>NC_047083.1:5013525-5613525 GCF_902459465.1 Asterias rubens | reverse complement strand
TTTTACTTTCTGAGACTGTGGCTCTTTGAACCCTATAAGCATGCATACCCTACAGTCTAGTACTTTATCATTGACTTATTAAGAATGCATTTTGAGGTGTTCAAAAATTACATTGAAGTTTGTTGTACCTGGGCCTGCTTTCTTACTTGTGATTTACTGCCAGTTAATCGTGAGAAACTCAGGGTGCCTGACTGATCTGCTAATTAAGCATACACATAAGGTAATGTCGCCCGATAACTTCTGATGCTCATCCAATGAACATGCAACTTGTGTATAGCTCCATGCAGCATCACAGGTAAAAGTTGCGATATTGTAACCCTCCTCCCGACAGCGAAGCCGGAGGGTTACGAATAATATAAAATGTTTTGTCATAAAATTTTAAATTTGAGCCAACAGGCACAGCTACTCACAAGATTTGCCCCATTGTTACCACTTTCGAAAATCAAATTCCATGAACTTGATCCTCAATGTCTATGGAATCCTTCATTAACACTCAAATCACCATTGAGGAAACATTTTGAAGAAAAAGGACAAACACTTACCAGAACCAAAAATTTCCCAATTTGACAATTTGAACCTGAGTGGGCGGAGCTTTGGTTCTGAGTGCCAGACAACTCGTCCGTCGGTCAATTTAACCAATCGGACAACTCGTCGGTTGAGACAGCTCGACCGCTCGGACAACTCAACGGTTTAGACAACTCGATTTTGATATACAACTCGGCGGATGGCCAAGACAAGTCAACGGTTGAACAGTCAACCTCCGTTTCGGTGAATCAAAAGGCGCGGTAGTTTTTGTATTAGTAAAAACAACTATCAAAGGAACACGTTGCCTTGGATCGGACGAGTTGGTCTATAAAAAGTGTGTGTAACCGTTTTTTTTTATAAAATGCGTATGGTTGGAAAGATGTAAGTAGAATACAATGATCAACACAAGTTTGCCTCAAAATTGAGGAGCTGCATTATTTCACGAAAATGACGGATTTGTAAAAAGATATGACTACTAAAACCCCCCGCAGAAAAATGTCTGTTGAAATTAGTGGCTTGCAGGTAAGATTTGTGTACAGTAAAAGAGTCCTATATAGGGCTAGGGGGTGACATAACTTTTACGGCGTGGGGTCCGGGGCCCGCTTTAGGGCCCCGGGAATTAGTTTAGCCCGTAGATGCTTTCTTGTGCAATTTAGTGAATCTGAGGGGTGATGTTTCCCCCCCCCCCTCAGATGTTGGAATTTAATGCCAATTTCAAGATATGATGCGCCTGCTTGCTATCATGGTTATTGTACCTAAAAGCAACTCAATTATGGCTCCGGTATATCCATAATGTTTCTGCATTCTAATGCTCAGACGGCGTTTCATCCCTATCATCACCAGACTTAAGACACAAGTTTTATGGGGCAAATCTTTCAGAATGGAACAGAACAACTGTAAAATGTGAGCAGCAGCAGAACCTTTTGGGTTGACAGCATCTTCAAGTGCGGACCTATGAACCAAGTTTTAGGGGGAAATACTGTCAAAGAGTGAGCACGTGAGTGTGAAACCATTACGGCATGTGTCCGGGCCCGCTCAAGGGCCCGGGAAAATTTTGTATTTTTATATGCTCTGTGGTGCAATCTTTAAGCCATTTAGCGGTCAATGGCAAACGAAATAGAACAATGAGCTGTGTGAATATTGAGTTTTTCCAGTACTCCACAGTTCCACAGTGCAAAACACGATTTTCATGATGAAGGTGGTCAAACGACACGGGGAATATTTGATACTGTGTCCCCCACCCTCTCAAAAATGGGGTGGGATGGTTGGGGCACATGTCCCTTCCACTCTTTCAAGGGGGAGGTGCAAATCTGTCATATGGAGCATGCGTGGGAGAAGCCTTTACGGCTCGGGGTGCGGCCCGGGAAAATTTTGCATAGATGCTCTCTGATGCAAGCTAGGGCCATTTTTGAGGGGGATTGTGTCATCCTTTGCCCACAGGATTAATGCCAAAATATAGGGACACACGGTTTCGCCTTACACAGTGCAAAACTTGGGCGTCATGATAAATGTGGTCAAAATCGTGGGGGGGGGGGGGGCATGTGATAGTGTGTCCCCCACCCTCCAAAAGGTGGGGGACATGTCCCCCTGCCAATTGATGACTCCCAAAATGGGCGGCCGTGGTCAACAAGGTAAAAAGAAAACTCCACGCAATTTCGAGGCATTATTATTTGTGTAGATCATTGTATTCTACTACAACACTTTCTAGCCCGCTCTTCACATGTGAAAATTTAGCTCAATCGGTCATCGAACCTGCGAGATAATATTATTAATAATCAAAGAAAAAAACCACCATGTCACACGAAGTTGTGTGCGTTTTAGATGGTTGATTTCGAGACCTCAAGTTCTAAATCTGAGGTCTCGAAATCAAATTCCTTGAAAATTACTTCTTTCTCGAAACTATGGCACTTCAGAGGGAGCCGTTTCTCACAATGTTTTATACCATCAACCTCTCCCCATCGTCACAAAGAAAGGTTTTATGCTAAAAATTATTTTGAGCAATTGCCAATAGGGCTTATTGGTAATGGTCAAAGACCAGTCTCCTCCAGTCGTCACTTGGTGTATAAATGCATCAGACAAACCTGTGAAAATTAATTGGGTTCAGTTGGTCGTCGAAGTATGATAGAAAAAACGCCCTTGTCAAACGAAGTTGTGTGCTTTCATGCTTGATTTCGATACCTAAAATTCTAAATCTGAGGTCTCGAAATCAAATTCATGGAAAATTACTTCTTTCTCTAATACGTCACTTCAGAGGGAGCCGTCACAATGTTTTATACTATCAACCTCTCCATCCCCATTACTCGTTGTCAAGTAAGGTTTTATGCTTATAATTGTTTTGAGTAATTACCAATTATTGTCCATCCACCGCCTGAAACGTTGGTTTTAGTAGTACAAATACAATTGTAGGGCTGCAGGTGTTAACAAGAGGCCAGAAGAAATTATGGCAGGTCGCGCCTATTATGAAAAAGTAAGCTATGTTTTGGACTTATGATTTGATCAGTGATGTACCGACGTAATGGGGCATAATGTCCAGTTTTCCCACATGATAATTCTACCTCCATGATTGTAGGCACTCAAATCTGTGTAATGATCATTGCACGGTAGTCTTTTTATGATTGCTTTCTGGTCACTCCACACTACTGGGCTGATTTAATTGAGGGCTACATTGTAGACATGAGTAGCTGCGGCTTCAAGTTGTGAAACAATAATCGGAAAAATTCGCGGGAAATCTCATGTACACTGCTTTGTTACATGTTCCGTAATTGGCTAGACGTTCTCCGTGACTGGTCATTTCGACCAATCAGGAACGGGTTTGTATACAACCGCCATCTTGCGATCCAGCTCGCGACGTGAATTTTGTACAACAGGTAAAAAAATGATGAATTTCTTTAATAATGTGCAATTAAATCTAATTCAACGATGTTTATATCTTGTTTGGGAATTCAGTCAGTTCCAGATAGCATGTAATTTGTTTTTATCATTGATAGTGATTGAAACTTCATCATTTAACATTATGATTCGTTGCCTTTTTGTGAATTGTGGTCTACTCAGTGGTGCATGGCAAGGTTGCATGCACTGTGCAGTGTAGGGCGACAGCATGGTAATTCTCGATCCTCACGCTGCTGGCATGTCCTTCATGTCCTTCACGTCCTTGTGCGCGGTCTACGTGTTTCGAAATGATTGCTCGTGTACGTCAAATTTGGTGATCATGCTCGCAACACACGTAAATGACCAGTAGGCCTGAAAAGTAAAAACCGGTACTGTGCTTTATTCAATATGGAATACAAATACAATCCAGCCATATTTATTAAAATAATTGCTTTTTTACAATGTTTATTTTTTTAGTTCTTTGTAAAAAATTGTAGTTTGTTTAATTGCATGATTAGTCATGTTACTGTAGTTTTTTGTAGTGTACACAGTGTTAGTTAGTGTGTGGACTGTGGTTTCCCTTTTTTTTCATTTCTTTATTTTGCAACTGTATTCAATATTTCTTTTTTAATTTACAATTACATACATTATACAATATAAAAGTTTCGGTAAAATTATCAAGAACCAGGCCTTATTCATTGGGATTAAACCACTAGCTAGTTGAAAACCTCTTCACCACATTGATTCCCTAGCCCTAGTAGGACGTCAGTTAGTTGCGATAATCGTAACCCTCCATCCTCCCGACGGTCGGAGACCGGAGGGTTACGACACAAGACTGATATTATCGGTGTAACTAGCAGTTTTGACCAGTTTTTGCCAGACTCGTGATCAGATTCGTCCTTTTTTTCCACTTTCCAAAATCATGACAGACATTCTAAACACATAGAGTTGATCTTTATTCTATGACAACGTCATCTGGAACCCTTAAAACAACATCATGAAAATATTTGGCAGAAAAAACGACAAAACTTACCAAAAGACTGACCGAATATATCCATAATCCATAGCGGGGCCAACTAGTAATTTTGAACGTCGCACTTGCTTGGCAACAACCAATCAGCGTGACCCAACCAAACACGCATCTGGACGAGCCATGGCTGTCGTATGCGTATCGGCCATTCCAGCTTGCAAACTCACCGCCTGTGTGTGTAAGCACCGATTCACGGACCGAGTGCGCAGCATGCAGGTTATGTATGAACATCGTGCGTGCACAATTTACATGTACATGTATACAGCGTGTTTGGTTGGGTCACGCTGATTGGTTGTTGCCAAGCAAGTGCGACGTTCAAAATCACTAGTTGGCCCCGCTATGGATTATGGATATATTCGGTCAGTCTTTTGGTAAGTTTTTGTCGTTTTTTCTGCCAAATATTTTCATGATGTTGTTTTAAGGGTTCCAGATGACGTTGTCATACAATAAAGATCAACTCCATGTGTTTAGAATGTCTGTCATGATTTTGGAAAGTGGAAAAAAAGGACGAGTCTGGCAAAAACTGGTCAAAACTGCTAGTTACACCGATAATATCAGTCTTGTGTCGTAACCCTCCGGTCTCCGACCGTCGGGAGAATGGAGGGTTACGATTATCGCAACTAGACGTCAGTCAGTGCCACTGCACTGACGTCCTGGGTATAAAGGTTCTTTACAATGCGAACACAAATTTGACTACAATTTTCTTTATTTTTTACCTGATTTGAGAAGTTGAAATTCTGTTCATATATTCATAGTGTCGCTCACTATATTTTCAACGAGTTTACAGCTAACAAATATATCCATGGAAGAAATTATTCCCGAAAATATTGTCGAAGTTCTGCACTGGCGATGTTGATTATTGTGTACCAATTGATAGTGTGAGCCCAAGTGCACATGACTTTAGAGTGCAGCGCGTTGTCTTGCCGCTATTATTCGCCGTCAACTTGGTAGGTGCCATCAACTTGCATGCAACTCCTCCAATACACATTTAAAATCCACGAGGCATAAAACTGGAAAGTACTACAGCTCAAATAGAAAGTTTATAAGTTTCAGGTTGAATTTTGGTTACAAAGCGAGTTTTTTTTTTTTTTTAAATATTCATAAGCAGTAAAGCCGTCTGCCGCCATCTAGCTTTTTCACAGGGGTACTTCTGGACGGACAACAGAGGGCGCTTTCCTGTGCGCGTATATTTTTTTCTCAGGACAGATGAGGCCACTTAGCATGCGCTAATTTTATGGCCTCATCTGTCCTGGGAAAAAGATACGCTTCCAGCACATGGAGTCTTGGCACAAGACGTTTATGCTCGGTATACTATGCTCTGCGCTTTGTGTAAATTGCTCGCTGACTGTTATCCATCTGCTTAAGTGGGTGAATGACGCAAGTTGATGGCGCCGCCAGTGATCAGTGCAAGAAAGTGTTTACACGGAAGTTGGTGCATGACGTGGGAATGGAAAACGTTAATTTCAATTTTCTTTTCACAAATTATTATTACCAAAGGAGTTAATTTAACAATTTTAAATAATGCAGGCTTTGATTTCCAACTACAAGGAACATTTGAGTAAAAGTTCAGACTCTCGAGTAAGGTAGAAATATTTTTAACAGATTTTTGAAAAAAATTCGCAATGGTACATGACCTTTATACCTTGGACTCCGTCGCGTTGCATGCAACGGAGGAGTCCAACCTGGGCTAATTGATTCCCTTATTTATTTCATATGTTACATGTAGCTATTGTATAAAAACTTCCTAGTGGAAAGAAAGCTGTGACAACAATTTGATTTATTGGTGTCGTGTCCATGTTTGCTTGAAATTGTCCATTTATTTGATCTGCAAATTGAAATATCTTTCTTATTTTGATTTTCAGATCCCACGTACATTTAATCCAAGATGACAGACCAAGGTGGAGCTGAGAGGTAGGCTGTATACCATCCTAGTTATGATAACGTAACCCTCCTTCCGACGGCCGCCAGGCCGGAGGGTTACGAGATCAGTTCGAGCGGCAATGGTTAATCTGGTCCAACACGTACAATTTCGACAGCTAGTCACCAGATTCGCCCCATTTTTACCACTTTCAAAAATCACGACACAAATTCTAAGGGCACTTAATCCTCAATGTCTAATGAACACTCAAAACACCATTGAGAAAATATTTTTGAAGAAAAAGGACAAAAACTTGCAGATCCCGGAGCGAATTCCCAGGTTTATATTTTGAACCTGTCGCATCGCTTTGCAAACGCATAAAAGGGGTGTTACAAAGTTGCAGTGCGTGCGCGCCATTATGAGTGAACGGCGTGCAATGCAAACGGGCGGCCGTCGGGAGGAGGGTTACGTTATCGCAACTATACACCATCCCACAAAAATGCACAAGATTATCAATCTGTGCTGGCTTTAATAAGGGAATCAATGTGTGGTGAAGAGGTTTTCAACTAGTTTTCAACTAGAAGTTAAGGTAAATTATAAAGAACCAGGCCTCGGCGGGTTTATACCACTATTTGAAAACCGATTCAACACACTTTGGTTCCCATTCATAAATACCTCTTCGGTAAAAAAACATCAACACTTTTGGTCAAAAAGTAAAATAAATGCAAAAATGTTAATTGTTCAATGTATTCTTTCAACATAACACCCCTCCAGCTATGAAATGGTAAGGCCCTCGGGTAAAAAACTGTTTATAAGGGAATGCTGTGCACGTATCGCGTGATCTGGCACAACTGTCCGGGCCGTTGCTCTCGACCAATAGGAATGAAAAAACTGTCTTATAAGCGCAGGTGCTAGCTAGCGTGTCACGCCCATGTTTCAACACTTTTTACTGGTCATAAACAAAAGGGTCATAAACAAAAGTTTATACACACCCACGTGACGTGCTCTCCACCAATAGGAATAGCAAAACTGTCAGAGGTATTTATGAATAAGGGAATTAAAGGGTAGTGACGAGTTCTTTAACGGACGTTTAAACCAGCAGGTTCATTGCCGTGTGATAAAGACCTGACCGTTAATCGACCCCCACATGACGCGCTCTCCACCAATAGGAATAGCGACACTGTCTGGGGTATTTATGAATAATGAACAATGTCTTATATGATCGTTCAATCTTCTAATGATCGAGTCATTACTCTTTTATTCCCATTCCCATTCAAAAAGGTTAAAAACTTTTAAAAATATACAATAATGGACACTTTACCAATTGAAAATTTGAGTGGTTTTTTTTCAGAAACTTTGTGAAGAATCTGTTTGTGGCTGGTGTGTACGCCTGCGCTTAGAAAGAAATAGATTACACGCTGTTACTATAGCTACATGTATGAATTGTGTGTTTCGCGTGATAATATTGGCGTACGCGTGCGTCCTTCACGCGGTAGCCAGCCGGTTATAAACAGCTCCAGCTGGTCATTATCAACCGTTTAAACACCCCCACGTGACGCGCTCTTCACCAATAGGAGTAGCGAAACTGTCTGTGGTATTTGCCTATGAAAACATATTGCTTACATGTAGTAAGTTCACACAATCTGCCATTGTCTGCTACAGTAGCAGTCCTTTATAGAACATTCATTCATCATCACAAAACTACGTTGCTAACAGTGTGTTTTTTTTTAATCAATATTTTTAAATAAAGATGTCAACAGAAATGGTTAGAAAATTTAGATTCTGTAATACTACATTTGAAATATTTATATCAGAACCTCTTCATGTGAATGGAAGTAGGTCAAACCTTGCGGGCCTACAAGCCGCTATGGTCTTTGCTCCCATTTCATGAACATTCTGAAATGTTCACTAGCATTCAATGGTTCTTGCAAGTAGTGCTTGCAAAGCAGCTATGTAATGAAGACTAGCCCATTGTTACATGTAGGCCTTAAAGGTAATGTACAGAATTGAGCTGACAAAATAGTCGCACACAGTTTCATGTTTAGTGTGATCATATTTTTGTGCGAAGATAATGTAGTTCCAAACGTCATTTTGCAATAAACTCAGGCGATTTTTTTTTTCGAAACGTCATGCAAATTCCGTAATTTTTTTCTCGAACATCACTTAAAATCCATCACAAAAAAATACGTTTGAAACTTGGTGTTTATGATCTAAACAAAAATTATGGAAGCTTGACAAAGTTTTTTTTTTTTTATGGATTTTAGGTATGAGAGGCTTCAATAAATTATAGTAGTGTTGTTTTTGGGTTGTTTTTTTTAGTTGGGCTTCACCATAGAAAATAATTAATATGTTCCTTGTGCTTTACTTGTGCTATAGTATTTTTTAAACTAAAATAAAAAACTACAGGTTTCGCTGCTGGAGACTCTACTTTTTTTAAATGACCACTGCAAGATGAAAACTAAAAATATTTTGTGGAAAAATTACGTTTGAGGTTGTTAAATGGTTTTTATTGCAAAGAAGATGTCTATGTGTGGTATGTGAATTCTGGCATGTAGTATTGTAATACATTAGTGGAGTGCATTATGTTCATGTACTGTATTCATGTACATATTTACCGTGGAAGTGTCTAGGCCGACCTGTTGAGAGCACTGAATTCAAACTCTGGTGTTTCTGATCAGCAGAGTGTGGGTTCAAATCCCCAGCCATGACACTTGTGTCCTTTTAAAAGCAAGACACTTAAACATTGCTTTGATCTTTGGATGGGACGTAAAGCCGTGTAAAATAACCCAGTGCAATTTCAAAAAGAAAAGGGGTTCGCCGGGATGTTCCTGGCTGTGGCTGCTGTTCGCACCCAATCACCTTTTTAAAACTTATAAGGTGCTAAATAATTTGGTCTCAGACTTCATCACTTCAATAACCTATCTTTCTGAAAGTTTGTATATGTATCATTTCAAAATTTACCCAGTCAGTTTCCCTTGTGGTTTATATTGATACATATATACTCAGCGCCTTGAGTACCTTGTTAGGTATACGTGTGCTAGACTTTCGATATATTTATTATGTAAATAAGAAGAAATGTACACGTCCTATCACAACTACATGTATTGGTTGAATAAGATGCATGAGTAAAAAAAATAAACTTCTCTTAATATTTATGCATGAGTTCACATCGACACAATTCTACCCCAAAACGAGGCCATAAGACAGCCACTGCAAGTGGTGGTGGACATGTGCCATATTATTATTATTATTATTATTATTATTATTATTATAGTAGTATTTTGGGTAAGAATTATGACGTCATGCATGAATATTAAGAGAGGCGGATTGGTTGAATAAATCAATAAGATGTATTAATTTTGGTTTTTACCCATACACCAATGTATGTTAGCACTGAATACTCAGTACTTTCCTGAGTCGTGTGAAAAAAATATCATAGGCATATTACTTAGATTCGAACCCACAACCCTTGCAATTCTAGAACAGTGTCTTACCAACAAGACCACCAAGATTGCCTGGTAGCTAGAGGCATTTCGAATTCTATGAATAAGATGACTTAGTAAAATGCAGTACTGATTGTCTTTGTATAGCATGGACACCGTTGATACAGTCGTTACCATCGATGCAGGTGCGCAGGGAGACTCTGCTGATGTAGATGGAGTTGAAGTTATTGATCCAGTGGCAGAGAAAGCTACAAGTAAGTGAAATCATGTACACAAGACTAGATCAAAACCTAGATCATCATGTAGTCATGACTATCTTTCAGTTGAGATTGATAGTTGATCAAAACCTGCAGCCGGTTTCACGAATTGCTACGATGTCCTAACTTAGGATGGGTTCAATGCGTCCTAACGTCTTCAGATACAAAAATTAACTTGCCCTAAGTCTTAGGATAAATCCTAAGTGAGAAAGAAAAGTTTGGTGAAATCGACGGCTGGTTGATTCTGTTTTTGCTGATCCTAATCTGGTGTTTCCATTTAACCCTGGACGACATAAAAAATCTAGAGCTTTTTGGCCAATCGTAAATCAGCCAACCGGCCCATTAGCCTATAAATATTTCAAGAAAGTTCGTCCCACCATGGCTAGATGTGAAGACGTATACCTACATGTGTTAAGCCCAAATTAAAGTTTCAAGTCGAAAAAAACTCCGGCAGAATACATTGTATATTGTCTTGAAATAAAAGAATACCAACTAAGTCACGCTATTTCGGTATTTTCAAAACCAACAGCAATATTGACGATGTTGTTATCAATATTGAATCGTGACATAATTATTGTGATTTCATCCAGGTTTATTTCCATTATATTTAAATATAGAAGAAATTAGCCTAGTCTAGTCCGATAGGATGGAACATGGCATCATTTTGCAGCCCTGTTACATTGGTTCAACAAATTGAGTCATTACCTTCATTCTAAGGTTTAAAAAAAAAAAAATTGATCATATTTTAGATAGATTTTCCAATCTGCATTGACCATGATCTATAGTTTCCATACATAATTTCCACCAGACTGTATTGAATTAAGGGTTATTTATTTTGGTTTTACCCATACACTGATGTGTGTTAGTACTGTTTTCCTGGTCCTTTCCTGAGCTCTTTGAACAAACTCACAAGCATGTGACTTGGATGGGATTCCAACCCAAGACCTTTACAATTCTAGAGTTAATGGTTGTTATTCATTGATGTTGCTTTACAGTGGAACTGAAAACCCAAGCCCTGCAGAATCCCAAAGTCTTGGCAGCATTGCAGGATCATCTAGAGAACCTGGTTGGTCAACGCAGTGGATACATTGAAAGGTATCACACACATGAAACAATGCACAAGCACGCAAGCTTTACTTGAATCCAATCGTTTTTATGTTGTAAAAATTATCAAACTTTGAGGGCAGCTGCAGTCGACTTGATTAGTTTCAAGCAAGGTGGTTTGAGGAGTAAAGCCCCGGTCACCCAGGCCATGGTAACGAGACGAAGAATGAACACATTATCAGTACACGCCCTCAATTGGTTGAATAAGCTCAGGCGCATTCTGTGTGGAGCATTTTAACCAATAGAATGCCTTCTCTTTGTGCAATATCGCTGCAGTGGGACCGGGCCTTGAAGGCAGTGGAACTTTATAAAACCTAACTTGGTACTGAGTAATCATAATTAGAGAAAGGTTGATAGTATAAAACATTGTGAGAAACGGCTCCTTCTGAAGTAATGTAGTTTTGAGAAAGAAGTAATTTCCCATGAATTGGATTTCAAGACCTCAGAATGAGATTTTGAGGTCTCGGAATCTAGCATCTGAAAGCACACAACTTCGTGTGAGAAGGGTTTTTTTCTTTATTGATTATCTCAAAACTTCAACGACCAATTGAGCTCAAGTTTTCACAGGTTTGTTATTTTATGCATATGTTGAGATACACCAAGTGAGAAGACTGGTCTTTAACTAGTTTGTACTAGTAGTGCCCAGTGACTTTAACAAGCAGGGTGGTTTGGGGGAGTGGCAGGCAGGATGGTTGTGTGTGGTTTTGGGAAATAGCAGGCAGGCTGGGTGGTTTGGGAGTGGCAGGCAGGGCGGTTGTGGGTGGCTTTGGGAGGCTTTGGGAGTGGCAGGCAGGGTGGGTTTGGGAGTGGCAGGCAGGGTGGTTTTGGGAGTGGCAGGCAGGGCAGTTGTGGGTGGCTTTGGGAGTGGCAGGCAGGGTGGGTTTGGGAGTAGCGGGCAGGGTGGTTGTGGTGGTTTTGGGAGTGACTGGCAGGGTAGTTTTGGGAGTGACTGCCAGGGTAGTTTTGGGAGTGACTGCCAGGGTGATTGTGGTTTTGGGAGTTGCAGACGGGGTAGTTATGATAGTTTACTTGATTGTTTTTTTTTTCACTGGTTTGTCAAACATGTCGATAATGAAGATGCTGGGATTTAATTATGCCACAGTTGCCATGGTTTTTCACTTACGTTAATCTATTCTTCTTATTAACTTTTTAGTTTACCTAAAGTTGTTAAGAGACGGATCAAAGCTCTGAAGAATTACCAAGTAAAGTATACTCAGATGGAGGCTAAATTCTATGAGGAAGTTCATCAGCTGGAGTGCAAATATGCCAAGATGTATGAAGGACTCTTTGAAAAGGTACGTAATGTATCTACCAATCCCAAGCACCAATCCATATCTCCAATATGCATCCCTGTATTTAGGCCTTCCTGTGCCGATTTATTGGGGGGTTTCCTTTGCTTAAAGGAGTGGACACTATTGGTAATTACTCAAAATAATTATTAGCATAAAACCTTTCTTGTTAATGAGTAATGGAGAGCTGTTGATAGTATAAAACATTGTGAGAAACGGCTCCCTCTGAAGTAACGTAGTTTTCAAGAAAGAAGTAATTTTCCACGAATCGATCTGGAGACCTCATAATTAGATTTTGAGGTCTCGAAATCAAGCATCTGAAAGCATAAACTTTGTGTGACAATGGAGTTTTTTCTTCCATTAATATCTCACAATTTCGATGACCAATTGAGCTAAATATTTCACAGGTTTGTTATTTTATGCATGTTTGGATACACCCAAGTGACTGGTCTTTGAAAATAACCAATAGTGTCCAGTGTCTTTAACGTCCTCCTATAGACGTACCTAAAACAACTTGTTAGCTTCTTTGTCAAAGAATATCATACAATGGAATCTATACACAAAATGGTCAATGAAGAATGAAGTGTTCACAGGCCGAGAGTGTGTCTGTTCTCCAGAAGTAGTATTGGCACAACCTCGTTCACATGGGTGATAGGTCTCGCCATTCCATTTTTCCCCAGCATGCCTTGCTCGCTCATTACTCCAGGGTTGGAATCATTAAAGAATCAAGCACATTTTGTTAAGAGCTGTGGCCGCTCCACTCTATGTGCCCCTGCGCAAGAGGGGCACCAGTCAGAGAGCAACTGGTACTCTCGTTCTTCTTTGATCTTATGATATAAATAACTGTATGCAGTTTAGGGAAACGGCAAAAAAAATGATTCATTTGAAATGGAATCGTGTCAAAATACTTCCATTCAAAGGTTTTTAACAAGCGTGAAGGAAAAGGAGACACTTTTGGGAGCCAATCGGCATTGTTTCTCAGTACATCGCTACCATGGGTTAGTGATACAGTTAGATACGGCGCACTGACCACAGTAGCGTGGCTGGTATTGCCATTAAATGAAGAATGTTGGTTTTGCATCAACTTACAATTGATGTACCAAAGAAAAAAGGGACACGGTAGGAGTTCCAACTACTTGGAATTCCTTGCATGTCCTTTCTCAGTGATTTAGGTTTGAATTGACACTCTTGAATCCCCAGCTGTGACACTTGTGTCCTTAAGCAAGACACTTGTGTCCCATGTGTTGTGTAACGCATGTAAAAGAACCCAGTGCACTGGCTGGCTTGGCAGCATATTGCGCCACAACACCTTGCAAACCATTACATGGTGCTAAGGAATAGGTCTCATTATTCAAATTTTGTCCCACTCACCTTGCAGTGCAGTAAAAATACCTGGCGTGTTATAAATACGGTTATTATTATTGAAAAGCTAGAAGGTACTTATTGAGGTATTAAACTACAATTTTTTGTTATCAGAGGAGAGAGGTGGTGACTGGTGCCGTTGAGCCTACAGATTCTGACTGTGAGTGGGAAAGCAGTGATGAAGAAGAGGAAGACACAGATGAAAAAGTAAACACTTTGGCTGTAAGTACAGGGTCTGGGCTACAACCTAGTACTCTGGCTCTACACCCCGTACTCAGACGTCTCTTACTTCATATATTGGCATGAAAATGCCTTCTTTACTTCACCTGTAACCAGTGAAAGAATCCTTCAAGAAATTAGAAAGCTTCAAACTTGCCTGAAGTTGAAGTGATATTTGAAGTTGTGGTGGTATGCGCCAGATATTATGGAGAGATCCCCACTACTCCTATTACTATATCAATTTGAGATGTGTTTACGATGCACCTTTTTAAATTACATCCAGAGGTGTGCACACGACCTTCCTAGGCTTTGGCTTAGCCCTTTATAGGACTCTTCTTCTGTGCTGTACACAGATACAGAGTCCTAACTATTAGGGCCCAGTTCTGGGGCGGAAAATTTTCAGAAATCCATAACTCAAATCTTACCTGCAAGAAGCCACTTATTTCAACAGATTCACATTCAATGGCAGTATGCTTTTTTGCGTTGGGTTTTGGTCCTCATATATACCTCACAAATCCGTCATTTTTTGTGAATTAATGCATCTCCCAAGGTTAATTCTTTATCCCCTATTGACCCCTAGCACGCATGTCACATGTAGCGATTGTCCCACCCTCACCATTTTGGCAGTCAATAGGTTTACGTGTAAACGCCGCGTCGCCTAAAATGCGCACTTCACTGAATAACTTGCAGTGACATTGATCATCAAAATGGCGCATCCAAGATTATGCTGTTGATGACGTCAGGTGAATTGGGTCAATACATAATGTTTGAGCATCATGGCAGTATACATGGCAAAAGAAAGAATGAAGCATGGCACGTGTTCAACCAATCAAATGACTAGGATCGATGTGTGTGGTATATAATTGGTGTTGGGGTATATGTATGTACCATTCAGCCTGGATCAAAGATTCTATTTGGATGCACTATATTTATGCAATCATTATTGAGGAGTTGACATGAATACAGGCTAATATTCCTACAAATATTGATCTATACCAATAATATATTGTAATGATTTATATGATGTTTGTGTTTTGATACCAGGGTGATCTTAAGGACAAGGCTAAGCTAGATGAAGACAAAGAAGAAGGTATGCATACAATAACCAAGTGGTTCTATACCGAAAGTGTGTTGGTTACGTTGATGGGGGCATGGTTGGCTGTTGCGTTAAGTGCTCGCCTCTCACCAAGGTGACCCCGGATTGATACCCGGCCAGGGCCATATGTATAATGATTTGTGCTTCGTTTCTCTGCTGTGCCGCGAGGGTTTTCCTGACCATCTAGTTTTCACCCCTCAGGAAAAGTCAAACACTTTCGATCTTTGGCTGTGCTCTGTGGTCATAATGGGTTGATTTGGCTGGCAGCTGAATGCGCCCTTGCTTCTCGAACATGTTGTAGCCGCGTCCTTCGCAATTCAGCTCTTAGCTGCGAGTAAGGATGATTAGCCTCCAAATTTATTATTACTATTATTATTTATCTCATTTGTAAGTTCACTGACTTATAGGAGGATTTGACAGTACATGTATGCAAATTAGTTCCTATTGTTTTGTTTTTTTATAGTTTATTTTTAACAAACTCACATAAAACCAACCTGTGAACATGTAATAATCAATTTGGCCATAGTTGTTGCATAGTAATTTTTGGATTGTAACAATCCAGTAGGTAAGACTGATCATGTGTAGAATTATCACATGTTATTGGGCTTGGATAGTATTTCAGCTTACAGAATATGTATTACTAATCAGTAAGCTTTGATATTTAAAGTTAGTTCGTTGACAACCAATCCAGTACTTTGTCTTAGACTGATATAATGGTTCCTTTATCATTAGAAGATTGAATGATCACATGAGGTATTGTTCATTATTCATAAATACCCCAGACAGTTTCGCTATTCCTGTTGGTGGAGAGCGCGTCATGTGGGGGTGGATTGATGGTCGGGCATTTATCGCATGGCAACGACCCTACTGGTTTTAACTGGCCGATTAAGAACTCGTCGCTACTCTTTGATTCCCTTATTTGATGACGTTTGATTGCAGAATCTGCAGCTGGTATTCCTGACTTCTGGCTGACTATCCTGAGAAATGTAGAGACTCTTTCAGATATGATACAAGATCACGATGAAGCTATTCTAACCCACCTGGAGGATATTAGAGTCAAGTTTCATGAAGGTGTACAAATGGTAAGCTCTGCATTCAATTTATTCATGGCTGTTTCCCTGTCGCTGCTTTCTGTATGGCCAAATGTTTGAATGGTGATAATCAGGCTGAGACATCATAACAATTCATAACCTGTTTAAAAACATATCCGTTTTCTTTGTACAATTGTTGATTTCCTTTTACAGCGCATGGGGACCTCACTGTGATATGCACTATATAAGAATGGTTTATTATTAAATAATAATAATATTATTTTGTAAAAATAGTAATATTGGTTTTTGTATAGTGCTTTATACACCATGTCTCAAAGCGCTTCCAACATTATTACCCCTGGTCACTGAGCCATTACATTCCTTAAACCATCTCAGCTCCCTGGGGAGTATACAGCCTGTGCCGCCAAATATATTCCTTTAACCATCAGGATAATAAACATGTTAGATTGAGTCAAATCACTAAATGTAATGCTTGATAACTACACACTATAGACTGCACGATCTGTAGTGCCAAGTGAAAGTAGTAGTCCTTGCAGATTTCCTACCTTCCACGAAGCTTAGGCAATATCACGATATCCAAAATCAGGATCCCAGTTCTTGAACAATTCTGTCGATCGAGTTAAAAAAAAAAAATTGATATATATAAATTCCAATTTTGATTATTAAGTACTGATGCTTTTCCTATTTGAGACAAACTCACAACAACATTTCCAAACCTAGAATGTCACAGACCCAACCGCACAATTCCCCAATTTCCAAATGAGTTTGCTATGATATCAATGGGAGACTTTGAGGTGCTAGGTGGTAGCATACTTACCAGGTAAATTTCCATTGTTTATGTAGTTCTGAGCATGGGCACATCATCCAGGACAATGGATTTAACCTGGTAAATCTGCTGCCATTAAGCGTTCCAGACCGAACCCCAAGATTCCCTAATTGCAATGCCTCAATTTCCAAATGAGTTTGCTATGATATCAACTGTAGAATTGAATGGTACCTGATTGTTTGTTATTGTTTTACCACCCAGGGTTTCACATTAGAGTTCCATTTTTCACCTAATGATTCGTTCACCAACACCGTCCTGACTAAGAGTTACCAGATGAGATCAGAGCCTGATGAGAGTGATCCATTCAGCTTTGAAGGACCAGAGATTATCAGCTCTTCAGGGTAGGTTGTAAAGGTCTTCATTCAGTTCATTATAAGGGCTCCAAATAAACACTTGACCACAGGGCGAATGCTCCCGAATGCTCCCGAACGCTGCAGAATGCTCCCGCATGCTGCCGAACGCTGCAGAACGCTGCAGAATGCTACCGAATGCTAGTAAACTCAAGATTGTATGAGTCCAGCTGTCTTGTGTTTTAATAATAATAATATATCACAGTGTATACACTTGTTTAAAGGGAAGGTACACGTTTGGTAATTACTCAAAACAAATATTAACTTAAAAACTTGCTTGGTAGCGAGCATTGGAGAGCTTTTGATAGTATAAAACATTGTGGGAAACGACTCCCTGTTAAGTAACGTAGTTTTTGAGAAAGGTAATTTCTCACTAAAATAATAAAAGAGTAGAAGTATTTTATTTTTATCTGAAAGCACACAAATTCGTCAAACAAGGGTGCTTTTACTTTCATAATTTTCTCACAACTTCGATGACCAATTGAGCCCAAATTTTCACAGGTTTGTTATTTTATGGTTATGATGGGATACATTAAGTGAGAAGACTGGTCTTTGACAATTACCAAACATTAACCTTCCCTTAAGGCACTAGACACCTTTGTTAATTGTCAAAGACCACTCTTCTCACTCAACATATGCATCAAAAAAAAAAACCTGTGAAAATTTGAGCTCAATTGGTTGTCAAAGTTGCCAGAGAATAATGGAAGAAAAAACGCACTTGTTGCACAAGTTGTGAGCTTTCAGATGCTGGATTTCGAGACCTCAAAGAGTTCTCAAAATCAAATTCAAATATTTTAGTTGAAAATTAATTCTTTAAATACTTCAGAGGGAGCCAGTTCTCACAATTTTTTATACTATCAACAGCTCCCCATTACTCGTTACCAAGTAAGGTTTTATGCTAATGATTATTTTGAGTAATTACCAATAGTGTCCAGTGCCTTTAAATAAAAATGTTCAAATGGTGACTTTGAGTTTGATCAAACATCTTTTAATTGTTTTGAGTGTGGACTGGAGACCAACAGAGGTCCACATACTGTAGGGACTTGAAACACTATGTGTGGAGCCCCAATTGGCCCTGCTCTCAGCCACTTTGCCTATCGTAGTTGAAGCGGTGTCTAAGTGCGAACAGTTCACATTTAAGAACATTTCAGCAGAGGAAAGTTCCATGTGTAATATTGAATGAAGCTTTTACAGTATAGTGATTAATGCTGGATAACCCATTAACTTTAGTTTTACTAATGTTATTATGACATAGTAGCTTTGAACACATTTTTCCAAAATAATTTGTTGCTCTGGTTTGAACTTTTGTGTCTCATTTTTCCAGCATGATGCAGAAAAGAAAAGAAAACTTTGTCCGATAAGATTTTGTTGATATGAACCTGCCTGTATTTTTCTAGGTGTACAATTGACTGGAAGAAAGGCAAGAATGTAACCATGAAACTTATCAAGAAGAAACAGAAGCATAAAGGCAAAGGAACAACCCGTATGGTCACCAAGACAGTACAGAATGATTCCTTCTTTAACTTCTTTAGTCCTCCAAAAGGCCCAGAAGAAGGTGCTGAAGTTGTAAGTAGAACACTAAAGTATTACATAGGCTTAGACTCGCATGAAAGGTCCTTTAGAATAGCATGAAAGGTCCTTTAACGAAAACAACACTGAAGGTAAAACAAAATGATTAAGCTATTAATAACTTTTTTTTCTTAAAGACACTGGACACCTTCAGTAATTGTCAAAGACCAGTATTTTCACTTGGTACATCTCGACAAATGCACAAAATAACAAACCTGTGAAAATTTGAACTCAATTGGTCGTCAAAGTTGCGAGGTAATAATGGACACAAAAAAACTTGTCACACGAAGTTGTGTGCATTCAGCTGCTTAGATTCAAGACCTCAAAATCAAATTCAAATATTTTTTAGAGAAACAACTTTCTCAAAACTACGTTACTTCAGAGGGAGTCGTTTCTCACAATGTTTTATACTATCAACCTTTCCCCATTACTTGTACCAAGTAAGGTTTTATGCTAATAATTATTTTGAGCAAATACCACCCATTGCCTTAAAGGTTGCTACAAACTTTCATTTAAGACAAAAGCTTGTGAACGATTTTAAGAAAATCCAAATCTCTGAATGGCAAATCATGATATTTTGCATTGAAAATAAATATAACAAGTGATACAGTATATCTTCAAATTATATATTTTTGGTAGATTGTATAATTTGCTTTGAGTTAAAGGAACATTACAGATCTGTTTTTTGCTAACAAAACAGTTGCTGGCAATGTAAGCACTTTATGTAATCAACCATATACATAAACTGACAAACCTGTAAAAGTTTGAGATTGATCGACCATCTGGGTCACGAGAGAATAGTGAAAAACCGATTACAAGTTTTGCATTGCATCGATGCCAAAATAAAAATAAATAAAACGCTCACTTAGCGATAAACTACAAACGCGAAGTTAGATTATTTATTTGTCATCAACTAGGACATTTCAGACAGAAATATTTCAAGGGATGTTTTCAACTATCATCATCATTAGACCGTGTAAGTTTGATGTAAATCTGTGATCTTCATGATTTTTGTTTCTTACCAATTCTGTAACGTTCCTTTAATCCTTTCATAATGTATTGATGAGTGAGTTTGAATGCTTGTACAGGATGAAGAAACGGAGAACCTTCTAAGTGCTGACTTTGAGATTGGCCATTTCATTCGAGAACGCATCATCCCTAGAGCAGTCCTATACTTCACAGGAGAAGCAATCGAAGATGATGAGGTATTTACAGCTTCTTATTATTCAAGTAAACCCAGCTGATCATTAACAACCATTGAAATTAAGAAAGAGGTTTGAATAAAAAGCCAAGAATGTCAAAGCCACTGTCAGAGCTGGTTGCCTACCTTAAATGCTTTGACAAGTTGAAACAAGTAGTTTATCATTTTATGCAAGCTTGATAATGTATACCCTGCTTATAGACCATGTGAATCTTTTTACAATAAGTGTGACCTTGTACATTCTTGGAGTATTCTGGCTGTCACGATACTACACTGGTCCTATGGGAAAGTCATTTTGTGTCATAATTTCCACATAAATCCAAGAGTTATGAAAGTAAAAGTTGGACACGATTTGAAATATCTAAAATTTATTAGAATTAGACAGTGCAATCTCCATAAAATATAAGATTTTATGTATTATTCCATTGAGCTGTGTACAAATCATGCTTGCAGGAAGTCCAGGCTCTGTGGCTCTTTTGTAAACATGTGATAACACAGGTCACATTGTCTCTATATATGACCCTGAATAAGTTGCAGTTATTGTTGCTCAATGTGGTCTTGTAGAAGAATGGATGTGGATTTCAGTTAAGTCTATCATGGTTGCAGTCATTGTCAGATAGTAGGCTCTTTAACAGAATTGGTTTTGCTAGCATAAAATTTGCTGGTAGTGTAAGCACTTAATAAATGTAATCCTCCATATACATAAACTGACACACCTGTAGAAGTTTGAGATCGATCGGCCATCTGGGTCAAAAGGAAATAGTTAAAAAACGATTACACATTTTGCATGACATCGATGAGAGGAAAAAAAAGAATAAAACGCTCACTGAGCGATAAACTCCAAACGCAAAATTAGATTATTTATTTCTCATCAAATATGAAATTTCAGACAGAAATATTTCAAGGGATATTTTCTACTATCATCATTAGACTGTTTAAGTTTCATGTAAATCTGTGATCTTCATGTTGTTTCTTACCAATTCTGTAACGCTCCTTTAAGTCTATCCTTTTTGAAGTCATTGTTGGCTCTTTAACTAAGTTTGATTGCAGTTTTATCCAGAATGTAAATTTTAGATATCATAGAATCTGAGCTTTCCTTGTTTTTGTTTTTTCTTGCAGTATGAAGAGGAAGGAGAGGAGGAGGTAAGTCAATTATTGAAATGGATCAAATATCTACTCAGAGAGCTTGTAATATCCGATCTCAGTCTCCTAACGATGACTAGAGCAAGCTAGTCAAGACAATGAGACCAATTCAAGAACTGACTCCGCGGTAGTGCAGTTTATTACCATCCTATAAGCTAAAGTAGTAGTCCCAGCCAATTTTCTATACCTTCCGCCCGGGTGGTAGTTAAAAAGCAGCATAGTTCTTTTCAGAACTAAGAAGTCTCCCGAACATCCAATAAATCATCCTAAAAACAAACTCTACCTGGCAAGTAGATACACACATGGTGTTACTGCAAACCAAGTATACAATATATATTGATGCCTCACCATGCAATGCCTCAAATCTTATAATAATTTTACTATGCAAAGTACATTACATAAAGACCACACGCATACACAGATATATGGCTGAGCTGCAATGGACTACTGTGTGCATAGAATAGTGTGTGATGTACTACACGGACACGCACAACATTGAACTAGTAAAACTGTTTTAATTGAGTTAGTTTAGTTTGAAACTCAATTTATAAAATAAATTTACATTTTACATGATTGAAAGAATGTGTGAGATTTTAACTTGCAATCTTGTTTATGGAAATATCTGTGCAAAACTTCTGGCGCGGGCAGTTTCTGTTAACTGTCAATAAATAGAGTCTTGGTTTTCATCTGTTACCACCAGAGTACTGCTAGATGGTTCATTGCTAAAGCGAGATACCAGGGAAAATCTTGCTGTGGCATTAAATTGATCACACGTGTTAAAAACTTTGGTCAGTCACATTTTTATTGGTGACCACCAGGGCAAAAAACCTTGTATTAAACAGAACCTTGTAATATGCAAGGTTGTAATAACAGGAGTGGACTTTACATGATACTCTGTAAAAGGAGTAGGTCTCATAATTCAAATGTAGTCCCACATTCCTTGTAGGAAAATACTGAAAGTTGAAGCATCTTCATCTTGAGTGTCACTGAGGGACGGATACATTGTATAGACAATGTCACCTGTGACATCAACTGTTTACAAAAGTGCCACAGAGTCTGGACTTCCTGCAGGCATGATTTGTACACAGCTCAATGGAAGCAAACATAAAATCTTATATTTTATCGAGATAGCACTGTCTAATTCTTATAAACTTTTGATATGATGAAAGGGGGGCACCCGTATCTCAAAACTTGTCCAGCATTTAATTTCATAAATCTAGGATTTATGTGGAAATTATGACACAAAATATCAACATTCCCATAAATATGAACTGTGCAGAAGCTTGCCTGCCAGACTAGCCGAAGAATGTACAAGATCACATTTATTGTAAACAAAGTAAACATGGTCTATACAAGAATGCAAACTTATTCTACAGAGTAATTTGATGTTTATTGCTATATATTCTTTTTGGGTGATAGGATGCGGAAGGTGAAGAAGGTGATGAAGAAGATGAGAATGATCCCGATTATGATCATACTAAGGTAAGTTTATGTGCCCCTTAATGTGCCCCTTAATGTGCCCCTTAAAGGCACTAGACACAATGGGTAATTGTCAAAGACTAGCCTTTACAGTTGGTGTATCTCAACATATGCATAAGATAACAAAACCTGTGAAAATTTGAGCACAATCGGTCATCGAACTTGCGAGATAATAATGACAGAAAAAAAACCACCCTTAACACATGAAGTTGTGTGCGTTTAGACGGTTGATTTCGAGACCTCAAGTCCTAAATCTGAGGTCTCGAAATCAAATTCGCGTACTTCTTTCTCGAAAACTATGGCACTTCAGAGGGAACCGTTTCTCACAATGTTTTATAACATCTACCTCGCCCCATTAATCGTCACCAAGAAAGGTTTTATGCTAATAATTATTTTGAGTAATTACCAATAGTCTCCATTGCCTTTAAAGGCACTAGACACTATTGGTAATCACTCCAAATAATTGTTAGCATATAACCTTACTTGACGAGCATTAGAGAGGTGTGACAACTACCAAAGGTGTTCAGTGCCTTTAATATGATGATTTATAACAAAAGCTTATCAGTCATTTTGATGCCTAGGGTTGGTTTTTAAAGGCCTTTTGTCTGCTTTGTTGTCATTCTAAAAAAAAATGTGTATGTACTTTTTTTTATTATGTAGAAATCAGTATAAAATAACTGAGAATATTCACATATTGTTTTGATTTGTTTGTTTTGGTTTGGGGGATGGTGCTTAGGATTTATTAAGAGTACGATTTAAACCTCATATTTTCTTTTGTCTCCAGGATAGTAAGCCCCAAGAGTGTAAATCACAATAAACAAGTCACTAGTCACCACAGCGTTCATCATAAGGTTCTGTACAATTGACTAACACAAGTCTACTCCTGTACAGAGAGGTAACCAACATGTCCCATACAGTAGAATCATATAAAACAGGCAGTCATCTCAAAATGGAGTAACACCTTTCAGCCTCGAGTGATGGGTCTGTAGGTATCAAGAATCCACAAACCGTTTATCATGTTACTGTTTGTGGATTCATTTGGACGTTCATATTTTTCATTTTTACCTCTATCAAAGAGAAGGTTCAACTCTGGTTTGTAAACTTCATGAAGAAATGTCATAACTTAATAATGTAAACAAAACAGACTGGAATGTCGTGTTATATGTAGGCTTATGATCAATTGGCAGCAACTGTTTGGTTTGGCTTATAGAGTTTGTATTTTTGTACAACATGAAGGGACTGAAACGGATAGATATGAACGACTCCTGTATCAATATAGAAAGGTTTGCAAAAACACCATGTAATGACTATCTCTAATGAGTTGTGGTGGTTCTGAAAAGAACCGTTGGTATCAACTCGGCGTTTCAATTAGTATGTTCTGATCGTCTTCTGGAGAAAGCTGGACTCTGATGCTGCATGCTGCTTAAAGGCAGTGGACACTATTGGTAGTTACTCATAATAATTATTAGCATAAAACCTTACTTGGTAATGAGTAATGGGGAGAGGTTGATGGTATAAAACATTGTGAGAAACGGCTCCCTCTGAAGTGCCATAGTTTTCGAGAAAGAATAAGAATAATTTTCAACGAATTTGATTTTGAGACCTCAGATTTAGAACTTGAGGTCTCGAAATCAACCATCTAAACGCACACAACTTCATGTGACTAGGGTGTTTTCTTCTTTCATTATTATCTCGCAACTTTGATGACTGATTGAGCTCAAATTTTCACAGGTTAGTTATTTTATGCATATGTTGAGATACACCAACTGTGAAGGCTAGTCTTTGACAATTACCAATAGTGTCCACTGCCTTTAAGTACTGTGGAGGCGGATTAGCTTGGTGATGCACAAAGGTGGGAAATAGAGGCGGGAAATGGAGCTCGTACATGGTGTTACCGCAAACCTTTCCATATCGTTTTTCCACCATGCAAAGTTTCAAATCCTACTTGACTCCTGTAGGCCTATCACTTCTAAATTTAATAGTTTGCAATTTGCTGGGTAACTATACTTCTATTGTTAAACCATCCCAGTTTACCGACATGGAATGAGGTTGTTTCTTAATCTCATTGGCGGGAATATTGCAATTATGTAATTCTAAGCAACTTGACATCATTGTTTTTTATTGGTGGCTGTTTCCCTATTGGACATTTGATATGTTTTGGTATTAGTACTGATTGAATAACTAGCCTGTATACGTACATGGTGTTTTGAGGATGGAATGTGTGTACATGCATGCATGTACATACATGCACATGTAGCTTGATCTAGTTCTTGTGATAAACCACATTAATTTTGGCAACACTTCTTACTAGACTTCCCTGAGCAATTAGTTTAAAAACACTTTAATAGACTGGAAATGAATATGTTCTATGACTACTCCTATTGGCTTCATGTGGCTATTGGCTTCATGTGCCTATTGGCTTCATGAGCCTATTGGCTTCATGTGTCTATTGGCTTCATGTGGCTATTGGCTTCATGTGTCTATTGGCTTCATGTGTCTATTGGCTTCATGTGCCTATTGGTTTCATGTGCCTATTGGCTTCATGTGCCTATTGGCTTCATGTGCCTATTGGCTTCATGTGTCTATTGGCTTCATGTGCCTATTGGCTTCATGTGCCTATTGGCTTCATGCGACTCCAAAATACATGTAACTTCAGCATGAAGTAGAAAGCTTCCCATAAAATATAGCTTGCTGAGGAGTATAGTTTTTTTAAACGAGTAAAACAAAGTCACAAAAATTATTTTAGTCTCATTTTTAGCATTTAAAAATGTATTGACCAGTTAAGGTATTTACCATGACATACATGTACCATAACTGGTTGATGTATTATTACATGCTGTGCAAAAATCATTTCTCAAGGGCAGCTTTCTCCATCATTATCTTCATACTCGGTAAGTTCAATGTAAAGTATGTGGACATTGTGTTTTATGTTTAAACTAGTACCCAAATCCTTGAAGTTGGCATTCCTCCCTAATACGCACACTCTAAACGGTCCAATCAATTAGCCACTGCTGATAGTGTATGGGCATGCATGTATTACTAGTGATATCAAGGACCATATCCAACCCAATCTAAACCCAATGGAAACAGTTTGTATTCAGTGACTGTCACCAAAGCTACATCAGCAATGTTTGGGTAGACGTCGTGTAGCCATTGCCAAAGATGTATTCAATTATAATAGCAGGCCAAGAAAGTCCAAAACTTACGACAGAGTCATGATAACGATAATGATAATGACGCAAAGAGAACGCATTCTATTGGTTGAATCGCTCAGGCTCATTTAACCAATCAAGGGCGTGCATTGTTAACATTTTCGTTGTCGAGGTCTGTGTGACCGGGCCTTTACACTCATTTGGGCAAAGGTTTGTCTTTTCTTATAACGGCATATAGTTGTATTTTTTTCTGAGTTATGTTTTTGTTGTTAAGCATGTTGTTGTGTTGGATGAACAGCAACAGTTATTAAGTGCAGAGCTTTCTATTTGTATAATTGACTACAGAGTGCCATGTGTGAATGTAATGTGTAACATAACGTCCTTTCCTTATGATGTACAATCTCTATGTAGAAATAAATGCTCAACACATATTCAACTGTGACTGATTATTTCTTGATTTGATGGTCCGTTTGTGCTTTGTACATTTCAATGCACCAATAAAGTTGCCATGGGTACAAATCCACATAGCACAAAACAAATATTTTTTATAGATGTAAAGCATAAATGTAACGGGCAAAAACTGTCATGGACATGGGTGAGTTATTTGTCATTTTCTTGGTTAAGCGTTTAGTGACTAAACTTAAGTCTGCTTTAAAATGTCCTTAACAATGAGCCTTGTACATGTATTTGTACATGAAAGCAAAATGCAGTTGGTTCATTGAATAGGCTGCTTCTACAGTGATATAAAGTAATGTTAGATTTAAAATGTTGGCATGACAAGTTGAAATGGATGCTTAAATGGCTGTATATAATACGCATTGATTCTCCAATAATGAGAACCGTGTCTGCATTCTGATGAACACAAACTACTAGGGCTACTTTCAATTGCATCCTGTATGTGCATTTTGTTTACATTGCTGTTCAAAATAGCAGACTTATATGTAACTGTGTATTCATCTGATTGGTGTGCAGTGTTGGACATTTACTGTATGTTTTGTATCATACATTCTGAATAACATGATAAATATGTACATAACTTACAGAAAGAAAACAACTAAAGGATTTGTAGATTTTTAATGCAATGTAATGTGGTCAGTTCTGCAGACTTGGAGGGACTTTCTTCAAATAAATCTGACAATCTAAAAGTGTACTCGGCAAAAGAGCTCCTTGTGTTTGTAAACATAATTTGGCATTGCACCCAGAGAGGGTTAATATAACACGTTATAAAGACCCTACATTGAATGGGCATCTGTTCTGGGAATCATTGGGTGCGTTCAATTAGCTTCCCTGGGTCCACCCCGCGGTGCTCACTCTGGTGAGCCCCTGACAAGAGCTAATCGAATGATCGCTCGCCCTCTCGTTGGTGACGTCATGCACATGGGGCCAGCCTCAAGTGACCTGTTCCACAAGCAGGGCACATGGGGCTGACCCGGGTGACGTCAAAGCTATTGGAACATACCGGGGGCAGACCGGGGGCAGACCAGGGGCAGACCGGGGGCAGACCGGGATGGAACGCACCCATACTATCTTTGCCAGTACAATGGTATATAATACCCTGTAAAATAAATAGCTTTTTCCAAAGATGAGTGTTGAATACTATGTACATGTATCTTATTACAGTTTGTGAAGGTTGTAGACCGTGCAAGTATTCAAACACGCGGGGGAGCGCTGGGTTTCTACTGTATAAATAAAAGATTATAGAGTGTGCAAGATACGGAACTGAAGCTTTATCTATTGTTCGAACCTGAAATACGCATGGGCGCCATTTCAGCTAGTAAATGTTTTGTTCCATTGATAGGAATTGTTATGCTCTGATCTATGTATCAAAAGTGTTACTTGCCGAAACGGCAGCCAGCAGAATTTCCAGTTTTAGTTCCACATCTTTTCTTTTGGCGCTCTACAATCTTTGGTATAAAATACATCAACTATGACGAGACTAAATCACGTGTGAAGCAGTGTTGGTCAGTGATTTCCCTACCCAAGATAATGTATTAGGGTGATTTAAAATTGTCATGAATTGTCTACATGTACCTTATAAGAAGATTACATGTTTCGTTTCCATGATTAACTTAAATGTAAACAATTATCAGAATTCTGACAAACTTGATAATTAACAAGTTGGACATGAATTTAACATTCTGTAAAACCATACCTGGGCTAGTTATGTTCAACTGTTCACACAGAGAGTTGTACCACTTGGCTAAATTCACCTCTAATGTGTTCATTAACAAATGTCATTGCTGATTCAATGAGAGCAGAATGTGCATCAAATTCCATATTGACCCAGTACACCTTATGTCATAGACCTTATCGCAAATACCAGGGCGCGCGCGTAAAGCTTGGAATGGGAGACTTTCTGGGACGATAGAGGGCAGCAGACTTACCGGGTAAATCCATTGTTCTCAGAATTATGCGCATGTTCAGAACTACGTAAACAATGGAAACTTACCCGGTATGTCTGCTGCCACCTAGCGTTGGAAAGTCTCCTATTAGGTGCATTGTGGTCTTGCTGGTATCCAAATTTGATCCATATATATCCCACAATGCACCTCATTCAACAGTCTGCGCTTGCGCATTGGTATTTGCGATAAGGTCTATGGCTATTGTGGTTGTGCCGGTTGGGAGTCAATGTCCCTGTGTTACACATGTAATGTGCACTCTAAGCTTCTGCAGTATTCACTTAAAGGCAGTGGACACTATTGGTAATTACTCAAAATAATTATCATCATAAAACCTTTCTTGAGTACGAGTATTGGGGAGAGGTTGATGGTATAAAACATTGTGAGAAATAGCCCCCTCTGAAGTGACGTAGTTTTCGAAAAAAAGAAGTAATTTTCCACGAATTTGATTTCGAGACCTCAAGTTTAGAATTTGAGGTCTCGAAATCAAGCATCAGAAAGCACACAACTTCGTGTAACAATAGTGTTTTTTCTTTCATTATTATCTTGCAAATTCGACAACTGATTAAGCTCAAATTTTCACAGGTTTGTTATTTTATGCATATGTTGAGATACACAAAGTGAGAAGCCTGGTCTTTGACACTTACCAATAGTGTCCACTGTCTTTAAAGGCAGTGGACACTATTGGTAATTACTCAAAATAATTATTAGCATAAAACCTTTCTTGGTGATGAGTAATGGGGAGAGGTTGATGGTATAAAACATTGTGAGAAATGGCTCCCTCTGAAGTGACGTAGTTTTTGAGAAAGAAGTAATTTTCCACGAATTTGATTTCGAGACCTCAAGTTTAGAATTTGAGGTCTCGAAATCAAGCATCTGAAAGCAAACAACTTCGTGTGGCAAGGGTGTTTTTTCTTTCATTATTATCTCGCAACTTAGACGACCGACTGAGCTCAAATTTTCACAGGTTGGTTATTTTATGTATATGTTGAGATACACCAAGTGAGAAGACTTGTCTTTGACACTTACCAATAGTGTCCACTTTCTTTAAGAGTTGACTCCTAGAATGGCGACTCCTAGTAGCGGCAGTGGTGCAAAGGTTCACTCAAGTATCGATGAGTGTTGGTTTATTAGGTGCAAGATATTGGCGTCAATTGTTTCAGTCTATGCCTTTATGTCACCTGCTGGCCTCATACCATGTGTGCCCATTCTGTTGACTAATTGTTATTATATAACACCCAAGCAGATCCTTGCCATTTGATTAGAGGATTGTCCGTCACGTGATAGCAAATAAAAGTACCATTGCACGCTGAGTCACTCACCGTGCTTTTTCGTTCCATCCGAAAAGTACCATTGCACGCTGGCAGCGTGCAATGGTACTTTTCGGATGGAACGAAAAAGCTGAGTAAAAACATCACTGCGTGCGCGTGTCTTTGGTAACGCAGCAGGTGTTCTGCAAGAAGGCATAGTAAAATTACTAGCATTCGGCTTCTACAGTTGAAATTGTTTGTTTTGAAAGTTGTATCTTTCAATCAAAATTACAAGGTTCTACTTGGATGTTATATAAAACAAATAATGAATGTTTTTCATTCGTGCAATGGTGCGAATATGTTCATTCGTTGAAAGCTGGAATGTTCCATTCAACTCGGCTCCGCCTCGTTGAATAGAACATTCCATCTTTCAACTCATGAACATATTCGCACCATTGCACTCATAAACATTCATTATGTGTATACTATTACCATGGAGCTATAAAAGGATAGCTCCATACTATTACTAAGGATATCCAGATAATCTTAAAGCATTTTGTATTTTTAACTTGTCCTGTTTCAGTGCTGCTGTTGTTATGTTCACTGGTAATTCATACCATGGAGTAAGATTAAATCAGGAATACTTCTTCAATATTGGTGAATGTGTCCAGTTCATACGTGTGAAGCAATCAAGTAGTACTAAAATAAGTGTTGGAATGATGAATGAACCTTTACCAAATTATTACAAATACCAATCCTCAAAAAAAAGTTTCCATCTCAAAATCATCCAAAAAGAAATAGTTGTATCTGAAGTACTGTTGTCAACAACAAAAGGAATTTTAAATAACCCCTAAGTATCACTGCTCGTTACATTGATTGGCACAATTAATGTAAAAGCCTATGGAGAAGGTGACAATATAGTATGCACATTTTGGTTGAATGGTCTGTAAAGAAAGGGACAGAATCAATTGACTCTTCAATAAAACAATGATGGAGAGCTTTTCTGTTCATACGCAACTCAATTATTTTTTATTATAAAATTATGACGAAATGTCAACCAAAGTTGCCCTACGTGCAGTTAAAACAAGTGTGTGTCTTTATTAATACATACATACATACATGTACATATTGGGCATTTGTTGACGCTACTACGTCAAGAACGCAGCGCATTAGATAGGATACAGAGAATGTTTTATACACTTCTTAAATGTTCAAAGAGAGTCAGATTTCCTGATTGAGGTGGAGAGTGCATAGGAGCAAAATGAGAGAATGTGCCTTGAAGGCTTGAAGCCGACTTAAGAAGTTTGATTGAGTTAGGTTCCATGAGGCGAGTAGTGTCGGATGCTGTTTAATGGGTTTGAGCATCACACATCAATGGATATGTGTAACTAACCTTAAAGGGACAAATTCCCCAACAACCCTAGTGAGTAAATATTGGAGGTAATGGACTAAAGCAACATTCATTATTGGCTGTGCGATAATTAATACAAACCCAATATACACATGTATACCAAAATAGTCTTTGTCACAATTTACAGTCTACATATTAATCAAAATAAAATATGAAAGATTTTCTTCCAAAAAACAAGTCAATAAGATAAGTTATTTTGATTAAATACAATTAAACATTACCTAATTTTAACTATATTTCATCATTAACTATTTGTTTTTGTTTTATAAAAAAAATAAAGATCGACTTTCTCAGAATTTTTTTAGTAAGTTTTAAACATATATGTAGAGTCAAATTACATGAAAAATAAAGGATGTACATTCAAGCCATTCATGCACAAAATTCATGAACACAAAGGAAATCTGACTACAATATTCTATCATGTATGATTATCTAAGGTTAATATAGTAAACATGCTTTTGATAAAAATATTACACTTAAGTAGTATTTGGTAGTATATTTAAAGGAACACGTTGCCTTGGATCGGTCGAGTTGGTCTTGGACAAGCGTTTGTAACCGTTTGCTATAAAATGCATATTATTAGAAAGATATTTTAAAAGTAGAATATAATGATCCACACAAGTATCACTCGAAATTCCTTTTACCTCGTCGACAAACGCTGTCGGCCATTTATGGGAGTCAAATTTTTGACTCCCATAAATGGCCGACGGTGTTAGTTCGCAAAGTAAAATGAAAACCACGCAATTTTGAGGCAAATGTGTGTGGATCATTGTATTCTACTTTTAAAACATCTTTCTAACCATATGTATTTTATAACAAGCGGTTACAAACGCTTTTCAAATACCAACTCGACCGATCCAAGGCAACGTGTTCCTTTAATATACTTCAGAGTGTCCAGCATAATATTTTGTACTAAAAGAGCCATACCAAAAGTCATACAAATACTTGACCAACTGGCACAGACTCAATGGAAGTTAGAAGTAATTTGTATTGTTGGTATATTAAGGGACCAAACAATAAAACAACTACATTCCTAAATTTGCTTTATACACAAATACTGCTTCAAACAATGCTCAGGCAGCTCTGTGTACATTACACGTGTGTCATTCTTAGAGTTCATGGACAACATTGGTCAGTTTCAAAGACCAGTATCATTCTGCTCTTTATGTGACACAACCTAAACATGAATTAAACAACCCTGTTAAAGTATAAGCTTGATCAAGCATCACAGTCACAAGAAAATAGTGGGGGGAGGGGGGGGGGACTTTAAGTATGTTTCCACCGTTTTCAAATGGGTTTTGTGCTCACAAAATAAAAAAATAACTACAACATTCAGGCACAAACATTTTAAAGAAAGTTTTCACAAATACCATCTTAACAGCATGTTCATGTAAGTTCTGTAGAAATATGTGAATGTTGATAATTGTTATCTTACATTGTGCCATAACCAATACAGACAAAAAGAAACAGAGTTAGTAGTTAAAGGATAACGTTGTTGTGGATCGGTCGAGTTGGTCTTTGAAAAGCGTTTGAAACCGTTTGTTATAAAATGCATACATGTATGGGTAGAAAGATGCTGTAAAAGTAGAATCACTGATCTACACAAATATGCCTCGAAATTGCAGTTTTCCTCTAACCTCGTCGACTAACACGGTTAGTTAGATAATCAAAAATTTGTATGTTTTAATGTGAACGCTTAAAAAACTATAATCCCGAACCTGTATCACACCGCCCAAAGAAATTATTATTATTATTATTATTATTTATTTGACCTCAACAAATACAAGTACATCAACAAGCACAGCAAAAGTTAAACGAAAAGCAACGAACCAATCAAAATAATAACGAATACAAATATTTATATCTGAACTCACAAACTCACCTAACAGACTAAAATCACACTTTTTGGCAAATCTTTATTTGTACAAATTATTGACATACTCAATTTTGTTAACATTTTCAGCAAGTTTCAATGTCTAGTACATAATAGTTTTGTAATTACTGTAACTAGTAAAAATGACGTATCACTAGACTTGCCATAATTGTATTTTCACAGAGGGACCTATCTAAGTAGATACATCATTTAATACTATGCGCTACAGCGCCCGCAGTTCGGGCGCGCATGAGAGTTTTGGGTACCACGCAATCAGTGACCTAACTGGGGAGCAGAGGTCTCTATTACGCATTGGTTTTACACAGCACTCTGCAGGTTAAACCCAAATGTTAATTTTCACAGAGTGACCTATCTGTTTAGGAATAATTACTAATTGAAATAGTTTTAGGGATAAAAACACAATTGATAGTTCTGTAGGAATTAAGTATTCAGCTTTATTTTCGTCATAAAAGAATACAATAAAAATACTGAGCCGACTCCAAAACAGCAGTTTGAAAAGTAGTGCAACTTCAATTGTGACTGTATCCAAACACAGGTTTTGAAACTGTGAACGAGATAGGTCAATTGGTGGTACACACGACGAATTGTCAAAGTTAGGAAAAAAAAGTTTAATAAAGTCTCTGTTCATGCATGAAGTACTGTTTCTGAAATTGGTTTCTACATGGGTAAAGTGACCAAAGTTTCAATACAAAGTAAATATTTGTCTTAATAAAAAAATAGTTATAATACATAGTTCTTTTATAGCGCATTTCACAATTTCACAAAAACAGTTTTAATGCGTTTTTGAGAAATGTTTGATTAGATGAAGCAGCAGAATTTACATCAGCTTTGGAGCTGAAAGTTGTCGTAAAAGCTACATGTACAAGCAAAAATTGGATAAAATCTTTCTTTGTGTTGTGGATTCTTTCAACTCAATGTTCTCATGTATTTGTGATTCCATGAGTTTCTTAACAACTTGAGGCTAAAATATCTGTACATACACTCATCAACCTAAATGCACATATTTTGTACAGTCAACACTTTGTTTATAAAAATAACAAACAAAAACAACAAACAAAAAGCAACAAGATTTCTAAACAAGAAGTGTTTACCATAATTGGTAAAGCTAGTATTCTGGTGCAACTTTTCACAAGTCCAGTACCACCAAAAACATACAACTCATATTAACTATTTCATTAAAATTTGCACAAACATTAACTTGTTATGGTTACCATTATGACAATTTCTCCTGGTGCTTCAAAGAGAATCTTTATTCCCTTTGCTTTGCTATCGGTGCTCTCAAAGAAAACATGAATCAAGCAATTCTGCAATTGCCAAGAAAATATCCTGAGCTTTACCTTTACTAGGCTTAAATATCTCAGTCTTCTGACGATGACTCGAGCAAGCTAGTCGAAACATTGAGACCACTTCAAGAACTGACTCCGGGGTAGTACAGTAAATTACGATCCTATAAGCTAAAGTAGTCGTCCTACCAATTTTCTATACACGTACCTTCCGCCCAGGTAGTAACAAAAAAGAAGTACAGTTCTTTTCAGAACTGAGAAGTCTCCCGAACACCCGAACAATCTACCCCACGGTAGTAGAACTAAGTAAGACAGTTCTCTAAGAACAAAATCTACCTGCCAAGTAGATACATGGTGTTACCGCAAACCAACTATATATATCTCAGTTCATTAGAAAAATACTTGTGTTGACAAACTGTCCTTGCTAGAGAATAACACAGAATGCTTGCTGTGCAGTGTCATCTTGAAGCTGATCAGGTGATGGTTGACATTGACTGCAATGCATTGACTCCTCTTGACTTGATGTCACGTCACACGATGATGAAACACTCATATCTTCACTTCTAGCAATCCCATACTGCTCCTGAAACCCAGTAAGCAAACACATGCATAAAGATGAGTTATAATGTTAAATCCAGGCTACACCATGTACATGGTAACATGACCACCATTATTGAGTCAAAATGTATGCTAGGAATTGACTTCCAAAATGTAGATGACATTAGACTGTGCAAGGAGTCATTAGCAGACTGTGCAAGGAGTCATAAGCAGACTGTGCAAGGAGTCATTAGCAGACTGTGCAAGGAGTCAGTAACAGACTGTGCAAGGATATACAGACTGTGCACTGAGTCAGCAGCAGACTGTGCGAGTCATTCGCAGACTGTGCAAGGAGTTTAAAAACAGACAGTGCAAGGAGTCAGTACGGACTGTGCACTGAGTCAGTAACAGACTGTGCAAGGAGTCATTAGCAGACTGTGCTAGGGGTCAGTAACAGACTGTGCAAGGGGAGTCATTAGCAGACTGTGCAAGGAGTCATTAACAGACTGTGCAAGGAGTCAGTAGCAGACTTTGCAAGGAGTCAATATCAGACCGTGCAAGGAGTCATTAGCAGACTGTGCAAGGAGTCATTAGCAGACTGTGCAAGGAGTCAGTAGCAGACTGTGCAAGGAGTCAGTAACAGACTGTGCAAGGAGTCATGAACAGACTGTGCAAGGATTCAGTAACAGACTGTGCAAGGAGTCGGTAGCAGACTGTGCAAGGAGTCAATAGCAGACTGTGCAAGGAGTCATGAACAGACTGTGCAAGGATTCAGTTACAGACTGTGCAAGGAGTCAGTAACAGACTGTGCAAGGAGTCACGAACAGACTGTGCAAGGAGTGGGTAGCAGACTGTGCAAGGAGTGGGTAGCAGACTGTGCAAGGAGTCAGTACCAGACTGTGCAAGGAGTCAGTATCAGACTGTGCACGGAGTCATTAGCAGACTGTGCAAGGAGTTGGTAGCAGACTGTGCAAGGAGTCAGTAACAGACTGTGCAAGGAGTCAGTAACAGACTGTGCAAGGATTCAGTTACAGACTGTGCAACGAGTCAGTAACAGACTGTGCAAGGAGTCACGAACAGACTGTGCAAGGAGTGGGTAGCAGACTGTGCAAGGAGTCAGTACCAGACTGTGCAAGGAGTCAGTATCAGACTGTGCACGGAGTCATTAGCAGACTGTGCAAGGAGTTGGTAGCAGACTGTGCAATGAGTCAGTAACAGACTGTGCAAGGAGTCAGTAACAGACTGTGCAAGGAGTCATGAACAGACTGTGCAAGGAGTCGGTAGCAGACTGTGCAAGGATTCAGTATCAGACTGTGCGAGGAGTCAGTAACAGACTGTGCAAGGAGTCAGTATCAGACTGTGCACGGAGTCATTAGCAGACTGTGCAAGGAGTTGGTAGCAGACTGTGCAAGGAGTTGGTAGCAGACTGTGCAAGGAGTCAGTAACAGACTGTGCAAGGAGTCAGTACCAGACTGTGCAAGGAGTCAGTATCAGACTGTGCACGGAGTCATTAGCAGACTGTGCAAGGAGTTGGTAGCAGACTGTGCAAGGAGTCAGTATCAGACTGTGCAAGGAGTCAGTAACAGACTGTGCAAGGAGTCGGTAGCAGACTGTGCACGGAGTCAGTATCAGACTGTGCATGGAGTCAGTACCAGACTGTGCAAAGAGTCAATCAGATTTATATTTGAAGTATAAAATTCTGACATCTTTCGATGCCAAATTAAAATACTCCAAAGAAATAATAAGTGGAGATATGGATCTGACAGGTGTACCGTCCACCCTGTCTACATCAAGGTGGGAAAAGCTGCACCTTTCAGTTACACACACATATGTGTACACAGTCATGCGCAGTACTGCGCATGACTGTGATTACATGTGTGCATATTTCGTTAGATCCCGTCCATTACATTCTAGTTAACCAATGAGCATCATTAATGTACATGAGGTGACTCTCATCCGCAAACAGTAGCACTGATGGGTTGTGGTTCATGTATAAAATATGCACACACAAAGGGGAGGTAAATGATACGTTGTGTTACTTCTGTAGTGTGTGTGGGATCGCATGTCCGCTGAAGTCTCTGATGTTGGTTGTTGTTCTTTCATAAAAAGGTCAAAAGGAGAATCTTGCTGTTGGCTCTGGGACTTTACATTTTTCTGAAACAGCCCTTTGTGGTTGCAAGACGTCTCAATTAGAGAAGACATCGTAATACTTCATCAAATCCACGATTTGCCAATAATTTGATTAGAAATTGTATCGCGATTTTGGATAATATGAAGATGACCAAGCTTACCAGGAGTCTTTGTGTACAAAAAGAGCCACCTTATATATTCCAAAGCATTTTCTGGCAGGCAAGATACTACACTGGTCATATGAAAATTTGTTACAATTCTGATCATAGTTTCTACATAAACTTAAGAGTTGTAGTAGTTTGGATATGTGCCCCCTTCATATCATATGTGGATAATAATCAAAAGGTGCAATCTCCATGAAACGTGTATGTAAAGATTTAAGTTTTAAAGACACTGGACACTATTGGTAACGTTCAAATAGACCAGTCTTCAAATAGTGTCCACTGCCTTTAAGTTCAAGCTCTGTGGCTCTTTTGAAGTAAACATGTGACGTCACAGGTCACATGGTCTATACATCACGCATATTATATTAAATTAAGCACCTGTTTGTTGTTGGTGACTGCCAGTGGTCCTCGTTGTAATCTATGAGATTTTGACTTGACTTGCTTACTAGAGCCTGTCCCACGTAGTTTCCTAGTACTCCGTAACTGCATTCTCATGGGATGTAATGTGTCTCTGTCTCCACTACTATCCTACAAAAATCAAACCACACCACAAATATACATTGTAACATTAACAATATGTAAAGCAAAACAATATTCACTAATACAGAATTTGAAACTGCAACCTCAGCAAGAAATTAAAGGAACATTACAGAATTGGTTTTGCTAGCAACAAAAGTAGCTGGCAGTGTAAGCAATTTATGTAATCCACCATATACATAAACTGACAAACTTGTAGAAGTTCGTGATCAAGATCGATCGGCCATCTGTGACAATAGAGAATAGTGACAAACCAAAATTACAAATTTTGCAGTGCAACGATGCTAAAACAAAAATAAACAAAACATTCCCTGATATGAGTGATAAACTCAAAATGCAAAATTTGATTATTTATTTCGTATCAAATGTGAAATTTCAGACAGAAATATTTCAAGGGATGTTTTCTACTCTCATCATCATTAGACCGTGTAAGTTTTATGTAAATCTGTAATCTTCACGATTTTTGTTTCTTACCAATTCTGTAACGTTAGCAGAAACTAAATTAACACTGCATTGATAGTGTACACGTATCTACACTGTGGTGATAGTGTATCTACAGCGTTTGTCTACTTCATCAGAGTCTAGGATATCTAAAACCTTATGTCTATTGACAAACCTCTTGTTCTGCATAGTTCCTTATATTGGTTTTTCTACGACTAGATCGAAGTCCAACGTTCCTGACTAGCTTGCCTAGTGGCACATTATGGGATCGTAGAGACTTGGTACATGATGTATGAGCTGTGTTGTTAGATTGCTTCTTGTGCTTGATTTGCTGTATAGCACCCTGTAATGCATCCATCCATGATAGAGCTATGTTGTGATTTGTGGAATACAGCAGCAGATTCTCCTCACCATATACTACCTGTAGGGATAATAAATAAATATCTACTAGTGTCAAGAATCCAAACTAGTTCAATGAGGCTAATGGCCACTTCAGACACAGGTTGTGATGGTTATCTCATGGAGGTGTCCATATGTAGGATAAGTTATTATACACATTAAATATTGACTGGCATGAGGTCACTAGAGCACGTCTATTAGGTCTATAGGTCCCTTTTCTTGACTGGCATGAGGTCACTAGAGCACGTCTATTAGGTCTATAGGTCCCTTTTCTTGACTGGCATGAGGTCACTAGAGCACGTCTATTAGGTCTATAGGTCCCTTTTCTTGACTGGCATGAGGTCACTAGAGCACGTCTATTAGGTCTATAGGTCCCTTTTCTTGACTGGCATGAGGTCACTAGAGCACGTCTATTAGGTCTATAGGTCCCTTTTCTTGACTGGCATGAGGTCACTAGAGCACGTCTATTAGGTCTATAGGTCCCTTTTCTTGACTGGCATGAGGTCACTAGAGCACGTCTATTAGGCCTATAGGTCCCTTTTCTTGACTGGCATGAGGTCACTAGAGCACGTCTATTAGGTCTATAGGTCCCTTTTCTTGACTGGCATGAGGTCACTAGAGCACGTCTATTAGGTCTATAGGTCCCTTTTCTTGACTGGCATGAGGTCACTAGAGCACGTCTATTAGGCCTATAGGTCCCTTTTCTTGACTGGCATGAGGTCACTAGAGCACGTCTATTAGGTCTATAGGTCCCTTTTCTTGACTGGCATGAGGTCACTAGAGCACGTCTATTAGGTCTATAGGTCCCTTTTCTTGACTGGCATGAGGTCACTAGAGCACGTCTATTAGGTCTATAGGTCCCTTTTCTTGACTGGCATGAGGTCACTAGAGCACGTCTATTAGGTCTATAGGTCCCTTTTCTTGACTGGCATGAGGTCACTAGAGCACGTCTATTAGGCCTATAGGTCCCTTTTCTTGACTGGCATGAGGTCACTAGAGCACGTCTATTAGGTCTATAGGTCCCTTTTCTGGTCACTCACAAGATGGCCCAAAGGGGAAAGATGTGCTCTAGTGGCCGAATTATGCCAGTCCATGTTTTATTACACACCTCGGTCCAAAATATGAAATAAGGAGCGCAACTTTCTAGAGGGCGCTGCTAACCAGTCAAATCTTTAAGTCTATTGCCTGCTTTTGGAACTATTTCCTGCAAGATACACGCATGCGATGTCTTGACGGGGTGGCGCAAATCTCATGCCCTAGACTGTATTAGTTAATCCCGTGACTGTGTTTCAGCCAACCAGATTACAGAACTAGCAAGAGGTGTGTTATAAATTACACTAGTGCCACACTGCGTCCACTGACTATAAACACTAAACATTTTGTGATAAATTTTAGACAGATTACATTAATGTTTCTTTCTTTAATTGGGAGGTGTCTTTTTACCATTGACAATTTTGATTGTCTTAACTGCACAATAGATTAGATTTGTTCCAATGGCAATAACAGTTCATACAGCAAATAACTATCAAAGTGTCTATTGATTGCAAAGGATGGTGCAGGTTTAAAGACAAAAGTACAGAATTAATACTCATCAAAATGTTAATAAAAAAGTTGAATCTGAAAGCTCACTTCATAGGCTTTATACTTCTACCAATTAAAGACTCTGGACACTATTGGTAATTGTCAAAGACCAGTCGTATCACTTGGTGTATCTCAACATATACATAATAGGCTTGGGCGGTTCCTTCGGTTACCCGATTCTACCCGGTTCCAAATTGAAAACCGGACCGGCGGTTCCACTCTTCTGTGGAACCGGGTACCCGCTTTTGTCGGTTCCGATTTCAAAAGACTGAGTCCCAATTATAAAAGACTCTGTGGAGCCGATCTTGGGACGAACCGGCTCCAGAAATTGAGGCTTGATGTTGAAAAGGGTGCCCGCAGATACACTGTGCAAAGGCTTCAAGCCGACATGAGTATCAACTATCACATGTGGCTGCATTATTATACAACACACAGTGCACAGATGATGCATAGGCATATGCTGAGATATACAGAGTCCAAAGTCCAACCAGACAGCACGTTGTGATTGGCTGCCGATATATCCATATTCATAAAAGCTTGTCCCATGTACAAAACACACAGTACTGTATGCATGTACAGGCATGTACACTTCTATGTACAGAGACGGCACACTGCATGCACTACGGACATACTGCACTACGGACGTACTGCACTACGGACGTACTGCACAACGGACGTACTGCACTACGGCCGTACTGCACTACGGACGTACTGCACACTACGGACGTGCTGCACACTACGGACGTACTGCATTACGGACGTACTGCTGCCGGCCAAATCAAAGACTTGTATAAATGCAGGGAGAATAGGTGCTCGGTGGCACGATGTCTGATTGACTTGGTGGGTATTCTGGTATTAATTTTTCGTTAAAAATAGATCGGCTCCAATTGTGAGTATGTGTGTGTGAGCTCCGGACCGATGTCTGATTAACTTGGTTATTTTCAGTTAAAATAGATCGGCTCAATGGTGTGTGTGTGGGCTGGGGACGGGCGGCTTATGTTTTATATAGAGTGGAACCGGGTATGTCTCAGAACCGAGCTTTTTTTTGGAACCGGAACCGAGCCCCAAATTTCTGGAACCGCCCAAGCTTAATTACATAAACTTGTTAAAATTTGAGCTCAATCGGTCTTTGAATTTGCGAAATATTAATGAAAGAAAAAAACACCCCTGTCACATGAAGTTGTGTGCTTTCATGCCAGATGCTTGATTTCGAGTACTCAAATTCTAAACCTGAGGTCTCGAAATCAAATTCGTGGAAAATAACTTCTTTCTCGATAACTACATCCCTCAGAAGGAGCCATTTCTCACAATGTTTTATACACGTACTATCAACCTCTCCCCATTACTCGTTACCAAGAAAGGTTTTATGCCAACAACTTTTTTTAGTAATTACCAATAGTGTCCACTGCCTTTAAATCAATTCTCCAGGTTGGAATGGATGGTGCATTTAAGGAAAATAAAAAGATAGAAATGAACATACTTTTCCAAACACTGTGATAACCAATTTTCAAAAAGGACTAAAAAATGTTACCTTGAATAGTGCCCCAGTGCCAGATATCTTGTGTTCTCCCAATACACATTGGACCTGACAGTGTTCTAATGGGTAGATGCCTCTACATGAGTAGCTATGTGATGACAATGATGGCTCTAGTAGATTAGGCTTTGCATATATCAATAGGTCATTAAATAGAAAGAACATTCTCTCATGAGCACCGGAACCTTTCTTGTTAACCTGGATGACAAAGAAGATTACAAACAATAATCATTATAAGAATAACAAGTTTGACTTGACCGTAATACCAATGTGTGTTCAGCACAGTATAATCTGTTTTCCAAAGTTCTATACAGAATCTATCTACAGGCCTACTTCCTCAGGAGGAATTTCAACCCACAACCCTCGCATACTAGACCATGTATCTTAAAGACTCTGGACACTATTAGTAATTGTCAAAGACCAGTCTTCTAACTTGGTGTATCTCAACATACTGTATAGATGAAATAACAATCTGTGAAAATTTGAGCTCAATTGGTCGTCAAAGTTGCGAGATATATGAAAGAAAAAACAACCTTGTCACACGGAATTGTGCTTTCGGATGCAAGTTGATTTCGAAACCTCATTTTTTTCTGAGGTCTCGATATCAAATTTTTGGAAAATTACTTCTTTCTCGGAAAACTATGTTACTTCAGAGGGAGCTGTTTCTCACAATGTTATCAACCTCTCCCCATTACTCGTTACCAAGTACGGTTTAATGCTGATAAATATTTTTAGTAATTACAAATAGTGTCCACTGCCTTTAACCACAAGACCAGCAAGCATGGCCAGTAACTAGAAGCCAGTTGAAATCCTTCAAGGAAACAATATCAGGTATGCTCTGGGTGGTCTAGTGATTAAGAATACCATCAATGGTGACCGCCAACTTTCTTTCTTTTTGAAGCCATTTTTAAGTACAAATTTCTCTTTTAAAAATTTGAGATGCACCGATTTTTTCCATACAAAACGACAGATATGCTCTTTATGTCAATGTACTGCTACATTATTTCTGTCAATACTTATAAGGCTGAAAAAGACTTAATTTCAGAAGCCCTTCGCATATTCAAACAGAGGTCACGCATGAAAAACCACACCAACCCCTGCAGATATAAACGGGCAAAAGCTCATTAAAACGCATGGGTTGGGCTCAAGTTGAAACCGTGAAAGGCAAATGAAGCATTTCTTACAACGGTTTTTTTTTGCCTGAGCGACTTCTTTCACTTCTATGTACTGGCGTTTACAGAGTAATTGATTTGTTTTTTGTTTCTAACTGGCTATTTCTTGGTTAGTCTTCTTAGCTTTTGCTCCTGGTGGTTTAGATATAGATGCTGTTGCTTTTTATGGGGTTTGTTCTTTCGTGTTTGTTTCTTCCTTGTTCTGTGTATTGCTTTTTCTACAGGGCCCCCAGGGAGAACAGTGTTTTGACACTGGCTACCCTGTATAAAGAATACTCAATAATAATAATAATAATAATCATTTGAGGGATCATGGGTTTGAATCCCTACGGTGTAGGCAAACGCCTTTTTTTAACCTTGTAATCTAGTGAAGATTAAAAAGTGCCAGTTCTCTGTTGCTGTAACACTTGTATTACTTTCCTGTCCGAGAAAAACGGTTCTAAATCTTACTCCAAAGGTACCTGTGATCAACCTTTGTAATAGATTCAAACTAACTTTCTATTACACTGGATATGTGTATAAAGAACTTAGGAATGAAGAATGGGAACCCATTCAAACGTGTGCAATGTTGATTTCTTGACAAGATAAAACAATGTACATGTCTGTTGGAACCTGAAAGACTTGCAGCATGTAGGTATTGCAATACAAACCTTCATTAGTGTGCCTTCCCTGATGAACCTTCTACCAGGAGCTAGGATTCTCTTAGTACCAGACCCCGTTAAACTGTTCTGAATTAACAGCATCTTCTGGAAGTTCTCATGTTCACGGATATACTCATTAATACCGTAAGTCACTTTAGTCATTCTTGCTGTAGCTTCTGCAATTTAAACACAATGTCAACTATTAAGAAAACCTTTCTTCTAGGCCGTCCAATTCGGACCAATCAACTACACATGGTGAATTGACCAATCAACCACAGTATCAGTGAATTGACCAATCAACAACAGTATTAGTGAATTGACCAATCAACCACAGTATTAGTGAATTGACCAATCAACCACAGATGGTGAATTATGAACCGTATAGTGAAATGACAAATCATCAACCACAGTTAATGAAATGACTGATCAACCACAGTTAGTGAATTGACCAATCAACCGCAGATGGTGAACTGACCGATAAACCATCTTATCTGCAAGTACGAGCTTATCCTCCAATCAGATTTGCAGAATGGAGTGGTGACAAAAATCTATATTTAATATTGCACGGCTTATATCGCTACCTGCGTCTTGTGTATTTTATGTCAGCCGCCGTTTGCTTGAAAATAAATACATTATCACACGCGCACTCGTGGAAATACAAAAATTATAGCGCTTTTGCGTCCCATGGACGCAGAAGCGCTATTTTTTTCCGTATTCCACTAGTGCTTGTGTGATAACTTATAACATAGTGAATTGACCAATCAACAACAGATGGTGAAATGACCAATCAACCACAGATGGTGAAGTGACCAATCAACCACAGATGGTGAAGTGACCAATCGACCACAGATTGATATATAGTGAATTGACCTAAAGACCACAGATGGTGAAGTGACAAATAAACTACAGATAGTGAAATGACCGATAAACCATGACTATGAGGCATTGCATGGTGAGGTATCAATATTTATTTGCTTTGCGGTAACATCTTGTGCGTATATCTACTTGCCAGGTAGAGTTTGTTCTAAGAGAACTGTCTCGCTTGATTCTACTACCGCGTAGTAGATTGTTCGGGTGTTCGGGAGACTTCTCAGTTCCGAAAAGAACTGTCCTGCTTATTAACTATTTGCTGGGCGGATGGTATAGAAATAGGCTGGGACTACTACTATTATATAATCGTAATTAACTGCACTACCGCGGAGTCAGTTTAGGAATTGGTCTCAACGTTTCGACTAGCTTGCTCTAGTCATCGTCAGGAGACTGGCAAGTAGATACACACATGGTGTTACCGCAAACCAACTATATATTAAACCATAGTATATAGGGTATTGACCTATCAGATGATGAAGTGACCAATCAACCAAAGATAGTGAAATGACCGATAAACCATCGTACATACATGTGGTGAATTGACCAATAGACCACAGATGGTGAAGTGACCAATCAACCACAGTTAGTGAATTGACCAAGACCAATCAACCGCAGATGGTCAAATGACCGATCAACCACAGTATAGTGAATTGACCAATCAACCACAGTTAGTGAATTGACCACGTCAACCACGGTAATAATAAATTGACCAATCAACCGCAGATGGTGAAGTGACCGATAAACCATAGCAAATGGTGAAGTGACCAATCAACCACAGATAGTGAAATGACCGATAAACCACAGATAGTGAAATGACCAATAAACCACAGTTGGCGAAATGACCAATCAACCACAGATAGTGAAATGACCGATAAACCATAGCATATGGTGAAGTGACCAATCACCCACAGATAGTGAAGTGTCCGATAAACCACAGATAGTGTAATGACCAATAAACCACAGATAGTGAAATGACTGATAAACCATAGCATATGGTGAAGTGACCAATCAACCACAGATAGTGAAGTGACCAATAAACCACAGATAGTGAAACGACCAATCAACCACAGATAGTGAAATGATCGATAAACCACAGATAGTGAAATGACCGATAAACCATAGCATATGGTGAAATGACCAATCAACCACAGATAGTGAAATGACCGATAAACCACAGATAGTGAAACGACCAATCAACCACAGATAGTGAAACGACCAATCAACCACAGATAGTGAAATGACCGATAAACCACAGATAGTGAAATGACCGATAAACCATAGCATATGGTGAAATGACCAATCAACCACAGATAGTGAAATGAACGATAAACCACAGATAGTGAAATGACCGATAAACCATAGCATATGGTGAAGTGACCAATCAACCACAGATAGTGAAACGACCAATCAACCACAGATAGTGAAATGACCAATCAACCACAGATAGTGAAATGACCAATCAACCACAGATAGTGAAATGACCGATAGACCACAGATAGTGAAATGACCAATAAACCACAGATAGTGAAATGACCGATAAACCATAGCATATGGTGAAATGACCAATCAACCACAGATAGTGAAATGACCGATAAACCAGATAGTGAAATGACCGATAAACCACAGATAGTGAAATGACTGATAAACCACAGATAGTGAAATTACCGATTAACCATAGCATATGGTGAAATGACCAATCAACCAAAGATAGTGAAATGACCAATAAACCACAGATAGTGAAATGACCGATAAACCATAGCTTAAGGTGAAGTGACCAATCAACCACAAGATATAGTGAAAAGACCAATAAACCACAGATAGTGCAATGACCAATAAACCACAGATAGTGAAACGACCAATCAACCACAGATAGTGAAATGACCAATCAACCACAGATAGTGAAACGACCAATCAACCACAGATAGTGAAATGACCGATAAACCACAGATAGTGAAATGACCAATCAACCACAGATAGTGAAACGACCAATCAACCACAGATAGTGAAATGACCGATAAACCACAGATAGTGAAATGACCAATCAACCACAGATAGTGAAATGACCGATAAACCACATATAGTGAAATGACCAATAAACCACAGATAGTGAAATGACCAATCAACCACAGATAGTGAAACGACCAATCAACCACAGATAGTGAAATGACCAATAAACCACAGATAGTGAAACGACCAATCAACCACAGATAGTGAAATGACCGATAAACCATAGCATATGGTGAAATGACCAATCAACCACAGATAGTGAAACGACCAATCAACCACAGATAGTGAAATGACCGATAAACCACAGATAGTGAAATGACCAATCAACCACAGATAGTGAAATGACCGATAAACCACATATAGTGAAATGACCAATAAACCACAGATAGTGAAATGACCAATCAACCACAGATAGTGAAACGACCGATAAACCATAGCTTAAGGTGAAGTGACCAATCAACCACAGATAGTGAAATGACCGATAAACCACAGATAGTGTAATGACCAATCAACCACAGATAGTGAAATGACCGATAAACCATAGCATATGGTGAAATGACCAATCAACCACAGATAGTGAATTGACCAATAAACCACAGATAGTGAAATGACCAATCAACCACAGATAGTGAAATGACCGATAAACCATAGCATATGGTGAAATGACCAATAAACCACAGATAGTGAAATGACCAATCAACCATAGCATATGGTGAAATGACCAATCAACCACAGATAGTGAAACGACCGATAAACCATAGCTTAAGGTGAAGTGACCAATCAACCACAGATAGTGAAATGACCGATAAACCACAGATAGTGTAATGACCAATCAACCACAGATAGTGAAATGACCGATAAACCATAGCATATGGTGAAATGACCAATCAACCACAGATAGTGAATTGACCAATAAACCACAGATAGTGAAATGACCAATCAACCACAGATAGTGAAATGACCGATAAACCATAGCATATGGTGAAATGACCAATAAACCACAGATAGTGAAATGACCAATCAACCATAGCTTATGGTGAAATGACCAATCAACCACAGATAGTGAATTGACCAATAAACCACAGATAGTAAAATGACCAATCAACCACAGATAGTGAAATGACCGATAAACCATAGCATATGGTGAAGTGGCCAATCAACCAAAGATAGTGAAATGACCAATAAACCACATATAGTAAAATGACCAATCAACCACAGATAGTGAAATGACCGATAAACCATAGCTTAAGGTGAAGTGACCAATCAACCACAGATAGTGAAATGACCGATAAACCACAGATAGTGAAATGACCAATCAACCACAGATAGTAAAATGACCAATCAACCACAGATAGTGAAATGACCGATAAACCATAGCTTAAGGTGAAGTGACCAATCAACCACAGATAGTGAAATGACCGATAAACCACAGATAGTGTAATGACCAATCAACCACAGATAGTGAAATGACCGATAAACCATAGCATATGGTGAAATGACCAATCAACCACAGATAGTGAATTGACCAATAAACCACAGATAGTGAAATGACCAATCAACCACAGATAGTGAAATGACCGATAAACCATAGCATATGGTGAAATGACCAATAAACCACAGATAGTGAAATGACCAATCAACCACAGATAGTGAAATGACTGATAAACCATAGCATATGGTGAAGTGGCCAATCAACCACAGATAGTGAAATGACCGATAAACCACAGATAGTGAAATGACCAATAAACCACAGATAGTGAAATGACCAATCAACCACAGATAGTGAAATGACCGATAAACCATAGCATATGGTGAAATGACCAATCAACCACAGATAGTGAAATGACCGATAAACCATAGCATATGGTGAAATGACCAATAAACCACAGATAGTGAAATGACCAATCAACCACAGATAGTGAAATGACTGATAAACCATAGCATATGGTGAAGTGGCCAATCAACCACAGATAGTGAAATGACCGATAAACCACAGATAGTGAAATGACCAATAAACCACAGATAGTGAAATGACCAATCAACCACAGATAGTGAAATGACCGATAAACCATAGCATATGGTGAAATGACCAATCAACCACAGATAGTGAATTGACCAATAAACCACAGATAGTGAAATGACCAATAAACCACAGATAGTAAAATGACCAATCAACCACAGATAGTGAAATGACTGATAAACCATAGCATATGGTGAAATGACCAATCAACCAAAGATAGTGAAATGACCAATAAACCACAGATAGTGAAATGACCAATCAACCACAGATAGTGAAATGACCGATAAACCATAGCTTAAGGTGAAGTGACCAATCAACCACAGATAGTGAAATGACCGATAAACCATAGCTTAAGGTGAAGTGACCAATCAACCACAAGATATAGTGAAATCAACTTCAAGTTGGAGAACAGGAGTTCATACAGAGGTACCAATTACTACTCTTCTTTAATTGTCTCAAACTAAACAAAACTGTCTATATCCAAGCTTGAGAATGTTTTCAACATTTGCTGTATTTCTGTTTCTCTTTGCTTTCTGGTAAAAGGAAACTTTAAATAGTAAATGTTAAATTAAATAAATTGTTTACCTTTTAGTTTGTTATATTCTTCATGATTTTCAGGGGTGTTGTTCAGAAGTTCCTCTAGCAAAAGCTTGTACCTGAATTATAAAAATTAAAAACAAACTCATGTAGGATCAATATCCTGTGGCCTTTTCCCTCTACTGCTGTCCACTTTTATCTCTTATATTGAATTGTTTTTGTTGTAAATCTTTGTGTTTTGCATCTCATCAAGTCCACAAGTTCTCAGGCCTGTCTCACATGTTTGTTTCTTGTTTTCTGTGTATGTACATGTAGCCTACTTGTGAGCCAAGTGATTGTTTGTCATATTTTCAAATAATATCTCGGTAAATGCATTTTCATTTACAAACATCCTCCAATATGCCTTCATTTTTGTAGCCTTTTTAGCTGTGTGCTGACCATATTTGAATATAATTTGAATAAATTGAATATAAAGGAAGCGTTCCTGTTAAATATAATGGGTGTGTTTGATTAGCTTCCCTGGATCGACCCCCGCAGTGCTAGCTCACTCGGGTGAGCCCCCGACAAGAGCTAATCGAATGATCACACTCGCCCTCTCGTGGTGACGGCATGCACCTCAGGTCACCCCAGGTGTTATCAGTAAAGCATGTAGGGTAAGGCTTGTACACTCTGGCTGGTGGTATACCTTGGTATTCTTTGTATAGGTGTTATCAGTAAGGCATGTAGGCTAAGGCTTGTACACTCTGGCTGGTGGTATACCTTGGTATTCTTTGTATAGGTGTTATCAGTAAGGCATGTAGGCTAAGGCTTGTACACTCTGGCTGGTGGTATACCTTGGTATTCTTTGTATAGGTGTTATCAGTAAGGCATGTAGGCTAAGGCTTGTACACTCTGGCTGGTGGTATACCTTGGTATTCTTTGTATAGGTGCTATCAGTAAGGCATGTAGGCTAAGGCTTGTACACTCTGGCTGGTGGTATACATGTACCTTGGTATTCTTTGTATAGGTGTTATCAGTAAGGCATGTAGGCTAAGGCTTGTACACTCTGGCTGGTGGTATACCTTGGTATTCTTTGTATAGGTGTTATCAGTAAGGCATGTAGGCTAAGGCTTGTACACTCTGGCTGGTGGTACCTTGGTATTCTTTGTATAGGTGTTATCAGTAAGGCATGTAGGGTGAGGCTTGTACACTCTGGCTGGTGGTATACCTTGGTATTCTTTGTATAGGTGTTATCAGTTAGGCATGTAGGGTTACAGGCTTGTACACTCTGGCTGGTGGTATACCTTGGTATTCTTTGTATAGGTGTTATCAGTAAGGCATGTAGGGTTAGGCTTGTACACTCTGGCTGGTGGTATACCTTGGTATTCTTTGTATAGGTGTTATCAGTAAGGCATGTAGGGTGAGGCTTGTACACTCTGGCTGGTGGTATACCTTGGTATTCTTTGTATAGGTGTTATCAGTTAGGCATGTAGGGTTAGGCTTGTACACTCTGGCTGGTGGTATACCTTGGTATTCTTTGTATAGGTGTTATCAGTAAGGCATGTAGGCTAAGGCTTGTACACTCTGGCTTTGACTCCTGTTCCCTCAGAAACTGCACAAATGATGCACGCTTACGCTCCCACTCCTGTCAACAAATAAAATGAAATCAAAATAAATGAAACCAAATTGTTAAAAGTAAGAATGCATTTGTTACCAAAAATTGCTGTTACCAACAAAAAGAATTAAAAGTAGAATAAATTTTATTTCTGGCATTGATATAAAAAGTATTCATTCAGATAAATATATGCAAATGGACTTATACAGGTCTCATAAGGTCATTTTCACACTACAAAAAATCTCCATGTTGGACACGGATACAAGCCCGATAATGTGCACTGACCTTATCACAATACAACTTTTCAACACGGTGTCGATCCAGATGGCACTTTATCCGTGTCGAAACCAACCCTGCCCGGGAGGTGGGTTGATAAATCTCCATCTGTGTCAAAGATTCCAACACGGATTGAAAGCCGTAGTGTGCTCACCTCCGTGTTAATTTTCATTTCATGTTGAGTGTGCGTGTCATCATCCGCAGACTACGCAACCACTCACGCTGCGACGCGTCCAGCTTCGATTCGTGTCAGACCTTGCAGTGTACAATATCCAAAATCAAAGTTACATGTGTAACCAAAAAGCTGATTTCCAACAGAGCTAGTGTGAAAGCGAAGCTGTTTGTATCCGTGTGGACATTTTACCGAACCAACACGGACCCTATTTGGATATTAAGGTTTGACACGGATCAAAGGTCAATAGTGTGAAAAGGCCTTTAGACATCATAATACCACAGTCGACACATGAAGTGGAACAAATTGTGTTACCTGCAATTTTTGTGAAGCCTTCTCAAAATTGTTTGCATAAGTGCAATACACTTTCATAAATGGAGCCAGCTGAATAAAAGCCTCTGGGATGCCCTTCTCCTCCATGTGGCAAAGAAGCTCTCTATTGACTGCTTGGACTGCCGTTACATTCTCAAAAATAGTCCGATGATCTTCACTTGGGATTAGACCATGTGCTCCCAACGGAACCAAGAAATGCTACAAGAATTAAACACATCAGTACTTAATGAACAAAAGTCAAATAATGTGAAGTGGCCAATACATGCATTAGTGTTATGATGTGGAGACAATTGACTAAAATAATCTGGTCACTACTATTAAAAGTCTGACAGAATTGCTCCATACTTGTGTCAGCAGGACGGTCAACATTTACAAATATCACAAATCTGTTCTATTTAAGCCACACATAATTTACAGAGAATTGTTCCAGCTTTTGAGCCTGAAGTAATGAAAATTATGGGCTTGCAGCACAACATGACGTAATAATAATAATAATAATAATAATAATAATAATAATATGAACCCTTATAGTGCGCCGGTATCCACCACAAGTGATGCTCATGGCGCAAGGAAGAAACACAAAATTAATGAAAAGCAGCTGTGAAAAAGTGGGTTTTGAGGGCCTCTTTGAACTTATGAATAGAGGACATGTTACGGATATTAAGAGGCAGATTATTCCAAAGTAAAGGACCAGCATGAGAAAAAGCCCTCGTCACCCCAATTGTTGTGGGTGTGGGGAACAACCAATAATGACGAAGTGGATGATCTAAGACATCTGGAAGGATTGTAACGGGTAATTAATTGACAATTATACTGAGGAGCAGAACCATGTAAAGAATGAAAAACAAGCAGAAGTAATTTGTATTGAATGCGATATTGAACAGGGAGCCAGTGAAGAGCATTTAAAACCGGAGTGATATGGGTTCTCCTGGAGGACAAAGAGACCAGCCGAGCTGACTTACCAACAGGACTAACTTTACATGGACATGAGGGACTCGCGACTCCAACTGCGATTGGAACAAAGGGCGACTTGGACTTGTTAGGGAAAACTTAGACTATGACAACAGGGACTCTAACTTAAACTCAGACAACCGGGAATCAACCACAACAACGGTACAAGTCATTCACTGCATGCCCATATTGTTCAGTAAAGGGTTCAAGAACCATACCAGACAATATTTTAAGAAATCTCAAATTTTAGGGTATGTTTATTTTCTTTTGAAATGTATATTTTATCAAGCTTACAATAAACTAAGCAGTATTTCACAAAAACCTTCAGATTCCAATTTTGTCTTCCTGGTAATGGCATCTCTGAAAAAGAAGCATATTATGAGAAAACCTGGCCATTAAACGCTGGCATTGAACACCACAGCCTCTGGGTAATCTCTGGGTAATCCCTGGTAAATCCCTGGGTAATCGCTGGGTAAGTGATGGGCAATCGCTGGGTAAGTGATGGGTAATCGCTGGGTAAGTGTGACTGATGGGTAATTGCTGGGTAAGTGATGGGTAATCGCTGGGTAAGTGATGGGTAATTGCTGGGTAATCGCTAGGTTTTTGCTTTGTAATCGCTTGGTAATCGCTGGGTTATCGCTGGGTAATATTGACAGGTTTCACTTAATTTTCTTAAACAGCCAATAAAGGATGATCTCAAATATATAGATATTACAGTTTTCTCATAGCTGAAGGCCATAGGAAACATTCAAAAAGTATAACGAGTCTCTTACCTCACACTAAAACATGGTAACAATTGTTTTTCTACAGAACGCTTTTAGCCAAATTTCTGAAAAACGTGTGGTCAAACAAACCTGCGCGACAAAGGAATCGTGACGTCAGTGGCGGCTGTTTGGTGTGGAAAATAGCGCCCTTAGTTTGCCAAAGCTGGAGAACTGTGTTCACACCCAATTAGGGGAATATTGTCACTGGCGTCAAGAGGTCATTATAATAGATAAGCCGTTTTTGACTCTCGGCTGAAAAAGCCGCACGGCCGGGTGCATTTTTGACTCGAGTTGTTCGTTACTAAATGCAAATTCTGAGAGTAAAATGGTTATTAACCGGTATATACGATGTCTATTTGGCCATAAAAAGGTAATAGTTGAAATATTGAGAACATCCTTTATTGGCTCTTTAAAGACACTGGAAACTATCAATAATTGTCAAAGACAAGTCTTGTCACTTCGTGTATCTCAACATATGTATAAAATAACAAACCTGTGAAAATTTGAGCTCAATTGGTCATTGAAGTTGCGAGATAATAATGAAAGAAAAAAACACCCTTGTCACACAAAGTTGCGTGCTTTCAGATGCTTGATTTCGAGACCTCAAAATCTAATTGTGAGGTTTTGAAATCAAATTCGTGGAAAACTACTTTTTCTCAAAAACTACGTTAATTGTACATCAGGTTACTGTTTCTAATCTCACAATGTTTTATACTATCAACAGCTCTCCATTTATACTCGTTACCAAGTAATTTTTATGCTAAAAATTATTTTGAGTAATAATCAATAGTGTCCACAGCCTTTAAACAAAATGAGGAAATAGAAAATATCTAGAAACAATTACCACAATAAATGTTCGACAAAGTTGGTTTAAAGTCTTACCTCTACAATGATTGCCAGTTGGTTCTGATACTTTCTCTCTGTGGTAAAAATTTCACAAATAATTCGTTCTCGTTTACGAGCCATTTTGACTCCATGGTTACCCTGGAACTTGTCACGTAGTAAATGCTCCAAATCTCCTTTGAAAGCTTCCTTGCCCTTTGATAGACGCTCTCGCCAGCTCACTGATCGATTTACTGTAAGTTCAAACACAACATACTTTTCAATATATAGATTGTTAAACTTTTCTTGGCGCTACTGTACGTCAAAGTGTCTAAGGTTATTTTAGACACGAAACTGACAACAAGCATCGCTGCGGGGGTGATATGGTGGAATATTCCCGCCCTTTGTGGCATTGACAAGTAGCGAGCAACTCCAGCTGTTCCCAAACGGGAATCTGACTTTTCTTAGCCGTCGTATCAAAAGGCAGATTAATGCACTTTAGCACAACGAATTTATAAATTACATGTACTTTAAAAATGTGAATAGTTCAGAGTTTGAGTTTGAAATGAATTGGATGCATCTGCTTTTCAAATAAAGAGACTTGCGACATTACAAAAAGTTTCAGTGTGTACAATACATTCTTCACAACAGCAATTATTAAAAACTCACACTTTTTTTTCCAACTGTTGAGTGGACGATAGGTTGCTCTTTCTGGTGACTGATTTTCTTCCATGTTGCTGTTAAATGCTTTGAAGTCAACTCCACATCAGACCTGAGGAAAGATGGAAAGTTTGTGCACATGTACAGGTTACAACCTTTTTGCCAACAATGGAGTTCAATACATAAAACACAGGGTAAAGTGACTAGAGACATAATTTTCCCAAACACAGAGTGGTCTTATCCGCGTATTGCAGATGATCTCTTAGAAACAAACAACATGATTTCAAGGAGATCCTGAAAGGGTCTACACTGGTTAGGTGTGGGTCACATGTTTTAAACCAAAATTTATTCATTTTTAGTTTCTTTTTTCAAACAGTTGTTTCCAATATCGAATTGAAAACCCATGACACCAGCAGGCCTCATGCAGAACCCAAGGCACTTGCTGTAGTGCCCTGGCTGTTGCTGTGGTGCCCTTTGCAAGGTTCCAATACTAACTTACACTTCCCCATAGAAGTGCCCCTTACCAGAGAAAAAAATGCTTTAAGGCCCGGTCCCACTGCAGTGATAACGATAACAACAACGACGCAAGGAGAACGCATTCTATTGGTCGAATTGCTCCACGCAGAATACGCACACGCTCATTCAACCAATGGAATCGTTCTCTTTGCGTCGTCATCGTTATCGTTATCGTTGCAGTGGGACCGGGCCTTTACCCCTTCCAGAGCGAAGTTCAAGGCCTACACCACACGAGATAGCTGCATGTACATGTACATGTACATGTAACTACGTACATAATGAAATGACTTACGCCCTGACCTTGGTGTTAGAACTTTGGTACTCCTCTAGAAGAGCTTTGTTCCATTATCTTTGTGGAGAGAATAGTGGAACGAACCTCAGTCATAGTTATACCAAAAATTGCTGTGCCTCTTTAAGAGTGAAGTTCAAGGCCTGCTGTACATTTATTGTAACATTTTGGTGTCAATCGTCATTAAGGCCAAATAACAAAAAATACCAGTTGATCGTCCAGATTTTTCAAAAAAGAGGAGGATGAGGGCCTTACTATTTACCATTTAAACAGGCCACCAGTTTGAATCAACCGCAAACTTATTTATACCTATTAGTTGCATAAGGACCTGTGTTAACACTAACACTAACAGGGTCGGATAACGATTTGCTGGTAGGCATTCACTAATATTGTTTTATGAAACAGACGGTTACAAGTGTTCGAGAGCATCAAGTTAGATTCCTAGGCCAGTCCTTTTGAAAAGATGGATTATACAAAAATAGTAAATAGTAAAAAAAAGGATGCGGCCCCAAAAAAGGATGCGAGTGGGGACGACCAACTGTTTTTATTTTTTTATTTGGCCTAATACATCTAAGGCCTACACTACTCCTAGAACTATGATGTTCGTTCGATACATGTAAATCGCAACTTAAAAACGCGCTCGAGATACTACTGATATTTGTTTGCGTTAAAAACTTACTTGATAGCGATCAATGGAGAGATGTTGATACATTGATAGAAATAGCTCCCCTCTGAAGTAAAACAAAAAATTGAGAAAGAAGTTATTTCTCACTATAAAACAGTAAAATATTGACATGTCAGGCATCAGAATTTGAATTTGGTTTTGAGGTCTTGAGGTCAAGCATCTACCTGTAATTTAAGCACACAACTTCGTTTGACAAATGGGTGTTTTTTCTTCCAAATCCATGAGGCCTATTTTTATCAAAATAAAATTTGAACACTGGTTTGTTATTTTGTGCATGATCATTGATGTGTTGAGTTGAGATGGAGACACCAAGTGAGAAGACCAGCTGGTCTAATGACAATTAAAAATCACTCTGCTTTAGTCACTACACACTGGTCGCTTAATAGCTGGACCATAGAGGAATATATAACAATTGTCGCTGTGATAGAATCCATGGGTTTTACTCACTCACTCACCAGGGCCCAATTTCATGACTCTGCAGAGTCTGCTTACTGTAAGCACAGAATCGATGCTTACGGAAGCAGAGAATTCGGTGCTTACGGCAAGCGTATTTCACAGGCTAGCTCTAGCAGCGAATTTTGGCTTCTGCGCGTGCCTACTCCACTTTATTAATTAGGCATTCTATTCTAGTTCTACCTTAGAACTAGAATAGTTAGCTAGCGCAGAAATTAGACGCTTGCACACGTAAGCTGGGAATTATGATCCACGTAAGCGCAGAATTCGACGGTAGGCAGAGCCATGAACTTGGGCCCTGCATGCTCACTGGGTCACTGCAGACACTGGACACCACTCTCTAGCACCAGACTGCTTGCTCTACAATTAATTTAGTAATTCTAATTGTCTATATGACTATAAAATTATGGTCAAATTCAGGATTTTAATTTTGAAAGTTACCTGTCCTGTAGCGTACGTAGTTACCTGTTATTGTTAACTTAGACTTAGTTATATGGTTTATACCCGTCTTCACGGCACGGGCTATTATTTAATAATAATACTAAATTAAAAACTAAGTACTACCTACCTATTAATTTTTTTTTAATCAATATAAGACAATAAACCCCAATAATAGACAATAAAAATATGAATCTTTTTTTATTCGGGAAGTTAGGCTATTTCATTCAAATCAAAATCCACTGCATGAATTCAATTATCATCATAAAAATTACAATAATAATAATAAGCTCTCCAGCAGAATTTTTTGTTAAACAAGATAAATAATAAACATATTTATTATGGATAACTTTCCGTATGGCGCCACCACTTTTTCACTCATTTTTACAACAAGGGATATATCAATCAGGTAAATTAGACACTATATTATTTTATTTCGAATGAAAAAGTGGTGGCGCCATACGGAAACTTTTCCCATATGATAAAAGTGAACTTACCATACTTTTACTTTTAAGACCTCGACAAAGGTACATTAATAAAGTTATAAATTCAAATTGCCGCGGGTGTCACGGCTGGCCGGCTGCTGACTCTCGTCGATCGAGTCTTGTCAATGTTGTGGGTCGGTTGCTGCATCCGTCCGTATCGAGACTTGTGATTGGATGCAAATTTTTGTATTGTCAACAATATTTTTTCACTAGACTGTGCAAAAAATAAGTTGATTTAAAGCTTAGTAAATACCCGACTTACAATTTTAGTATTAGAACGATCGATATCAAAATACATGGACAAGTTTGTACTTGGTTTTGTTGATTTATTTGTAATGCACCGCAGTGTTTCTAAAACACCGAAGTAAAGGCTCTCCAATGAAATCTCTCCAAAGATACTACAAATCTCTCCTTTTTTTACACATGTGTCAAATTCAACCAATAGAGGGCGGTAGACTGGAACGCGGAACTCGGGATAAAGATGAGAATCTAATAATAAACAATTATTGTCGAGAAGTGAATGACAAGATTGGTGCAATCGACGGCATTACATCTATCTGGGCAAGAAGATCGGGGAGAGCAATTCAAATGAGAGTATCAGGTTAAGATGGTCCAGGCACACCAACATTTTGCAGTTTAGATGCTCTGTGGTGCAATCTTATGCCATCTAGAGGCCCAATGGCAAAAAGAAACAGAAGCTATAAAAATATTTGAGCAGTAGAATGTTGGCCCCTTTTTGGATTTGGGAACAACACGCACGTACGTGCCCTTACGAGACACACGAGTTTAAAAAGAACGGGGGAATAATATGGGGAACATGAACAGTTTGTCGTGGCTAGGCCTTGGTTTTGTCGTGATGGCACTTTTGGTTTTGTCGTGGCTCTTTTGGTTTCGCCGTGGCTCTTTTGGTTTTGCCCAGGCTCGTTTGGTTTTGGATTTGCCATGGGCGCTTTTGGTTTTGCCGTGGGTCTTCGTTTTGCCTTGGCTCTTTAGTTTAGCCGTGGCTCATGGTTTGTCGTGTCTTGGTTTTGTCGTGGGTCTTTTGCTTGTTTGCCGTGGCTCTTCTTTGCCGTTGCTCTTTTGGTTTTGTCGTGGCTTTTTTGGTTTTGCCGTGGCTCTTTTAGTTTCGCCGTGGCAATTGTTTGATTTTGCCGTGTCTCTTGGTTATGTCATGGCTCTTTTAGTTTTGTCTTGGCTCTTTTGTTTTTTGCCCTGGCTCTTTTAGTTTTGCCGTGGCACTTTTGGTTTTGTCGTGGCTTGGTATTTTGCCCTGGCTCTTGGTTTTGTCGTGGCGCTTCGTTTTTTTTCGTTGCTCCTTTAGTTTCTCCGTGGTTCCTTGGTTTTGCCGTTGCTCTTTTGGTTTTGCCCAGGCTCGTTTGGTTTTGGATTTGCCATGGGCGCTTTTGGTTTTGCCGTGGGTCTTCGTTTTGCCTTGGCTCTTTAGTTTAGCCGTGGCTCATGGTTTGTCGTGTCTTGGTTTTGTCGTGGGTCTTTTGCTTGTTTGCCGTGGCTCTTCTTTGCCGTTGCTCTTTTGGTTTTGTCTTGGCTTTTTTGGTTTTGCCGTGGCTCTTTTAGTTTCGCCGTGGCAATTGTTTGATTTTGCCGTGTCTCTTGGTTTTGTCATGGCTCTTTTAGTTTTGTCTTGGCTCTTTTGTTTTTTGCCCTGGCTCTTTTAGTTTTGCCGTGGCACTTTTGGTTTTGTCGTGGCTGCCCTGGCTCTTGGTTTTGTTGTGGCACTTCGGTTTTTTTCGTGGCTCCTTTAGTTTTTCCGTGGCTCCTTGGTTTTGCCGTTGCTCTTTTGGTTTTGCCGTGGCTTTGTTGGTTTTGCTGTGGCTCTTTTGGTTTCGTCGTGGCTCTTCGACTGTTTTGCCGTTCGGTTTTGCCGTGGCGCTTTTGGATGCCGGGTTTTGGTCACCGTAGATCAATAAAATCGTGTCATGTTATAGAAACAGTTAATAATATTGTGCTGTGTGAACATTGCATAAACTGAATCGACTTTGAACGAACACCTTGAGATCTCATCACTTTAAACAAGAGTTATTGTTCCCATCTTAGCCCATGCAAATGCCTATAAAATTGATTTTGATCACTTTATGACCTTCGGGCGGACTTGGCATTGCGCCAGGGCGGATTCATCAAAGTTCGACGACCAAGCGGATATCCGACTACTAGCGACTTGGGCGGATCTTATAATCTCTGCAAGTAAACAAACCAAAAATACAAGCAAAGCTACAACCCATCTCAAAACATCGAGCCGTTAATGAAGTTTCTCTGTCTCTGTTTGGTGGTGACCCGATTGGTGGTGGTGTGTGTGGGGGGGGGGGGGGGGGAGTGAAGTTGACGGTTGCTAGATTAGGTGTTTACCCAAGCTGCTGTTTTTGGTTTTATTTTTTACTAAAGATTATTGGTCGGCGTTAAAATTATATTTCGTAAATCAGAATTTGAGGACCTCGCATAACCCGGCGGTGCTGACCAGCTAAAGTTGCAAGATATTGGTTTTGTCGTGGCACTTTTGGTTTTGTCGTGGATCTTTTGGTTTTACCGTGACACTTTTGGTGGTTTTAGCCACCGCACGATTCAATCAATACATGGCAATGTAATATAGAAACCATTATTGTGCTATTGAACATTGCGAAAGCTAAATCGACTTTTAAGGTTGAACGAACACCTTGAGATCTCATCACTCTTAAGAGTGTGCATAAAACCATGAAGCATTGTTCTCAAATTGGCCCATGCAAAATGCCTTTAATTATTGATTTTGATCACAAGGTACTTCAGGTAGACTTGGTAAGTCGCCAAGGGCAATGGATACCCGACTTGGGCGGATCTTCTCCGCAAGATAGGCCATAGCCAGGCCGACAACAGCAGGCCGACAGAACGCATACGAACAAAAATACATTAATTTTAGCAAAAGAAACTTGAAGGCAGTGGACACTATTGGTATTTACTCAAAATAAGTATTAGCATTAAACCTTTCTTGGGGACGAGTAATGGGGAGAGGTTGATGGTAAAACATTGTGAGAAACGGCTCCCTCTGAAGTGCCGAAGTTTTCGAGAAAGAAGTGATTTTCCACGAATTTGATTTCAAGACCTCAGGTTTAGAACTTGAAGTCTCGAAATCAACCATCTAAACGCACACAACTTCGTGTGAAAGGGTGTTTTCTTCTTTCATTATTATCTCGCAACTTTGATGACCGATTGAGCTCAAATTTTCAAAGGTTAGTTATTTTGTGCATAATGTTGAGATACACCAACTGTGAAGGCTAGTCTTTGACAATTACCAATAGTGTCCACTGCCTTTAATGAAGTTTTTCGTTGTTTTTATGGTGACCCTGAACACTGCATAATTATACCACTGGGGGAGGAAGGAATGTCGACGGGTGAACCCAAGGTCGGTCTTCTTGTGTATGTGTTTATAATACCTGTGGCTAACCTTCTGTTTTAATGTTAAACATTTATTATTATTATGAGGACCTCGCGTGTACAACCCGGCGGTGCTGGCCAGCTACGGAATCGAGGGCATCAACGAGTACATAGTCATAATTATGTACCCTCAGATATGAAACTGAGATGAGGAAAGTTGATGGGCGCATGCAATATCGGACAGAAATTCACCCTTTTGGTGTGCATGTGCGATCGGTTTTAAACCGAGGACCCACAAAAAGGACACTTTAGGGTCCACGGTTCGGAAGGTCCACTGTAGGAAAGTGTATATCAAACCAAAGGGAGCTGTTGCGAGCTTAATGTTATAAAAGAGTTTAAACATTAGGCGACAATAGGAGGTCCATCCCGCGATTATTATTCTCTATTGGTTTTCTTACCGGTGTATGTTAGCACTGTACTGTACTCAGTTGCCGACTTCTGTGAAAAAAATCGCAGGCACAATATAGTCGGGTGGGATCGAACCCACGACCCTTGCAATTTAATAGAGCAGTGTCATACCTAGACCATTGTCCGGTACATCGGTACATTATTGTCTGAGTACATCGGAAGATTAGTCTCCCCGGATTTTCTGCTCTCTGTCCCCGCTTGAGATTCGGGAGAATAGCACAGGACAGGAGAGAATGGAAAAAGCTTGTGTCCGCCTGCTGTGCAGCCGACTGATGATGATGATGAGGCAAACTGCAAACATTTAATTTCAATATTAAAAATGTGATTTGCAAAATTTCTATAAGAAACCGAACTGTCTTCATGACAGTGTTTTCCCCTATTCACAATAATTATCTCTGCAGGTTACATTATTTCGCTCTGAGATAGAGATTGTCAGTGTGCCCGTGCCACGCACGGCGCCATCACAACAAACGGTTGCTAGACTTAGTTACAAGTCTGTGAGCGTATTTTTTCTCTCCAAAAAGCGCCCTCTTGGCGATTCAGCCCGCCTTCCAACCGTGCATAAACCTCGAGTGACTGCACTGATGAAGAGAATTAACCACGATTTGAAATTAAGTCTACAAGTTCGTGAGCGGCTCGAATTTAATTTGTGTACACAAAATACATACACTACGCAGTACAAGCATTGAGGAGGTACGGTGTACACGTCGTAAAATAAAACACACACAAGTAGTACACACTGACATTATAATGCTAGCTACAGCCGGCCCTCGTCGCTAGTCGCACCATCATAAAATTTTACGTTGTTTCTTGAAATAAACGCAGGAAAGGTACAGCTTCTTTCGAAGTGCTTACATCTACGTGATTTTTGAGCATGGATTTATCATTCTCTGGATGTGGATTTTTAGGAATCTATCACATCGGCGTAGCTAGTTGTTTTAAAGAACACGCACCGAATGTAATTCGAAACGTGAGTGGAGCTTCAGCGGGTGTCTTAGTTGGTTGTTGTTTGGTTGCTGGTGTTGATTTTGGTAAGTCATTTATCGTGTTTATTGCACACATTAATTTATGATTAAGAAACTTGTAAGTGGTTGTTGTACATTAAAAATTGCACTTAAATTTCCGCCATCCAATTCCATGAAAGAATTGGCATTTTCGAATCGATCTTCGTCGTCCGTCCATCGTCGCGTCCGTCGTGTGTTTACTCGTCTAAATCTAAGTTAAAAACCAAATTTATAACTAAATTAAAGTACTGAAAATACTGCACTGACTGACGTACTTTTTAGCAGTTATCCTCATGTTTTCGTGTCCTGATTTATGATAAAATGGTATCCTTACAACAAAGTAATATTTTAGTTAAATACATTTTATGCGTTAACATTTTATGCGAGAATGTTTATTTGTTTTTAAAATAAGACCGGCCGGTCGCATATCTCCTGAATGAAAAGCACACGCAATTTTGGCACTTGGCCAAAATGCATGTCGCGTGATCTTCCCATCACACGACACACATTGATGACAACAAAGCCTATTCGTTCTAGAAGAAGGGTCTCCATTGGTCTGTGTTACCAGGTTTGGGGGCGCGTCTCTGTTATTGGCCAATCAAATGTAAGAGTTTACTGTTTACTTTCACTGTGGAGAGTTGGGCAGTATTACAGCTTGCCACAAAAACGATTTGGTTGCCACCAATTTTTTAAACAGATCGGATGAAAGACAAATTAATTGGGAACAGGAACAGAAGTTAAATTCTGTGGAATTATCCTTGTTGTACTCGTGCTTTTTCTTTTGATGAAAGTCGGCCAGCAGTGCCAGAGACGTTTTTTGTTTACCAATGTTGTGTATTTAATACATACTCACTGGCAACTTTTAACAGGAATTTTCTAAAAAAACAATCTGAAATGTTGCACTTTTGTTCTTTAGCCTTTAAAATAAAGACACTGGACACCTTTGGTAAAGGTCGAAGACCATTCTTCTCACTTGGTGTATCTCTATGCATAAAATAGGGTGACAATTTGAACTCAATTGGTCATCGAGGATGCGAGATAATAATGGAAGAAAAAAACACCCTTGGCACACAAAGTGTTGTGCCTCAGATGCTTGATTTCGAGACTTTCAAAGACTTATTCTAAGGTCTCAAAATAAAATTCAAATAATTTAGTGGAAAAATACTTGTTTCTCTAAAACTACGTTACTTCAAGGGGAGCCTGTTCTCACAATGAGAGCTGTTGATTGTAAAAAACATTGTTCAATTCAATGCAATTCAATTCACTTTATTTGGAAATAAAGGGAATTGAATTGAATTGAACAATGTCTTTTTTACTATCAATAGCTCTCCATTGTTTGGTTGTTACCAAGCAAGTTTTTATGCTCACAATTATTTTGAGTGTTTACCAACAGTGTCCAGTGCCAGTTCTGTACATAAAAATGATTTGTTTGTCCAACTACAAAATAATTGATAAATGGATTTTCTTGATGTGTCTCTTTATTTTAGGCAAGATTACTGATAATGTTTTGAGACTTGTGCAGAAAGCCAGAGCTCGTCTTCTTGGGCCCTTCCATCCCTTCTTTGACCTGCATGGATACATCAATGAGGGTTTGCATAAAGTCCTCCCTGAGAACATTCATGAGTTGGCATCAGGACGCCTCTTCGTCTCGCTAACTAGAGTATGGGACAAGACTAATACCATTGTGTCTGAGTTTAAATCCAAAGAAGAAGTAATCCAGGTATGTAGGCCCTAATACATGAGTCAAGGCCGAGTCACACTGCAGCGATAACGAAAATGATAACGATAACGACGTAAAGAGAACGCATTCTATTGGTTGAAATGCTCCATGTAATACCCACTCTCATTCAACCAACCGAGGGCGTGCATGTTTATCGTTCTCGTTTTTCGTTCTCGTTTTTCGTTCTCGTCGGGGCCTGTGTGACAGAGCCTTTAAAAAGACAGTGGACACTATTGGTAATTGTCAAAGACTAGTCTTCACAGTTGGTGTATCTCAACAGATGCATAAAATAACAAACCTGTGAAAATTTCAGCTCAATCGGTCATCGAACTTGCGAGATACTAATGAAAGAAAAAACACCTTTGTCACACGAAGTTGTGTGCGTTTAGATGGTTGATTTCGAGACCTCAAGTTCTAAATGTGAGGTCTCGAAATCAAATTCGTGGAACATTACTTATTTCTCAAAAACTATGGTACTTCAGACGGAGCCGTTTCTCATAATGTTTTATACCATCAACCTTTCCCCATTACTCTTCACCAAGAAAGGTTTTATGCTAATATTTATTTTAAGAAATTACCAATAGTGTCCACTGCCTTTAATTTCTCAATATTATTTGGTAACTTATAGAATCTCAGTGTTGGCATTGAGTGAAACAAACATGGGGTGGCCATGGGACTGTACATTCCCCAGGAATGTCCAAGGATATCAGTGCCTGGGGAATGGCTTTACATGAAAACCTATTAAACCAAGGGCATCTTGGACCAAATTTGGTAGAGCTGGTTTTTTTTTGGCAGACAATAGTGCTTATTATATGTTTTTCTGCTGAGCAAGCAGTAGGAAACTGTTACAGATGACATTGAATTTTAGCTTATTTTGTACAAATCAATTTTCTATTTAGCATTTTGTATTGTTTAGCTACTTCTTTGTGCTTACAGTGCTATGAAACTGTGCCCTTAGCCTGGGCCCATTACAAGAAGGCCTGGGCAAAATTTCATAGCGCTACTTAATGGTTTAAAAGCATTCGTGCTTACTGTAGCAGGAATTATGCTAAGGTCCAAAGGTATTTAACAGTTTAGTACAGGAAAATTAGGCAGCCATATTGCGCGCTCACATTTTGCATTGTGACATCATTAATTTTCGTGCAGTAAGCACCGGAAGGTTAGCACGCCTTTTTCTGTGGTTACGGTTAGCAGCGGTATGAAATGGAAATCGCACAGTAAGCATAAAATCGGTCGCTAAGCAGCGCCATGAAACTGGGCCCAGGTAGGACCAAATACTGTACAGGGTTCCAATTTTACACTGACTGCAGCTTACCCTAGGCAAGTGGTTTTCATGTTGGGCCAGTAAACTAATGGCTGGCCAAGTCCAGCGATCTTGTGTTTTTCAATTGAAGAAAATAATTCACTGTTTCTTACACAGAAACAAGTAATGTACATCTATAAGCCTAAATGTACATTTTGTTGAGAAAAATGTAAAATACCCCAAAAGACAGATGAGATGAATCTTCTCTTAGGGTCTTAGGCCTAACTAAATATTAAGCAAGTTAAAGTGTGCCAGGACTCAGCTTTTTTGTTTTTTGATATTTCTGTTTCAAGGTAAACATTATTAAGCTATGGCCTTGCTGTCTGGTGGGTTTTTATGAACTAAATAGCAGGGTTGCTATACAGCTAGTTAAAAACACACCCCAAATGTAATGAACACTGTTCCCAGGTTTAGCTCAAAATAGCCCAGTAATCACCCTTTGTGGTTAATAACAAACCAGTGACAAACACTCTAGGACTCGCAGGGCAAAGCATTTTGAACTATGGTTGAACTACATGGTTGAACTACACTGCCACCTATCACTATCAGTGTCAACAAGTTATTATCAAAGGGAATTCATTCATTGAGTTTATCAGGTTAAAAGGATACAAAATAATTTCGAAAAAGATACAAACAATTTGTAGATAATCCTGCCACATTTAAAGTTCAGGTGGAGAGCAAAGATTACTTGTGCACTTGTTAGTGTTTACGCATATTATGTAGCCCATGTACTCAGAAGTAGAATTCTACCTCAATGTAATTGTAAGTTCAGGTGAAAAGCAGAATTCTACCTCAATAAGGCTATCTCATAAATAATGTTAGGTAAAGAGCAAAGGTGCTTGATAATGCACTATTAGTGTTTACACATATTTTTTTTACGTACGTTGTAGCCTACATCTCGTGTGTAAGTACCGGGTATTCTTTGTGGTCCGGTTGGTATTAATTGATGTGACCTGTGACATCACATGTTTACAAAATAGCCACCAAGCCTAAACTTCCTGCACGATCTGTACACAGAGCCTAAGTAATAGGAGAAAGCATTATGATATTTTATGGAGATTGCACTGTCAAATTCTTATCGACTTTTGATATGATGAAAGGGGGCACATCTAAAAACTTGTCCAGCTTTTACTTTCGTAACTCTTGTATTTATGTGGAAATTATTCATACCCAAAATGTCAACTTTCCCTTGTGACCAGTGAAGTATCTTGCCCACCAGACTAGCCAAAGAATGTTCTTGAGGTCACACTTATTGTAAACAAAGGTCATGGTGGTCTATAGTGACAATATCTTACTCACCTGTAGGACCCTGGTTTCTAATGGTGCCAGGGCAATATCTTCATCACATTGTACATATGGATTGTGGGTTTCAGTCCTTACCTGATGAGCTTTCCCTGGAACAATTCTCCAGGGTTCTCCAGTCATTACATGTTATTTATAATTATATCTAAAACTGAAAACTTCCCTCCCTGTCTTCTCTCCATCGGTTGCTTTACACTTTCATTTCAATATGTAAACTTTGTAAATGCTAATGATAAGAAACAAGGTTTTGCTCAAGGTTTAATTTTTATCATCCTTGGTACTATTTATCTTGTTGGGGAAATTGTTCCTCGGTCAAACTGCGGTGCACAAAAACTTTCCCTCAAAACAATGGCGTACCCAAAACTCATTATTTTTGTTTATTCATTAAAACAATTAAAATATACCATGAAAATTCACATACTCTTAACCCATCGTGTATCATACATTAAATAACCTTTACGATTTGTCTCTTGTTTTTTGTTTTGTGAACAGGCTGTTTTGTGCAGTGCATTTGTACCGTTCTACTCTGGGATGGTGCCTCCAACATTCAGAGGAACAGTAAGTATTTATTGAGTGATTAGAAACAACACTACACCTCCTTTTTGTTGCCATTTATGGATTTTGATAATTATGTTTTCTTATTCAAAATCAGATTTAAATCTTTAACACTTTTTGTCAACTGATATCAGAAAATAAAATACTATGTCGGAATTTGCATAGCTTGTGCCAGGCGATGGTCGCACGATCATCGGGCTATGGAAATCTTGACCCGCGATCCAAAAAAGACACATTTTTTAGGCCTCAGGGATGACTATAAACTGTGTCGCGCATCAACATTTCCATCGTGTGCACATCGCACGACCGACTATAAACAGGCCTTTAGGGGACTACATGCATTCTTCAGGAAAGTGAGCTATAGCATTTAAAAGCAAGGTTTTAAATACTGAACAAAATATTATTAAACTAAAACCACTACAAACATGTTCAATGTCTTGTCTAACATGGTTTTTTTTCTTCTTCATATTATCAGTCTCACAATGGAAAAATCAATGAAAGTTTTGAGGAAAAAAACAAATGGCAGCCATCTTGAGAATACAAAAATAAATTAAAGCCCCTCCCACTTCATTTTTTCCCCATAAACCTAGATGCTAAACATGTTTTTTAAAGTTTTTTTTACTGGGCCTTATCTTTTGATAGCCTCAAGGCCTCAGCTGCTTTGTCTGGCCCTCTGTCTAGAAGGCCAATTATTGGTGATTTGCTGTGTTACATAACAGTTTCTCAAAGGTATGGGTTGAATATGGCTTATAGTGGCTGTTATGTAACAGTGTTACATAACAGTGTAACTTAATTTTTCCCAAGGTCTAGTTATTACATAAGATGGCTTGCAACTATTAGCCATTTGTGAGTTTTATTGTTGAAAAAACTATAATGCTCAAAACAGATCCCTCCTAACAAGAATGGGGAAATGATTTTTCAATCCCAAAAGGTACTGGTTATACATTGTAATTGTAGTATTTGAGGCATTTGTTTGCTGACATATGTTCAATGTAAGCTTGGGCGATATCGATTTATTTTATTCACGATATATCGCCAACAATATATCGCGATATTCGATATAATCGCGATTAATGAAATTTGACATCATCAGTCTTCAAACTTCAAGTGAAAGTTGTAGAAGAGACAGTCATAGCTTAAGAGAGTGGTTCTAATGACCTATTCTTCTGGTTTTACTCCAAACCTATGGGGTGCAAGTCGCTCAGCTAGCAAATACATCGCGATATTTAATCGATATTGCGATATATCGCGATTATCGCGATTATCGTGATATATCGCGATATAAAACCAAATCCATCCGATATCGAAATCGTTTCCAAATTAATATCGCGATATTCGATAGTATCGTGATATCGCCCAAGCTTAGTTCAATGTGCACTAGTGTATTGGATAGGGGCATAATTGTTCTTTTAAATTGTTTTAAATTGTCTGTGTTCATGTACATGTATCTTAGGAGTCACATGACGCATGTAGTGAATACTTTTGATTATGTTTTGCCCAGGTGTGAGCTATGTTAGAAACCCAGCATCCAGAGATTGCACTATTAAGATCTGTGCAAGGGGTCAAGTAGTGCACTCGTATCTGAGAGGTTCCATACAGTTAACAATGGTTTATTCATTTAAATAAGTTATTAATGTGTATTCTTGATGCATTGCTTGATACAGAAATATTGGGATGGAGGAATCACCGATAATTGCCCCATATTGAGTGAGGATACAGTGACAGTGTGTCCCTTCTCAGGAGAGTTCGATATCTGCCCTACCTCTCAGGAGTTTGGTGACTATCTTAGATTTACCTCTGCCAATGTTAATGTTCACGTTACATCTACAAACTTCTGGAGACTATCAAGGGCTCTTTACCCACCAGAGCCAGAAAAGCTCAGGAAACTATGTCAGCAAGGATATGATGACACATTGCGCTATTTGCAGTCACACAGTAAGTTAGGAATTACATTTATACTCATTTCACTTGGCAGTTCGAAGACACTGGACACTATTGGTTTGTCAAAGACCAGCCTTCTCACTAACATACGTACATGTGCAAGTTTTAGCTCAATTGGTCGTCGAAGTTGCGAGATAATATGAAAGAAAAAAACCTTGTCGCAAAAGTTGTTTGCTTTCAGATGCTTGATTTCGAGACCTAAAACATCTAATTCTTAGGTATCGAAATCCAATATGTGGAAAATTACTTATTTCTCGAAAACTACATTACTTCAGAGGGAGCCATTTCTCACTATCAACAGCTCCTCATTACTCGTTACCAAGTAAGGTTTTATGCTTAAAATTATTTTGTAGTAATTACCAATAGTGTCCAGTGCCTGTAATGCCCTGCAGAGACTTTAGACTGGTGAAACTTATTGTCAGGGGAATGTTTTTATGTTGGTGGATGATTACTTGACAATGTTGATTGTTGGGGAACAGCAAGCTACATGTAAGTTTTTGAACCGGCCACAACAGTTGTGAAGAGTTCCAGCTCTCTCATTCTGTTTGCGTTGACACTAAGCCAAACTTGGTAGTTCGTGTGACTTATTCATTGTCATCTTTTTGGCAGTTGTCTTAAGCTGTGCTCTGTTTTTCAATGTACATTGTTTTTGTTGCCTAATTTGAATGTCTTGCTGTCACAAGTTTGATTCAAATACATTATTGACCATGTTGATATCATTTTTTTAAAGCTGTGATACCATGCAACAGACATCTAAGTCTAAGTAGATCTCCATCGTTTAGTTCAACAAACAATGACAACCGTAAGTTATCGACAGGAAGACTATCGCTGAGAAATGCTCTACTATCACGTACATCTCTACAGTCACTAAGTAGTGACTTAGAATTGCTGCAAGAAATGCTAGAGGGAGCTGATAGCAATGAGACATGGGAGGATTGGAATGATGAGGATTTCTTTGAAGATGAAGATGCTTGTCAAGATTGTAAGATGCGAGCTGAGCAGACCATGCTGAAAGGAAGTCTATCACCTCAGATTACTAATGGTAAGAATGCCACTGTTTGCCACAGTATGCTGCTATACGTAGTTGCAAAGTATAAAATAGGTTGACACACTTTACTTATATCAAAATCAATACGTTGGTTGTTTTGATCCATTCAAATTTGTAGACTATTTGCAAGATGTTTTGATTGATTGATAGTACTACTTGAATGATTAAAAACATTTATGGTCCCACGTGGACATTACATGTTCATTCTGAAGACAGGTCTGGATCCTGATAGACATTGTGAAAACTACAAATGTACATTGCAAAAACTACATGTACTCTAAAAAAAGGAAAAATAAAACCAAATAATTGAATTGTAACAATTGCCAATTATTTGGCACTCTCAAAGTTAAGCACAAAATGTAGCATCATGCATACACCATAGTTGTTTATCAAGCCAAGCATTCTTGAAACCATCCTTAGTAAGTAATCAGCGGCCATATTGGAGGACAAGTAACCAATCACAATACCCATGACAAGCAGGTACCCAAGATTCACTCTGTCCTGGTAAGACATGGTGGTGTCTTACTGTGAGACATGGGTGCAAAAGCTCCAATCAATTTTTTAGTATACAGTCATGTGTTTTACTAAACACTAGTATAGACCGTATTGAATATGACGTCAATGTTCAAATATCTGCCATACAACATGGCGTCTGCTTGTGTGTGTGCGTCATGTGTCATAGAAACCAAACCAGCAACGCTGCGTGCTGCGCGTTTCTTTGATGTAGGCATTAAGACCCGTATACGGTTTGCCCTACAAGATGGCGAGTTTTGATCATAGCAGCAAAGGGGTTATTTGATATGGTCTATTGCTAGAGTACCACTAAATAAACTGAAAGTTCTGTTTGATTGAATTGTACATGTGTGTATCTCCTCAGCCATCAAGGAAGCTATCATGCTGGACAATACACTACTCAACTATTTATTCAAGTACAAGATGCTAAAAGCTGTGTCCTTCATGGCCCTTCCTTATGTCATCACCATGGAAACGGTGTTACTCTTTACTGTCAGGTAAGAACTTCTAAATCAAAGGTGTCTGTTAATGAGCAGGGCCCAAGTTTATAAAGCTACTTAAGCACCAAAAATAGCACAACAAAATTATGCTTACCAAAATATGGTTACCAGCCAAAATGCAATTTCGCACCTACAATCTGTGACTGGTATCCTGCTAATTTACGCTTAGCAGAAACCTTTTAAGCAATATTTGCTGCTTAAGCAGTCGCATGACATTGGACCCAGCATGGTACCTGTAACCCTTTAGCACTCATACCACCCACAACCCCTTTAGCACTCATACCACCCACAGCCCCTTTAGCACTCATACCACCCACAGCCCCTTTAGCACTCATACCACCCACAGCCCCTTTAGCACTCATACCACCCACAGCCCCTTTAGCACTCATACCACCCACAGCCCCTTTAGCACTCATACCACCCACAGCCCCTTTAGCACTCATACCACCCACAGCCCCTTTAGCACTCATACCACCCACAGCCCCTTTAGCACTCATACCACCCACAGCCCCTTTAGCACTCATACCACCCACAGCCCCTTTAGCACTCATACCACCCACAGCCCCTTTAGCACTCATACCACCCACAGCCCCTTTAGCACTCATACCACCCACAGCCCCTTTAGCACTCATACCACCCACAGCCCCTTTAGCACTCATACCACCCACAGCCCCTTTAGCACTCATACCACCCACAGCCCCTTTAGCACTCATACCACCCACAGCCCCTTAAGCACTCATACCACCCACAGCCCCTTTAGCACTCATACCACCCACAGCCCCTTTAGCACTCATACCACCCACAGCCCCTTTAGCACTCATACCACCCACAGCCCCTTTAGCACTCATACCACCCACAGCCCCTTTAGCACTCATACCACCCACAGCCCCTTTAGCACTCATACCACCCACAGCCCCTTTAGCACTCATACTACCCACAGCCCCTTTAGCACTCATACCACCCACAGCCCCTTTAGCACTCATACCACCCACAGCCCCTTTAGCACTCATACTACCCACAGCCCCTTTAGCACTCATACCACCCACAGCCCCTTTAGCACTCATACCACCCACAGCCCCTTTAGCACTCATACCACCCACAGCCCTTTAGCACTCATACCACCCACAGCCCCTTTAGCACTCATACCACCCACAGCCCCTTTAGCACTCATACCACCCACAGCCCCTTTAGCACTCATACCACCCACAGCCCCTTTAGCACTCATACCACCCACAGCCCCTTTAGCACTCATACTACCCACAGCCCCTTTAGCACTCATACCACCCACAGCCCCTTTAGCACTCATACCACCCACAGCCCCTTTAGCACTCATACCACCAACAGCCCCTTTAGCACTCATACCACCCACAGCCCCTTTAGCACTCATACCACCCACAGCCCCTTTAGCACTCATACCACCCACAGCCCCTTTATCACTCATACCACCCACAGCCCCTTTAGCACTCATACCACCCACAGCCCCTTTAGCACTCATACCACCCACAGCCCCTTTAGCACTCATACCACCCACAGCCCCTTTAGCACTCATACCACCCACAGCCCCTTTTCAGCCACTTAGCATATCGCCTGAACTACCGTTGGGAGTTTGACAAGTTGTATTTTGAGTTCAGCCATAGATATAGCACGGATTTCAAGATGGCAATAGTCTGAAAATAGCATGGTCTGCATTTGAGTTAAATTGATGCTGTCCGCCTTCGAAGGTCAAAAGTTTCTTTCACCTTCGCATACTGGGTAATGGCGACCTTCCGCCTTCTCTTGATAAAACTTATTGGTGTTTTTCAAACCAAATACCATGATTTGGAAGGATTTTACAAAGGTACAGAAGTTTGCTATTGATAACGGAGGCATTTTAGAAGGTATGTTGTGATTATTTTCAATCAATTTGTAGCTTTGTTTTCCTGTCAGACGACAGTATAGTTGACAAAACTTGATGCACTATGTTCCATATAACTTAGGCAAACTGTGTTTTCAATTTTCTGCTGATCTCTTATGTTTCCAACGTCAAAGCTTTAATTTGGCACCGCAATCAAAACAACTGTGAAAATCATTCAAAAGATAATTCCATCTGCAAACAAACTCAACTTGTAACAAAAGAAAATAATAATCACAACAAAAGTAATCCAATGATTTCTAGGTATGGCTGGAAATTGTGTGAACCATGGCACATTGAAGAGGGAATGATGCTGTGTTTTATATTACATGTGTGCTAAAGGGTTTAATGAAACAACAGGATGAAGTTATCAAAAAAAGAGTTAGTGTCATTTCAAAATAATTTGATTGAATCCCAAATTGTGTTTTATTCCCCTAGGTTTGCCAGAAGACTACCTCATGTTCCCAATGATGTGCACTATGTATTGCAGCGTCTGATACACTTAATCAAAGTGTTACTGAGGCAGTATCATACTACGGGGAGGTCAGGTAGTGACACTACAAGGTACATGGCACTTTGCACTCATTTGTCTTCTTAAGGCCGAGTCACACTGCAGCGATAACGGAAACGATAACGACGCAGAGAGAACGCATTCTATTGGTTAAATTGCCCCACGGAGAATACACCCACGCTTATTCAACCAATCGAGAGCGTGCATTTTTAACGTTCTAGTTTTCATTCTCGTTATCATAGCCCGTGTGACCGGGCCTTTATACTCTTAATATATAAAAAAAAACTTTCAGAATTATTGACTATAGATGTACTGGTTATTCACCTGAATGTTTGTGATTCTATAAATTTAGCATTAATAAATCATAAGCATTCATATGGGTGTACTGATGCAATAACCTTCTCGTACAGAATCGCAAAGCTGATCCTTTCATGTTACCATGGAAACCTGGTGTTTGTTTTGCTTTAGCTAATTTTCTCTGGTCATATAAACTGTGTCAAAAGTTACAAGATGGCCCACGCATAATGACTGTATAATCTGTGTGTTAATAATAGTATTGGAAACTCTATCTTGAAGATGCTTGCTATGGTATGATGCTTGCAATGTAATGAAGCTGAGTATGGCCCACATGAGCTCAAGAGTTTGCAAGAGTCACTTGATTTATATTCAACTGTTTTAGTAAGCTTCATGTGTAAGTCCTGCCAAAGTAGTTAAACATTAGGCACTACGTTGTTCAGGAAGGACTTCTATTGCAGTAGGCATGTTATGTTTGATGTAATGATTTCCTAGGCCTCATACTTCCCAATTTTTAGGGCAATGCCTTGAATTGGTCAAGTTTTTAAAGGGCACCAAGGCCATGGCTGTCGGGCCGCCAGGAAATTTGAGGCCTGGTTTCATCTGTTCTGATTTGTTTGTTTTGTTTTAATTTTTTTTTCTGTTACACTAAAACCAGTGTTTCAACCAAGAATGTGCAATTGAAATGATTAATCTTGCAGGCATCTTACACATGCTTCTTGTTAATGACATCATCAAGTCTAGAAGTTGCGTAGCAGGGAGTATGACATCTTGTTGTTTAGTTGTGTAATTATTACTTTTTTAACTCTGGCTATTTGTTTGTTTGAATACACAGGTCATTGAATGGCAAGAGCAGTGAATTATTAACAGCTATCAGGGATGATGACTTAACAATGGATCAACTAGAAGACAACATGAATAGGATTGCCTTGATGCATAGTCAATGTAGTCACCATAGCCATGCAGTCAAACCACTACCAGACTGTGTCATGGATACATTTGATCTATGTGATGATGTATTTGTAGATCAATATCCAAGGACTACATCTCGTCTTCATCATAAGTATTGTAATACCAAGTATGAAAGTTATGATCAGACTATACTGATTGTATCTGAGATTGATGATGTTACAGCTTATCACTACCTCAGGGCATCTCTGCTGATTGATACAATGAGTACTAATAATAATGTAGAAATTAAGATTGGATAACATATGGACAGTACTCGGTAGAGCTATAGTAGTTACATGGCAATATGAATAGGGTTTGTATGAGGGTTTATATTACTGATGCTATCAACGTACCTCCAATCACTTTCAATGTTGATGAAGCAATATTCATAAATACCTAAGACAGTTTATCCATTCTGATTGGTCAAAAGGGCATCATGTGGGGGGTGTTTAAACGGATGTTATAACACCAGTAAAAAGTGTTTGAACATGGCAGGACACGCGAGCTTGCACCTGTGCTTATTTTGGTCGACAGCAACGGCTGGAACATCTGGGCCACAATACGCGTGACGCGCACACCAATCTCCTTAAAAGGAGTTTTCTCCAGAGGGCCTTACCATTTCATAGCTGGAGGGGTGTTTTGTTGAAAGAAATCATTGACAATTACAAATTTTGCGTTTTTCTTACTATAGGACCAAAAAGTTTTGATTTTTTTTTGACCAAAAAGGTATTTATGAATTGGAATAAAAAAGTGCTCGGCTGGTATTTAACACTCTGTTTAAAACGGGTTGCAGTCTGGATGCTGAAAATTACACTCGCCACCGGCATGGGTAATTATCCAGACTGCAACCGGTACTAAACATAGTGTTTAAAACAGGCCAAACACATATTTATTGCCTTATTGAATGTGTTCGGAGGTACTTGAGATACTCTACGAGGTGCATGTATTATAAGACATACGTACTGTGCAATGTAGTCATGTAAACCATTCATTATCATCATTATTATCGTCTGAACCTTCACAGCCATTGCCTTGGTGCCCTTGATATGCTCTAATAGAAATGTATAATTTCCTAATAGGGTGCCCTTTACCAAGGAGAAAATGAAGTTCATGTAATATTACAATAAGTTAAGATGGTAGAGAATACAGTATTTTGCCGAGTAATTCAAATTAAAATGTATGCAGCTTTAACCAATCAGAAGCGAGGATTCAAGATTGTTAGATGTAGTTTTAAATTATATTTATGGACTTGTATTATATTTTCATGATTTCAAGAGAATGTGCCGATCAAAAAATCATTTCATTTATAAATATACTTGTAACTACTCAAAGATGAAACATGTATACATGTATGTACATATATTTTTATACATGTAATTTAAAATGCAATACAATAAATGTTGAAAGACGTGTATACACGTCTTTCAACATTTCTATACATAGAAGTTTTATAGGGAACTGTGTGCTATCAGTCCCACCATTCCTTGCATGATTGGCATGATTGTGGGAATTAAGTCATGCAATATAATAATGGTATTTGTTTGACATATTTTTGTATCTTATCTTTAACAGGGATGAGTATTATTTTGGTACCCTGTGCTATCTTTGCTCTATTTACCTTGTGTAGTATAAATAATTTATATGTATTGTTCTTTCAGGAATATTTGGTTTTGGCCCCAAAGTCCAAATCTTATCAAGTTAAGTTGTGTCAGGATTATGTAAGCATCATACAATGGGCGATGCAAACGGGTTCATCGGAAGCCTGTATTCACTGACTTACATGTACTATTAAAGGCAGTGGGCACTATTGGTAATTGTCAAAGACTAGCCTTCACAGTTGGTGTATCTCAACATATGCATAAAATAACAAACCTGTGAAAATTTGAGCTCAATCGGTCACCTCAAATTCTAAATCTGAGGTCTCTAAATCAAATTCGTGGAAAATTACTTCATTCTCGAAAACTATGGCACTTCAGAGGGAGCCGTTTCTCACAATGTTTTATACCATCAACCTCTCCCCATTACTCGTCAAAAAGTAAGGTTTTATGCTAATAATTTGTTTGAGTAATTACCAATAGTGTCCACTGCCTTTAACCGCAAATTTAAACTAAGCTGTAAAAGTTGTTTCACAATCTATCAGTATTCTGCATTTAGAAAAGAAATGTATCTAGTGGGTTGTTCAAACTTTAAAAGTTGTCATTATTATTGTATCAACATTCCCTGTAATGCTTGTAACTTTGCAAGTCTTCACGCACAAAAAGGGGATCCGTAAAAAGGGCATGACTTTGTTTTTCTTTACCTGTGAAAGCATTGTACATGATCTTAAGATTTCATGTAATGTTAAGACATTTTCAAGACTTGTGTAGATAATTACAATGCAATATAATTAGGGGAGGTGGGATGATTTATTGTAAATATTGCTCTACTGTTGGTGTTTCTTTGTTATTTCAGAACATCAGTTGAAATCAATCTTAAAGGAACACGTTGCCTTGAATCGGACGAGTTGGTCTATAAAAAGTGTTTGTAATTGTTTGTTATAAAATGCATATGCTTGGAAAGATGTTTTAAAAGTAGAATACAATGATCCACACAAATTTGCCTCAAAATTGCGTGGTTTTCCTTTTACTTTGCGAACTAACATGGTCAGCCATTTATGTGAGTAAAAATTTGACTCCCATAAATGGTCGACCGTGTTAGTCGACGAGGTAAAAGGAAAACCGTGTAATTTCACGGTATGTTAGTGTGGGTCATTGTACTCTACTTTTACATCTTTCTACCCATATGCATTTTACAACGAATGGTTACAAATGCTTTTCAAAGACCAACTCGACCGATCCAAGGTAACATGTTCCTTTCATACATTTACTAAGAGAAAGGATCATTTCAGTGTACACAAACACGCTTTATGGGAATGAAACAAAAAAGCTTAAAGGCAGTGGACACTATTGGTAATTGTCAAAGACTAGCCTTCACAGTTGGCGTATCTCAACATATGCATAAAATAACAAACCAGTGAAAATTTGAGCTCAATCGGTCATCAGAGTTGCGAGATAATAATGAAAGAAGAAAACACCCTTGTCACACGAAGTTTTGTGCGTTTAGATGGTTTATTTCGAGACCTCAAGTTCTAAACTTGAGGTCTCAAAATCAAATTCGTGGAAAATTACTTATTTCTCCAAACCTATGGCACTTCAGAGGGAGCTGTTTCTCACAATGTTTTTTACCACCAACCTCTCCCCATTACTTGTCACCAAGAAAGGTTTTATGCTAATAATTATTTTGAGTAATTACCAAGTGTCCACTGCCTTTAACACAAACATCCATTTTGTATTAATTACTTGGGTGTGAATCAGAAACAACTACAACAACTTTGAATTGAGTTGTTTGCTCAGCATACGTTGATTGTCTGCAGTAGTTTGAGAACAAGGAAAAAACAGCCATTTACTTTAACTAAATCCACCTATTTGCCATAAACATGTAGTGGTCATTGATATTGAAAGAGATTCATGAATATGGCGGTCAAGTGAGCTGACTAAGAATGATAAGCAATGCCTTGATGATCTTTAATTTCTGATAACTTTGTTTTTTTATACATGAATTTCATGACATAAACAATGCCAGGAATACAATTGGGGATGAAAATGACATTTAAGGGTTGTTTTAAGTTCAGTGGCACTTCTTTTCTTTAAGGAGTATTTTATTGGCCCTATGACCAGGGCACTAATGTAAAGCGCATTGATACGTTATTGTGAAATGCGCTATATAAGAATTGGTTGTTATTATTATTATCATTATTTAGCAGAAAGAGTTAAGCTTTTCCAAAGACATAACCTTTGTGCACAATAATCTTGGTGTTATCTTGAGTGGAGGCTTACATGAACTGACCCTTCAGTGTGATGATGCAAAATGGTGAAAGTGTTGATCCCAACAGACACATTCTGTTAATGTTTGAGTCCTACTGAAACAACAGCGGTTTACTCAATCTAACAACATACTGAACTTTTTTATTGACAAATGTGAGCACATGATGTGTTTTATGGCATCTGATAATCTGTAATGTATAAAGAATCAGAGTATTTTATGTACATTTCCCCAAACAAGTATTTGACCATCTAGCAATGTTTGAAAAAACCAACAGTAAAGTCTGTTTTAAAGGCAGTGGACACTATTGGTAATTACTCAAAATAATTATTAGCATAAAACCTTACTTTTTGACGAGTAACGGGGAGAGGTTGATGGTATACAACATTGTGAGAAACGGCTCCCGCTGAAGTGCCATAGTTTTCGAGAAAGAAGTAATTTTCCACGAATTTGATTTCGAGACCTCAGATTTAGAACTTGATGTCTCGAAATGAACCATCTAAACGCACACAACTTCGTGTGACAAGGGTGTTTTTTTCTTTCGTTATTATCTCGCACCTTGATGACCGATTGAGTTCAAATTTTCACAGGTTAGTTATTTTATGCATATGTTGAGATACACCAACTGTGAAGGCTAGTCTTCGACAATTACCAATAGTGTCCACTGCCTTTAAGGTTTGGCATTTGTTTACTTTTAATAGTGGTTGATTAATTGTTTGTTTCAACATTCTGAGCTATTCACTTTTAAAATTGTGAAGGACCAGAAATTATTTTTTATTATAACAAGTTTTTTATTATATTTAAAATATGACAAATAAGTTTCGTTTCGGCGAGAGAACTAAAAAAAAGAAATTAATATCTTGTTTGTGTGCCTGAATTACCAAAGTGAGATATTCTCAACTAGTCCAACTAGGTTTGGGTGAAAACTGCTCGGAGAGTGTCCAATTGAACCCTTCTCCAAATTGAACCCTTCTCCACATGTGATTTGTCCACAGAAATGGTTCACACATTAAAGTGGGTCAGATCATTGTTGTTAACAAAGAGATATCATCATGAGGGGACTGTGTGATATGCTTGCCATTGATTTCGTAAAAATACCTAATAGATATATTTAAAGGATTTGGGTGCTTTTTTTAACACAACACACAATATCCACAGATTTACATTAAACTTACACCGTTTGAAGACAATGATAGTAGAAAGCGTACCTGACAATATTAGTTGCTGAGGTGCTGTAGTTTTTGAGAAATGAGTAAATCAATGTCATGAAAATATGTTTTTACATGGCAAAATAATTTTCGTCTCATGATCACTGAGACGAAAATTATTTTCATTACATTGTTTTACTCATTTCTCAAAAACTACAGCACTTCAGCAATTAATATTTTCAGGGAAGCGTTCTACTATCATTATCTTCAAACTGTTTAAGTTTAATGTAAATCTGTGGACATTGTGTTTTTTGTCCTACAAAAAGTACATAGACCCTTTAAGGCACGTTACAAAGAGACGTGTGTATCTGAATAATGAATTTGTTAATTAATATTAATTTGACGTAAATGTACATTTAGCTGTGGTAAGGTTCTACTCTATAAGAGTACGAGGCTTTTAAATGGCACAACAATGTAATCGCTCTTGCGAAAACAAGCTTTCCATGCAAGTATTTGGCTTAGGTTTTCAAATGTTCTTCACTAAACAACCTTAGAAAGGGCTTTGCTTGTAGGAATCAGTGTTGATGCTTCCCATGTTGGTTGCTGCCACAAATGGACATCAAACTGTTTGAACGATGAAGTTTACTCTTTCCATCTGTGTGGTGTTTTATCAGAGTGGGAAGAAGAATATTAAAAGTATATCTTTTTATAATTAATGCAGCAAAAACTGTATGAGTGTAATTGAAACAATAAGATGGTGATGCATACATGTATGTGTCAGGCTTGTGTTATTATTGGACTATGAGTAAACACAGACATGACTATATTCCAAATAGTGTAAAAACTGCAAACTTTATTCAATACAGAAATCTCGGACTGCAAAATATAGTTATTACATGTATAAAAAGTAACTCGTTATTCAAGGTGATAGAAAGTGGACGGCAGATACTCAAGATATGCAATCAATATACACAAAACATCATGAAAACGTGTCAAGTTACATGCTATGTACAATCTTATCCGTCATGTCCTAAGAGAATTCAAACAAATATACACAAATTTACAGATAAATCTCGGTTGTAAATTTTTTTAAAAAGAATATTATACACATAATGAATGTTTATGAGTGCAATGGTGCGAATATGTTCATGAGTTGAAAGATGGAATGTTCTATTCAACGAGGCGGAGCCGAGTTGAATGGAACATTCCAGCTTTCAACGAATGAACATTTTCGCACCATTGCACGAATGAAAAACATTCATTATTTGTTTTATATATGTTGCTGTACAATAGGATTGTAAATTTCATGTATTTTTATATACTTGACGAATAAACCATTCAATTCAATTCAATAACATCCAAGTAGAACTTTGTCATTTTGATTGAAAGAAACAACTTTCAAAACAAACAATTTCAACTGTAGAAGCCGAATGCTAGTAATTTTACTATGCCTTCTTGCAGTAACACCTGCTGCGTTACCAAAGACACGCGCACGCAGTGATGTTTTTACTCAGCTTTTTCGTTCCATCCGAAAAGTACCATTGCACGCTGGCAGCGTGCCAGCTTGCAATGGTACTTTTCGGATGGAACGAAAAAGCATGGCGAGTGACTCAGCGTGCAATGGTACTTTTATTTGCTATCACGTGACGGACAATCCTCCAATCAAATGGCAAGGATCTGCTTGGGTGTTATATAAAATGCAATATACTAATGATATTACTGAAAAAGTGTAACCAACTTGCAACAAAGAGCATTCTCAACATGGCCACATTGGAATTAGTCAAGTGTGTTACCAGTTGCTAGGAATGCATCACATTAGTGTCGTATAGGATCTGTGTATTCATGTCATCTCAAAGTCTCACATACATCTAAACCATAATTCATCTTCTATCGCCCTCATTAAGCTTCACATCATTTAATACATCCAAGCTCTAAGATTGAAGAGAAGGATTCATTAATGGAGAGTTTGCGACATTGGTGAGATTGACTGCAAAGTGTCATTACTTAAAAAACTATTATCTGATCTGATCTAAGATGGACCCGTGGTAACAAACAGAAGTGTGCAAAACACACCAAGCACTTAAAATAAATTAAAATGGGTTAGCAGTGTAAACTTGGGTGTGATACCTGGCAATACAGCAGTTACAGTTTGAATGGCTTTGGACTGGAACCACTGAACAATATATGAAGCAAGCCAATACAGGGCTAGATAATGTAGCTCACTTGGTCAGTGGTCCAAATCCCACTCTATATTCAATTTTTCTTCATTCAACCAAAATATTAGCTTACCTTGTGCATTTGGTTTAAAGGTCTAAAGTAGGCTAGTCTAAAGACATGAATTTCTAAAGAACATTGAACAATATGTTTACACAAGAAATAAATTGGTAAAAAAAAAAAAAAAAAAAAATATACAGCGAAAACAGAGATTGGATCCCTGTAACTGAACAAAAGACAATCAATTGTAATTCATTTCATCCTTTGTAAGGTCAATGGACTTTCATGTACATCACACTCTCGTGTCCTTACATGTGATTATTAAAAATGCAAACAAGTTGTAAAAGGTCCTCAGGGCTTCACCATTCAACTCGCCCGCCACAAGGTCTCCCCTTCCAGTCACTTGGGATGGCGTCTCTATGAGACTGTCCAAACCACAAATGATTTCAAAAAAGGGCTATCGTTAATATGGATAGCATCAAAGGAAATATTGTCCCTTTGAATAAGTCCTAAATGGACCGTTCCGGCTTTCCACTAAGCTCCGCCCACCGTGCACGTGAGCAAGACACGTGTACGAGCACTCTCAATGACATTCTGCACGATTCTGCCGCGCGTGCCAAATATACGCGCACGCATGACCGAGTTTGTCCGACCACAATCATTGCTGTGATTGGTCAAATGGGTGAACGCGCAGTTTGATTGAGGCCGGATCGGTCCATAGGTCAGGTACTGGTGGCAACAACAATGAGTGTAACATTGGTTGATAGACAGTTTTTCTTGAATGTGCTAACTATTATGTATCCATTGTTTTAAGTCTGCTACGACAGCACATCAAAAAGCATTTTTGTGATTCTATTTTGCAGAACTTGCTGTGTGTGATGCAAAACTGTCTTATGGTACAGAAATGATGTACATGAAACCTTACAATTGTCAACTCTTATTCTCGGATGCCTTTCCAATGTCTTAAAGGCAGTGGACACTATTGGTAATTGTCAAAGACTAGCCTTCACAGTCGGTGTATCTCAACATATGCATAAAATATCAAACCTGTGAAAATTTTTGCTCAATCGGTCATCAAAGTTGCAAGAAGAAAACACCCTTGTCACACAAAGTTGTGTGCGTTTAGAGACCTCAAGTTCTAAACTTGAGGTCTCAAAATCAAATTCGTGGAAAACTACTTCTTTCTCCAAAACTATGGCACTTCAGAGGGAGCTGTTTCTCACAATGTTTTATACCACCAACCTCTCCCCATTACTTGTCACCAAGAAAGGTTTTATGCTAATAATTATTTTGAGTAAATACCAATAGTGTCCACTGCCTTTAAACATTCTCAGATATACAAAGTTTACAGGCACATTTTACTTCTTGCACAAACACAGATCACAGTAATCTCAATTGTAGCCAGACAAAATTCAGGCATTTTGTTTCATTCTCTTTCTATGCTTAGCATCCCCCACAACAACTTTTTACATTTTGTATGGTCTGAAAATGTAGGAAAATGTTGTATAAAACCAAACCAGCATGTTACCAGTAACTGTAGTTTATGAGTAGGTGATTAGTCTAGTAGCTGCAAGCAACTGATACACAGTATCCACAAAGCGGAAGTCAGTATTACGCATTCTATCCATTCCCTCATCACTGGATAACTCACACACCATGTGATACAAGTCTGCATGGAACTGCAATATAATCAGACAATCAGACAATCAACCATCAACAATGAACATGTTTAGTTGAAACTATTCATCGGTTTACAACTAAGTATAATTCATCAAACCATTCAGAAAGACTAAGCCAATACATTTAGGTTGAAAGTGTAGGTAAGGGTTCTCCGCAGGGTTAAATTTTGTCCGGGTGCAAACCAATCCGTCAATGATTGTCAAATTGCGCAAACTATTGCTGCAAGCCGATTGCGAAAACCATTCCTGCACAATCAGCAAAACTATTCCTGCAAGATCAACTGATTGTGCAAAACAATTTGCGCAAACCATTTCTGCATGAACAATACCACTGATTCTGAGCCAATCGCCTGATAGCTTCTATCGATAGCGGCCACATTATAGCAAAAATCAAGACTTGTCAAACCATTTTACGAACTTTAAAACAATCTCCCTGTAGGATTTTACCACTCACTCTCAGTAGTTCACCAGATTTTTTTACTTCTTAAAAATAAAAATCGGGAAAGTTGGAAATCCAGGGTCTTCAAAACTCAGAAAGCGGGACTGTCATGGGAAAATTGGTCTGCATATAATATACAAATAATCCGACGTGCGGAAGTTTGAAATTTTTAAAGGGTAGATGAACTTTTTTGAAACACAAAACACAATGTCTACAGATTTACATTAAACCTACACAGTTTGTAGATAATGGTGGTAGAAAGCTTCCCTTGAAATGTTACTTGCTGAGGTGCTGTAATTTTTGAGAAATTAGTATAAAAAAATGTCACAAAAATCATTTTTGTCTCAATTTTAGCATGTAAAAAATGTATTAACCAGTTATGGTATGTTATAGTATAATATCAACACTGGTTAATACGTTTTTACATGGTAAAATAAGAAGAAAATTGTTTTGTGACTTGTTTTACTCATGTCTCAAAAACTACAGCACCTCAGTAAGTAATATTTTAAGGGAAGCTTTCTACTATAATCATCTTCAAATCGTGTAAGTATAATGTAAATTTGTGGACATTTAAAAAAAAGTACCCAAATCCCTTAAAACAATGTTTAAAACGAAATTTGAGTGAGAGATGATTACCTGAGATCCATCTGCGTAGTCTTCAGAGAATTCACTATCATACTCGGTGATTCTTAGCTTCATTGCTCGCTGTTTACTCACCATCAACAACGACCATTCATCCTAAATACAAAACAACACATTTATCATAACATTTCAAGTCATACAATAGAATGACGGGCAACCACTCATAACAATACAATGGTGTGAGTTGGGACTTCCCTTAATGACCTTTACAATCTGGAGGTTGCTATACAAAAGCTTGCCCTGAACGATTTGACATAGAACTGTCTCTATAGTATGGGGAATTCAAATTTAAGTGGTAACTTGTGATCAAGCACGTCATTGCACCAGACAATATTCAAATCAAACACGCAAATGGCTTATTCAGTGACATATTAAGACTGTTGACTTGAATACCATAGGTTTGCAAAATAAAATGATACAAGTTTTATGGGTTGGGTCAGTGTCAGTTTATTATATCCATGTTGTTCATTGTGACTGAGATGTGTGCTGGGTGGATTTATATAACACCCATGCAGATCCTTGCCATTTGATTGGAGGATTGTCCGTCACGCGATAGCAAATAAAAGTACCATTGGACGCTGAGTCACTCACCATGATTTTTCGTTCCATCCAAAAAGTACTAGTGCAGCGTGCAATAGTACTTTTCGGATGGAATGAAAAAGCTGAGTAAAAACATCACTCAGACACTGCGTGCGCGTGTCTTTGGTAACGCAGCAGTGTTACTGCAAGTAGTAAAATTACTAGCATTCGGCTTCTGCGTGTCTCAAAATAGCTGTAAAGAACGCACATCGTGCCTGTTGAATCCAACAGGCCGACCCAAAGAGAAACGGGTATAATTTCAGAGTTAAGAATTGTACGCCTTCGCTTTGTTTGTTTTGAAAGTTGTATCTTCCAATCAAAATGACAAAGATCTACTTGGATGTTATATAAAACAAATAATGAATGTTTTTCATTCGTGCAATGGTGCGAATATGTTCATGCGTTGAAAGCTGGAATGTTCCATCTTTCAACTCATGAACATATTCGCACCATTGCACTCATAAACATTCATTATGTGTATAATATTTGGAGTGACCGAAGGAGTGGATAGGACGATTGTGTCATTAAGAGTGTGGGTGGTGTTCAGACCGCTGGGATACTTTCTCAGATCCCCATTGTAGCAAAACAGTGGTTTGTACCTGACCTGCTGCACATAACCACCGTTCGCACAGTTTTTTTCACAAAGAAAAACAGTTAATTACTCATTAATTCAACATACCGTGACGACTTGCCTGCCCCCCAAAGATGAAAATTGTTTATTATGTGTTTGAATGGTTATGCAGCTAAACCATGATTGACAAAATTATAATTAAATGAGTTATCTGAATTACAATCACAAGTCATTAAGCCTTATTAAATGGCCTGCAAAGATGTATGATAATGCTGAAATTGTTGTGTACAAATAATGTGTTTAAGTTTTACTTAAACACATGTAGGACAACTCAGAATTTTCAATGTTTTAAAGTGTTGAATTAAATTGTGTGGGTCTGTTAACAGTGGGTGTGTCAAAAGAAATACAACTAAATAGTTCAACAAATTCAATAATTAAAAGATAGTAATACTAAACAATTTGAAAACATTGACTATTCTTAATAACATTAATTTTGATATCAAGGTGATGTTCGGTCATGTCAGTTAGAAGATAGTTAATGTGCTCATACCTTATTCTATTTGTAGAGGCAGCCATGTAATGCAAACAAAAAAAGAACAATGTAATTTTAGCAGGATTACACATCTTGTGTATCAAACACAGCAAGCGACATGAACAACACACTGCAAATAAGTCATGCAAGCAATACAACTCCTCATAGTAGCCATAGTGTATGCATGGGGTACTTCAACACACATTGCAACCTTACACACGCAACACAGTCAGACAGGTTTATCCTCAACGTTTTCAAAAAGAGATTGCCATAGTTTGTTAACAATCATCGTTTTCACATTTTAGAGTGTTTGCCTTTCATTTCGATTTTGTAAAAGTGAGAATTCTTCTCAATAATTGCATTTTACATTTTCATGAAGAGAGGGACATAGTGAACCGTACTACAAGTAGATTAACCTTTTGCCTTTTTATTAAAGCCAGTGGACACTATTGGTAATTGTCAAAGACTAGCCTTCACAGTTGGTGTATCTCAACATATGCATAAAATTACAAACCTGTGAAAATTTGAGCTCAATCGGTCATCGAACTTGCGAGATAATAATGAAAGAAAAAACACCCTTGTCACACGAAGTTCTGTGCATTTAGATGGTTGATTTCGAGACCTCAAGTTCTAAACTTGAGGTCTTGAAATCAAATTCGTGGAAAATTACTTCTTTCTCGAAAACTATGGCACTTCAGAGGGAGCTGTTTTATACGATCAACCTCTCCCCATTACTCGTCACCAAGCGAGGTTTTATGCTCATAAAATTTTGAGTAATTACCAATAGTGTCCACTGCCTTTAACAGACTTGCATGTCAACATTCATGTGATGTGATAGCCCTTTAACAAGGAAACCGGCACTGTTCACTATGTAAGTGTGTTCACAAAAAGATTGACTATGTTAATAAACAAACATTTTTGTTACGATTATCATATCAATAATAAGTTTGCATTCTTACAGGACGCGACATGAGGAAGCTAAAGGTTTCATACTGCAGCACAGTTTGGGGTTTCAATTTAGGTTCCCTTTCAACAAGAATATCTCCAAACAATGTTTTAAGACTCTTGACAAGCTGGTGTCTTCGTGAAAATGGTAATGATACAATCTAAACCACACTGGTAAGAATAGATTTAAGACAAATTGAGAGGAAACTACAAATAGACATTGGTGTATGCTTACAAAGTCAAAGTCAAAATCAAAACAATTGTAACAACAAACAACTAGAGAAAAGAAAGGAAATCTCTGCCTCAATATTTTCAGAGATTACAAAAGCAGTGCAAAACCAAGACAGGACAACGATACACTGTAGGTCCTTCAACATGGTACATAGTATGTGATGATTCCTCACTGTGCAGATAGGTGTGCCTGGCTACCGATTGCAACCACTGACATTTCAAAAAGGAATTGAAGTGTTTTGACAGTCTTCCCTTCATATTTGTGTTTACAAACGACGGATAAAAAGAGGGATTTAAATGCAAGAGGGATTTATGCACAAGTCTCAGGTGTATCTTATTGATGTGTGTATTGTTTGTAAACATGGATGTGTGAATAACACTATACACGTAGTTACAATCTGAATTCATAAATACCTCAGACAGTTTCGCTTTTCCTATTGGTGGAGTGTGCGTCACGTGGGTGTGTATAAACCTTTGTTTATGACCAGTAAAAAGACTTTGTCTCGGTAAAATGATCAAGAAGCAGGCCTCGTTGGGATTAAACCACTCGTTGAAAACGTCTTCACCACACATTGAATCCCTTATTAAAACAAAGCTACAGACTCCTTCACAGGATTGGTCATACATAGGAAGGACAATGTTATTGGCTCTGTAATTTCAATTTCATTCTCACCCACATGTGCTGTATAAAGATACACACTTTAGTCATGACCATTGAAATATGTGTTGGGAATGTTTTCAAGGAATACAATTATATTTATAGCTTGTTTTTTATAAAGGTTTTTTTTTACTTCTTTTCTTTTCAGGTATTCAGGTTGTATACATTACGGTGACAATGTCAGATGTGTGTTGTGAATGTGTGATGTCATTACAATGTTTCCCAAGAATAGAAGTTGCAATTGCTAGTAATGGAGTCTATGGTTCCTAAAGTGATGTGTTTTGGTGCTAGATCATGTGATACAAGTTTAGATATATACCTTCTCATTGTCATCATCAAGTTTCTTGAAAACAACAAAACAACAAAAGACAACAATCAAGCATCTAAACAATGTACTATGTTAGCAAATCATGCAATTAGTTCAGCTAGAAATCACGTTAAAAGTATGACAATATAACAAGTACATTCGTGCCTACAGCTGCACCTCAGGTTAAATGGTTTAATCATGTCAATAACTGATGATTGCTTTAATAATGTTAATAACCAATGATTGCTTTAGTTCTTAGTATTATGTTATTTGCAATGTTTTAAAAAGATTTTGATTATTAGTAAGTTTGTTTGGCGGTGACACATCCATCCATCAATACCAATTACAACTTTACTTTGAATTGTTTATATCGGCAAAATTATGGCAGTCATATTTTTGTTAATTATAGTTAATTTGTATTGTTTGGGTTCAGTGCTCGATGTTTCACAAATAGGCACATGTCTGCTTGATCCATTGATGGACTTTTTTTCCTTCAACAGGCCCCAATTTCATAAAGCTGCCAAGCACAAAAATTTGCTAAGCATGAAATTTCTTCCTTGATAAAAACAGGATAACCGACCAAAATCCATTTGTTGCATATTGCTTGTTACTGATATTCAGCTGTTGTTTGCTTATCCTGAAAATCATGTGGAAATTTGGTCGGTAAACCTGTTTTTATCACGGAAGAAATGTCATGCAAAGCAAGTTTCTGTGCTAAGCAGCTTTCCGAAATTAGGCCCAGCTAGCTTGAGTTGAAGAATTGCAGTCCACTTAAAACTACTTACATCATGAGGAGTCTCATCAATGAGTTTCTGACAGCCTTGAACTATGACCTTGTCTGCTCCACCTTCTGAGTTCATTTTACTCCAGGAGAAAGCAAAGTGAGACGCAGACAGAGCCATTTGATGATACATGGAATCTTCAATAACTGTATTCTGAAATAACAAAGTTATACACATTTGATGAATGTAACGTGTCAGAACACTTTTGAGTAATTTTAAGACATTGGACACCTTTAGTAATTGTCAAGGACCAGTTTTCTCACTGGGTGTATCTTAACATATGCACACACAAAAAAAACCTTTAACGTTATTGGTCTTCAAAGTTGCGAGATAATCATGGAAGAAAAAACACCCTTGTCACACGAGTGGAAAACTACTTCTTTCTAGAAAACTTTGTTACTTCAGAGGGAGCCGTTTATGACAATGTTTCATACTATCAACAGCTCTCAATTGTTTGTTACCAAGTAAGTTTTTATGGTAATAATTATTTTGAGTAACTACCAATAGTGTCCAGTGCCTCTAATCATATAAATGAACTTGCTTCAGCCATTACAAACTACCAACCTCTAACACACAAGATTAAACAAATATTTGAAAAAGGTAACAAACCATGACATAACCAAGTCCGTAATACGATGCCCTTCTTTTAAGATGTAAACATGGCAGCTGGGGTTCCCCCCCCCCAAAGTTCAAGGTCATATTGATGATAAAGGGTTGGGTACAAAAACAAAGATACATATCGCACAGCTATTAACCAATCCTGAATGGCTAATCGTGTTTTGTTGAGAGTTAAGAACAACATATTGTATGGATGGGAACACGGATGCAGAGTGTTTTTCAGCTAACAATAAGTGATATCAAACTGAGAAAAGGCACGATATTTGGTCCTTAGGAAACAGCAGGACAATTCTATTTAGTACAAGGGCTTGCCTACATGTACTTTAATAGATTTTTTCAAGTTATTTAATCACAGTTTTTCTAAATTATGCAAGGGCAACATAATCGGGAATCAGACGAAAGTAGGGGACACATTATGCCTGATGAACCAATTCAAACCCTTCTCTTTTAAAGCCATTGGACCCTTTCGGTTCAGAAAAAAAAATAAAAAGTCGAAGATTTACAAATAACTTACAGGGTTTACAGAAGGGAATGGTGAAAGACTTCTCTTGAAATATTATTCCATGAAATGCTTTACTTTTTGAGAAAACAGCAAAACAATATAAATTCTCGTTAACAAGAATTACGGATTTATTTTAAACACATGTCATGACACGGCGAAATGCGCGGAAACAAGGGTGGTTTTTTCCGTTGTTTTCTCCCGACTCTGATGACCGATTGAGCCTAAATTTTCACAGGTTTGTTATTTGACATAGAAGTTGTGGTACACAAAGTGTGGGCCTTGGACAACACTGTTTACCAAAAGGGTCCAATGGCTTTAATAGGTTGTTTTACCATCAGTTTATTTGTATATATTTCTCAGATTGTAGTTAAGTGTTCTCTGTGCCAGGAGTGTCACATTATAAGTCTCTATTATGACTCTGGAAGTGTCGTGGCCGAGCGGTTAAGAGCACCAAATTCAAACTCTAGTGTTACTGATCAGCAGAGTGTAGGTTCGAATCCCCAGCCGTGACACTTGTGTCCTTAATCAAGGCACTTAACCATTGCTTGTCCTTCGGATGGGTTGAAAGCCGTTGGTCCCATGTGTAGTGTATTGCATGTAAAAGAACCCAGTACACTTATCGAAAAGAGAAGGGGTTCGCCCCAATGTTCCCGGCTGTGGCTGCTGTATGTGCCATAGCACCTTGTCAACCCTGATAAGGTGCTAACTGATTGGGTCTCAGAATCCATCACTGCAATAACCTTTCTTTCTGAAAGTTTGTATATACTCAGCGACTTGGGTACCTTGTTTGGTAGATACGTGCACTATATAAGACTTCAATATTATTATTATTATTATTGACTATTGTATATGAATAGCACTGTACCTTCTCATTAATACTGACATACTTCTTAGAATCTTCATCAGGGAATAGATTGACTCCAGCTTTGATCATTGCCTGCAAGAACAACCATTATTCAAATCAAATCATCTTCCAGTCTGTTTATATTCAATCACTTCAATCAATCCAACCATTCATATTGTTGTTTTCTTTGTAACTTCTTGCCAAACACCTGCCATAGAATCTACAGCTCCAATTTGTGATGACCATAATCAAGAGGTGTTGAGATCTGAATAAGGTGGGCCTTAACCATACTTGAAAAGACACAACATCATTCTCTAGGACCTGATGTTCATTCAAGTTGACTAGCTTTCCAAGAACTTATAGTAAAAACAAACTAGTGTATTAAAGGTTGATAACATAACCCTTAGCCAATACCCATTTGCCTAATGTAACTCACTTGGTTGTGTGCCTTAGCCATTACCCATTTGCCTAATGTAACTCACTTGGTTGTGTGCCTTAGCCATTACCCATTTGCCTAATGTAACTCACTTGGTTGTATGCCTTAGCCATTACCCATTTGCTTAATGTAACTCACTTGGTTGTGTGCCTTAGCCATTACCCATTTGCCTAATGTAACTCACTTGGTTGTGTGCCTTAGCCATTACCCATTTGCCTAATGTAACTCACTTGGTTGTATGCCTTAGCCATTACCCATTTGCCAAATGTAACTCACTTGGTTCTGTGCCTTAGCCATTACCCATTTGCCTAATGTACCTGTAACTCACTTGGTTGTATGCCTTAGCCATTACCCATTTGCCTAATGTAACTCACTTGGTTGTGTGCCTTAGCCATTACCCATTTGCCTAATGTAACTCACTTGGTTGTATGCCTTAGCCATTACCCATTTGCTTAATGTAACTCACTTGGTTGTGTGCCTTAGCCATTACCCATTTGCCTAATGTAACTCACTTGGTTGTTTGCCTTAGCCATTACCCATTTGCCTAATGTAACTCACTTGGTTGTATGCCTTAGCCATTACCCATTTGCCTAATGTAACTCACTTGGTTGTATGCCTTAGCCATTACCCATTTGCCTAATGTAACTCACTTGGTTGTATGCCTTAGCCATTACCCATTTGCCTAATGTAACTCACTTGGTTGTGTGGCTTAGGCAATACCCATTTGCCTAATGTGACTCACTTGGTTGTGTGGCTTAGGCAATACCCATTTGCCTAATGTAACTCACTTGGTTGTGTGGCTTAGGCAATACCCATTTGCCTAATGCAACTCACTTGGTTGTGTGGCTTAGCCATTACCCATTTGCCTAATGTAACTCACTTGGTTGTGTGCCTTAGCCATTACCCATTTGCCTAATGTACCTGTAACTCACTTGGTTGTGTGCCTTAGCCATTACCCATTTGCCTAATGTAACTCACTTGGTTGTATGCCTTAGCCATTACCCATTTGCCTAATGTAACTCACTTGGTTGTATGCCTTAGCCATTACCCATTTGCCTAATGTAACTCACTTGGTTGTATGCCTTAGCCATTACCCATTTGCCTAATGTAACTCACTTGGTTGTATGCCTTAGCCAATACCCATTTGCCTAATGTAACTCACTTGGTTGTGTGGCTTAGGCAATACCCATTTGCCTAATGTAACTCACTTGGTTGTGTGCCTTAGCCATTACACATTTGCCTAATGTAACTCACTTGGTTGTGTGGCTTAGGCAATACCCATTTGCCTAATGTAACTCACTTGGTTGTGTGCCTTAGCCATTACCCATTTGCCTAATGTAACTCACTTGGTTGTGTGCCTTAGCCATTACCCATTTGCCTAATGTAACTCACTTGGTTGTATGCCTTAGCCAATACCCATTTGCCTAATGTAACTCACTTGGTTGTGTGCCTTAGCCATTACCCATTTGTCTAATGTAACTCACTTGGTTGTATGCCTTAGCCATTACCCATTTGCCTAATGTAACTCACTTGGTTGTATGCCTTAGCCAATACCCATTTGCCTAATGTAACTCACTTGGTTGTATGCCTTAGCCAATACCCATTTGCCTAATGTAACTCACTTGGTTGTATGCCTTAGCCAATACCCATTTGCCTAATGTAACTCACTTGGTTGTGTGCATTAGCCATTACCCATTTGCCTAATGTAACTCACTTGGTTGTATGCCTTAGCCAATACCCATTTGCCTAATGTAACTCACTTGGTTGTGTCAATCATACCTTCATTAGTTGTTTAAGTGTCATCCATTTGTCCTTCAAGTTATTCAACTCTGGCTTTACATCGCTGTCTGATGTCTGCCTAAAACAACACAATGAACCCTGAAATAGCAAAGATATATCAATCAGTTACTACATACATGTACAGCAGTAAAAAAGGTAGTTGTTCAATCAATGACTCCAAGAAATACCTGAAAAAACCTTCCAAGTTGAGGGTTTAACACACTTGTCTCTTTTATTTGTTTCAGTGAGTATCTTTTTGTAATGTTTCCACCCACAAAACACATAGCCATGTGTTTTCCGTACTGCAAAGCTGGTATCCTTCGATAACTAATCACAACTCATCAGGTTGAGTGTCTCCTATGTTGCCATAACTAGCTCAGTCAGGTTACTATGCCCATTACTTATCTCAGCGGTTGCCAAACTCACTGTATTGCCGAGTTACTTTTCTCTTCCACACAAATTGACACAAGTTGTGGCAGGTTTTCCCGAGACCAACTTCAAATATTGGGTAAGCAGATACAACAAATATTGGGTGAGCAAATAATAGTAACATAGTTTTTGAGAAAGAAGTAATTTTCCACAAATTTGATTTCGAGACCTCAGAATTAGATTTTGAGGTCCCGAAATCAAGCAATCTGAAGGCACACAACTTCGTGTGACAAGGGTGTTTTTTCTTCCATTTTATCTCGCAGCTTTGACGATCAATTGACTTCAAACCTTCACAAGTGTTATTTTGTGCATATATTGAGATACACCAAGTGAGAAGACTGGTCTTTGACATTAACCAAAGGTGTCCAGTGGCTTTAATGTCTTCAATTAAACACAAAAGAAACTACTGAAGATTACATGCCAAGTATTTCAAATGTTGATAGTTTGAAATAAAAAGAGCGAAGACATCTTGTTACGACTTACTTTGACTTCGATCTCTGCTTCAATGATTGCTGCCATAACAGTAAACCTAACATGATTCAGAGCCAGAGGGCGTAACTCCCATGATTGGAATGGCATATTGATGTGTTTATCTTGAAGACATGCCAGTGGTCCAAAGTTGATCGTCTTGAAAGATAGTATTCGTGTTTCTACAAATGGTAATAGACACAAATGTTTCAAAATAAGAATTGCTGAATGAAACTGGGTAAGTAATGAAACAATGTTGAAGTGTCGTGATGAAGTACAACCTTGTCAATCAGGGATCTTATTGTCTAGGCTTCTAATCACTGCACTCTCTTTCTAGTTCATATAGTATGCCAGTGATTAATAGCATATGATTTACAGCACCACAAATGGGAAAATTATGAAGCATCCACTATTTCATGATAGAAATGGGAGCTTTTAAGACCCCAGTTATTAATTTGGACAAGTTCTAGAAAATGCTACTTGTTAAAATATTAATTTTGTCTTGACAAAAATTATGTTGTGACATATATCAGCTGAACATTGGTCGTTACAAGTGAGTTGTTTATTTCTACAATATTTGGATTGTATTATTGGGCCTATATGTGACTCGCTCTGTCATAATGAGGAACATCAAGTAAATTTCATTTTCGCGTTTATCATACTAATCCAAACAAGCAAATCATAATATTTTAAATAAAATAAAAATCAAGATTATACGACCTTCCTGTCTGAAATAATGTGGAATTTGCGACGACATTGACGCTTAATTTAATGACCCGTTTTGGAAATCATAAACGCCAGAAAAATTAGTTTTAAAAACGCGACATCTTACACACTCATTAAAATAATATTTGTTTACGAAATGAAAAAATTTGATTTTTAACCCCCCGCAGTCAGACAAACAAAATTAACAAAATTAACTAACTAACCAATGAGAAGTTAAGTTATAATGTGTAGACGATTTACAAAAATAAATTTGACAATCTTTACCTGGAATTTTAGAGCAATTTGCGATATTTCCAACTTGAAATGCGAGTTTTGTTCCGTCAAAACCGAGCAAGGACAGTTGTCAGCGATGCATCCATCACGTAATTCCCCCAGGTACATGTATACTCGGCTTGAAGACCAGGGAACATTCGCAATTTTCCCGTGCATGTTTCTCATGATTTTAGCGATATTTCTTACCCAACACGAAGTTTAACTGAAAGATTGTTCCTTTAACATTCAGAATTATTTGGGTTTGAAATAATTCAACTTTGATAAACCAAGAAACAATGATGAAAATTATACACTAGTTTTCCGATTTTAGATAAACATTCAACTGTTATGTTATAAAGTTTATAACACACACATATGCAGTGCGAGGTAACCGCGAAATGTGGTACCGCGACATGGTGTACCGCGTGTTGTATGCTACATGTGGTACATTACCAGCTAGCGATCACGTGGTATGCGTCGGGGCTCGGCCTCTCACGCTGCATGGATTAACAGACGCCTCGGTCAGTGAGCCATACTAATCTCGCGACGCGAATTTCTTAATGAGAAGGTTAACTTACGGAATAGTGCTTCCTTTTGTAACCCCTCGTTACATGCTATGCCGTCGTGTGATGTCGTGACTGTCGTTAGAATTAGACAGCTAAGGTTAGGACCTTTCCATTAGTTTCTCTTGGCGGCGCTATGCAAGTTGCTATGCAAGTATCCGCGGCTTGCAAATGCGTGATTTCAATGAATATTCGCTGTCTCATGGGAGTTATTTTAGGACATTTTGGATAATTACGACAACAACATGGCTCAGAAATCATCTGTTTTTACATCTTTATTAATCTTTTGACGAAAAGGTAAGACCATAGTAAGTTTAATCAAGATTTAGGCAACCCAAAAGTGCAGAAATTCAAAATTAAAAAAATTCAATAATTTTCAATAATTTTGTGTTATGATTATGTTGGGTGTCAAATTACACGAAACGAGACTTTACTCGATATTCCTCATTATGGGTCACATATATTTGGATTGTATTATTGTGCCTATATTTGGATTGTGTTATTGGGCATATACGAGTATTATCGGATAACTTACCATCATTGTACTTTATATCAATGAAGCCATCCAGTCTCCATTGTTTCCTGTCCGGACACCAGTAAGCCATCTGTGGTTCTTCACTGTACAGAACATCATCACGTAACCTGTCAACCATACACAAATACATGCAGTTATTATCAATAAAGAGTTGCATGCCTGAGTTATTCAGCAAGACACTTTCAAGAGGTTTTACTAAATGCTTACAACCTCAAACAAGTTACTTTCTAAGCTGTAAGTCTTTTCTTACAAAAGACAAGGTTGTCTGTATGAACCTGAGCTTGTGAAATATGTTAATGTTGCAGTTTAGCATGAGAACAATGAGTTTGTGGTATTCTTGTAAACCCAAAGAGTTTAAGGCTTAATGCACACACTCAAAAGTAATTATGGTTGGCTGTCACATGATGCATAATGAATGTTAGAGTAAGTCAAAGTTCAAATTGTTCTTGTAGTATGATGAGCACAACCAGGAGCAAGTTCGAGTGTGCACAATGATTAACTAAAGGTTGACCATTTGCACTCGAACCCAGGCTGGTCGACCATTGGTTGACTACTGTGGAACCAGCCTCGAGCCCACGGTTTCCTCACTGGTCCCAACAGCAGGTTCTATTCTAACATGTGTAAAGTGCAGAGGGGAACCAGTGACACTACAGCAAAAAGGGCGGAAGGTTGACTAGACTTCCAAATGAGTCGTTCGAGTGAGTGCATCTATGTTAATGCTGGTTAGTAGTCAACCACAGTTCGACTATATGTGCCAAATTGAACTTGTTCCAGGTTGACCTCATCAAGCTAACCTAACATACCCAGTGTATGGAATGAAACTAACCTGAAGCTGATGCCAATAGGTGGTGCACCTAATGCTTCAGTAGCTGCTGCAGCATTGGCTAAAGCTTTAGGGTCTAATGTCTGACCCATAGTCATTGTACCTGACAGAGTTTGACCTAGTCGATTATCAGTAGCAGGATAGGCAACCTTCTTCAACTCATCATCAGATACTGTAGAAACAAAACAAAGCAATATCACACATTGTAATAGGTTCCTAATTGCAGTTTCCTGGCTATCATATACAATGCACATCTCATACCACAATGTCTCAAGCTACATTCCCGTAACACACAATCAACGAAAATACCAAAATGATCAACCTGTCCATTCTAGCAACATTTAAGTTTTCAAGTTTCTTTTTATTGATCTTTAAGAAAACGTACTTTTTTATAGACAACAAGTGGTTTTATCCAATGTGTTTTCTTCTAATGCTAATGTCATGACATTCCATCACAACAGCTCAACAACGTTATATCCGGCATGAAAATGCTCCTTGCAAATTTGTTGTACATGCATGTGTATCTCGTCACCTATTGGTTCTGTACATCCAGGTTATTTTGTACATAGATTATTTAAGCGAGACTTGGACACTTTCAAACTCATGTGTAATGTATGCTATTTTAGGAGATACTGCATTTGTGTTAAACTGATATAAGAGACAGTAGTATACACATATTGACTTGGAACGAGGTAACTACAGTATAAGTCTATTCCCACGAGTTTGAGTGACCAGAAGAGCGACCTAATTCTCAAGGCCGTAGGCCGAAGGGAAATAGGCTCCTCTTCTGGTCACTCACAGGCCCAAGGGGGAGTAGACGTACACTAGTTACCAAATTATGCCAGTCTTAAATGTCAAATAAGAACAGAAAAAGGAATTTTGTAGTTTTTGTTCACGGTTTAAGTCAAGAGAGGGGGTTGTTACCACGGGCACTATATTCAATTATAACACACCTCTTGCTTTTTCTGTATTCTGGTTGGCTGAAACACGGTCACGTGGGATGAACTAATATAGGCTAGTGATCGCGCGCGCGTGTTTTGCGGGAATAGTACCAGAGCGTGCACTAGTCTTTGCAAAAAGTGCCCGCGGTAACAACCCCCTCTCTTGACTTAAACCGTGAACAACAACTACAAAATTCCTTTTTCTGTTCTTATTCGACATTTTAAGACCGAGCTGTGTTATAAAACACATATTGACTAGCATATTGACTGGTAACTAGTATACGTCTATTGCCCCTCGGGCCTGTGAGTGACCAGAAGAGGGGCCTAATTCCCTCGGCCCTGGTCACTCAAAGTCATTGTGGGAATAGACGTATACTAGTTAATGTACATCGTTGCCAGTCAATATGTGTATAAGACTATTGCCCGCTCTGGTACTATTCCCGCAAAACACGCGCGCGCGATCACTGGCCTATATTAGTTCATCCCACGTGACCGTGTTTCAGCCAACCAGAATACAAAACAAGCAAGAGGTGTGTTATCTCATATAACGTACTTGTAGTTACAACACTGGTATTTAGTCTGCACTAATGATCAGCAACTGAATTTGTTTGAACTGGCATGTCTCACAATTAACATAGTCATTCAGAGGAATCATTGTTCAAATGTAGTCAAAGACATGTTGGAATGTGTATGTGTTGGGTTGTATCCATGCTAAGTTTCAGTGGATAGTAAGGAACATCAATATTACTGCTCAGTCTCGCCATCTGTGCAACACTAAACAGCAAGCTAAAAGATTCAATAACTTAATACTATGATTGGTTTCAAGTCAGCACTTCAATCAATTAAACCAGGGTAATTCTTCAAGGTTAGGGCGGAGCAGTGAGTTGATGTTACATGTGGTTTGTTGAGATGACATTTACCAAGGAGTTTAGAGAGTAAGTTGTGTATGAGTCAAGCACAGAGGAAGTAGCTAAGTAGTATGCTAATTGAAGAGCTATTGGCAAGGACAGCTGCAACAATGACTTCACATTACTAGCATGACTATGTCATACAGTAAGGAGGATTTGTCACAATGCCGTATCACGCAGTAACTACCCATGGGACTGTAAGATCCAAGTCACTGCAGTCAACACTGTGGTAATATCATAGAGTAATTGAATCCATCAAGAAGGATCATGCCAAGTCATGGTAAGGCCACAGATGGGGGGACTTCATTCAGCAACACAGGAACTTGTCTATTTGCAATTAACACTATCCTATCTCAACCATAGGCAAATGGACTACAGTTACTTGACAACCCACAGGCAATTACCCTTCATTTCCACCAGATCGACAAGCACAATTAAGGATGGCTTTGCTACATTGGAAATTTCCTTTCTTTAACACATCTGCAAAAGCTCAATCAATCACTATCACACCATTTCTTTGTTTAAAACAAAGAAGTGAGTTCAATGGAATAAGTAAAAGGTAGAGAGTTTGATGGTGGGTGGACCAATATCATCAGTCATAATACAGTTTACATGTATCTTGTTTTCCTTATCGATAGAGTGGGGTTTAGTTTAAATTTATGTCAAGTTATTCCAAGTTTTTGTACTTTCCAGCCCGTGAAGCTACTTTCTACATATTTACAAGGAATACATTTATTTTATATTGTTATTGTAAAATCCAGAGAGGATAGATGTTGTACTTTGTATGTTTTAAAACAGCTGTTAGTATTAACAATGGCATCTTTTATTATTCAACATTAATTGGGTATCAAATATTTCAGAATTGTAATAACCTATAATGAAATTTCATCTGATTTTGTAAGAAATGTCACATAAAATTGGAGTGCGTAATATAAATTTATGTCTCCCTAGTGCATTAACCAGCTTAAGGCTAGCTTAGTCTAGTTCAAGCCAATTCATTCAGGTTAAATTCATCTTAGCTTTAAACTGCTTGACTATAACAAAAGGCCTTCAACATACTACATGTACATGTAGCTGTGAGATTTAGCTGTCTTTGTCTTTGTGACTTTTTCTGCGCAGAGGATAAGCTGCAGAGTTACATCTCTCAGATGACAAAAACCTCAGTATATTTAGTGTGGCTGGATTTGTACATAGCACAAATCCCATACCATCTGTTTACTAGAACCAAAGTGCATCTTCACTTGCTGTCATCGTCATCTTTCCTAGTCATCATTTGTACATGTAACAAGTAGACAGTAACAACATATTAATTTAACATTTTCTAGAAAAAGGTTATGTAATCTTCATTTGACGTTACTTCTTACAAGTTACATTATTGCCTTACAAGGAAAATCAAACAGTCATTAAACTGGGAGCAGTTTGAATCCAGAGTAACAAGAAACTTGGTTTGTTATTTTCAATATACATTGTAAAGTTTACTACTGTACATACCTTGTGTCATAATCCATGATTTGACTTGTTTAGGTTGTGGTGGTAAAGACAATAGATCCAGATGACTGACTCCTCCTAGGACTTGATATGCTCGGAGGTCTACAGTATCTTCATCTTCTTGATCATACTCCTCTTCTGGCTCATCTTCCTGGTCTTCTTCCAACTCTGTCAACAACAACAACAACACAAGATGCACACACTTATAGAGCAATCTGTTACAGTGTCGTTTCATTACAGTATAATTTGGGGGTTGAACAGAGAACTTGACTAGAATGGGACTTGAACCTCCGACCTCCAGATTAACATGCAAGCGCTTCACTAACTGAGCTATGTACCCCAAATGCTGCAGGTCAATAGTTTTGATTTGGGGTGCCAGTCAGAAGCCATTTGACCTATAACATCTGTAGAGCCAGGGATCACACCCAAGTTTATCATACAACATGGGAATTGGCAGTGGTCTCCATTTTTTGTCAGTATCTTTATAGTGAGACAGACAATTTATGTAGACAATCAAGGAACTTAATCTCAGCATATGACTCTATCAAACCAAGGGTTCTCTACTAAACCTCTTCAGATCTTCCCAAAGTCATTAAACACCTTCATTGAAAAGTATCTTGAGTGTCAAAGACAGTGGACACTAATGGTAGTCGTCAAAGAGCAGTCTTCTCACTTGGTGTATCTCAACATATGCATAAACAAACAAACCTGTGAATTTTTAAACTCAATTGGTCGTCCAAGTTGTGAGATAATAATGGAAGAAAAAAAACACCCTTGTCACACAAAGTTGCTTTCTTTCAGATGCTTGATTTTGAGGTCTCAAAATCAAATTTGTTGAAAATTACTTCTTCCTCAAAAACTACATTACTTTAGAGGGAGCCGTTTTTAAATTATTACCAAGTAAGTTTTTGAGTAATTACCATTAGTGTAACCTGCAGTGTGAATTACATAATGACTGTAGGGTTTATGTGTACCAACCTGTTTGTGCAGGTTGTTCAGGTTGGGGTGTCTTGGAGGGTGTTGCTGTCGGTTTCTCTTCATCATTTTCATCTTTAGTTTCCTCCTGTACAACTGATGACTCCTCTTCTTTCTGTCATTAAATAACAACAAACACTTACAAGAGTCAGTTAAAGGCCATTATTCACTTTAGGCACAGAAAAACAAAAAAAGTTCACAGATTTACAACTAACTTACAGGGTTTACAGAAGGTAATGGTGAAAGACTTCTCTTGAAATATTATTCCATGAAATGCTTTACTGTTCGAGAAAACATTAAAACAATTATCAATTCTGGTTGTCGAGAATTACGGATTTATGTTAAACACATGTCATTACGCGGCAAAACGTGCGGAAACAAGGGTGGGTTTTCCCCGTATTTTTCTCCGGACTCCGATGACCGATTGAGCCTAAATTTTCACAGGTTTGTTATTTTTTATATCAGTTGTGATACATGAAGTGTGGCAATACTGTTTACCATTTAAGTGTCCAATGGCTTTAAGGTTGAATTGTAACCAAGTAATAACCAAATCAGAGGAGGTTAGAAAAAAACAAGAATAGCTTTGTACCAGGTATTACCTATTACATGTAATTTGTGCTATAAGATTTGGCCTGTGTTAAAGTCTGCATTGGTGGTTCTTAAAAACTTAGAGACAATCCAAACTTTTCATTATTTTCAAACAAAAAAGTGAGATGTGGGAGTGGGGGTAATGGAACATCTACAACTACGTCGAATCAACGTACCGAACACGAAAAATAAACTACATACAAAGACAGCACTAACAGGGATGCAGCCGTCGATTTCACCAAACTCTTCCCAAGTTAGGATTAATCTTAGGACTTAAGACTGGGTCAGTTCTGTATCCAAATACATAGCATTGAACCCATCCCCAGTTAAGACGGGTTACTCGTCCTAGCTTGAGTTAGAATTAATCCTAGCATTTCGTGAAATCGGCTGCAGGTTAGTTATGATGTGATAGTAAATGCACATCTAATGCACATTAATACTGACACATACAACTCTTTGATAAGAACTCATGCGAGGGAGGGAAAGGTACTCTCTGTACGCTAACAATGTTGAAACCCTGGGGATAATGAACACTACTGACATGTCATGTTTTCTATCTGTGATTTCTGTACATGTGTAGGATGAGATGAATACTGACCTGTTTGTCATCAATGTCTTGCCCTTCATCTTCATCTCCAGTCTTAGATGCATCTCCTTTTTCTTCTTTTAGCTCTTCCTCCAAGGTAGGATGAACCTCTACTGGAGTTATTGACTTCTTCTTCTTCTTCTTGGCAAGGAAGGTTCTACACTGTTGGGAGAAGTGATCATACTGGGTCCTGATCACTCGGACTGCTATATCTGACAGGGCCAACTGTTTGGGCAATTCAAACATGAACTTCTCCTCCTCAAATTCAAATGACTTGAAGCTAAAAGAAAACATAAAAATACTTTGTTTAAGAAGCATAAAGCTAAGAACAATGACTTTAAGATCTAACTCAACGGTCTGCTTATCTTACTAATACAGGTTGTCAAATGAGATACATTTATATCACTTCTCTGTGTTAAGATGCCTTGACGCAATGAAAATATTTCATGCACTGAAATGCAAACGTTAAATTGTTGAAGCTTTAATAGATTTGAGCACAAACATAAAACCAGCCACTTGGTGTGAACAAGTTACTACGATGACTAGATTCCTTCCAATAAAAATGTCCCTTCTAAGTGCAACATCCATCTGAATATGATAAGATAATACATTATCAATTAAAAAACCCAAAACGCTTTGTTGGTTGTCTCTGTCTTTAACAGATTTTATGATTTATAGTTTACCATGTATAGTAAATAATTGGAGGAGGCTCAAATTAGATTTGTGACCTAAATTTCAATGAGTACCATTATGTCCTTTGTGCAACTGTAACATTCCATAAAAGTGAGAAAGTAATTGTACCGTGGATTCTTGGTCAGATTTCCCCATAACATGAGAGTGAAATCTCCACTGCTTTTCACCAATTGTAAATTGCCCGTCTCTGTGTCTGCCATTATAGATGCTGCCTGCAAATACAGAATCCATCAAACTCAACATTAACTTTACTTGTCATGTCATATTTGTTAAAGAGATAGACACTGGACACTATTGGTAATTGTCAAACACCAGTCTACTCACTTGGTGTATCTCAACATATGCATAAAATAACAAACCTGTGAAAACTTGAGCTCAATTGGTCGTCAAAATTGGGAGATAACTATGAAAGAAAAAAACACCCTTTAGATGGTTGATTTTGAGACCTCAAATTCTAAATCTGAGGTCTCAAAATCAAATTTGTGGAAAATTACGTCTTTCTCGAAAACTATGTAACTTCAGAGGGAGCCGTTTATCACAATGTTTTATACTATCAACCTCTCCCCATTACTCGTCACCAAGTAAGGTTTTATGCTAATAATTATTTTGAGTAATTACCAATAGTGTCCACTGCCTTTAAGACCAGAAATTTCCAATCATTTGGGATTAAGACAAGATAATAAAGACAGTAACTTTCCATTTTGTTACACAATGCTAAGACATTACTGGAATTATTTGTAAATAAACCATTACACATCACTTACATTTTATTTGTTTACATTCATTACTTCAACTATTAACTGCTATAAGATCAAACATTAACTGCTAAGATCAAACAAGTACAATTTCTTAATGATTTCAAGAATGAAACAAGTAGTGAGATACATAATGGTTATTGTACCTATGTACATGTAGGTGATGTTCTAGACTACTCAAAGAATACTCCTAAATGTATTATCAATTCCTTGCTTCATCTCTTTCTCATCATAACGGAAGCACTCACAGAGTTAAATTAAATACTGACTATCAATATAAACCACAAATACTGACTCTGAAAGTTTAAGCGTTTGTACACTGTGTACTACAATACCTAACATAATTGGACCTCCATTTGAGTTAAAATCACTGACTTGCATACGCTACAAATAACCATACTTGATAATGATAATACTGTCACATACATGTAGTATATTTTGCAATTGAGTCAATATGAATTACATTGCAAAACTGCCAACCGTCCATTTGCATGTTGCAATTGAGAGAATATGTACATCAATCAGGGAGATATAGAATTACATTTATCAGGGAACAAACTTCCATTAAATCTTAAATCAGGGAGACTTTTAAACTTGTTCATCAGGACATAGAGATAATATTGTTTTATTTTCAAAGACTTTTCTGTAGATGATTCTACAGGGAGAGTTGGCAGCTGAGATATTGTACAGTATTGCAATCAACATCCACCATTATTCAAATCCTACTCTTATTATCAGGGCAAATTTGTCTGCATTTTGATGCCTTTACAGCATGGCCCAAAAAAAAACAACAAAAACACACTTTTTTTTAAACATGAAATCTTTTAAAAGACATTTGACACTATTGGTAATTGTCAAAGACCAGTCTTCTCACTTGGTGTATCTCAACATATGCATAAAATAACAAACCTGTGAAAATTTGAGCTCAATTGGTTGCGAAATAGTAATGAAAGAAAAAACACCCTTGTCCCACAAAGTTGTGTGCTTTCAGATGCTGGATTTCGAGACCTTATTTTCTAATTCCGAGGTCTAGAAATCCAATTTGTGAAAAATTACCTCCTTCTTAAAAACTCTGTTACTTTAGAGGGAGCTGTTTCTCACAATGTTTTATACTATCAACAGCTCTTCATTGCTTGTTACGAAGGTTTTATGCTATTACTCGTCCCCAAGTAAGGTTTTATGCTAATAACTGTTCTGAGTAATTACCAATAGTGTCCACTTCATTTAAATGGAAATTTAGCAAGACGGCTTGTTCCTAGGATTTCAATGTTTCCACTGTGAGACATCTCTCTAGGGTTTACTCTCCTTTAAGTACTGCACACATGTATAGTGCATTATTGGTAAACTGCCTTTAGTACACAAACCTGAAATATTAAGATACACTGCACAATACATTTAAAATAACATTGTAAAATTAAACTGCAACATCTCTGATACTATGATGATAACTCCTACTAGCAATAATACAATACATGAGCCCAGCACCAAGGAAGAAGTATGTAGACAAGAGCTATCCCAAGTAGCAGCAACAGAGGGCAGTACAGGGGTAACCAGTAGTTGTGATGAAGAGCTTTATCAGTGTAGCATGAAGAGCTTTATCAGTGTAGCATAAAGAAGCAATGTCTTGGTGCGATGGCTGACATGGCTGATAGATGAGCAAACCCTACACCAGACAGTACGGGTATACCAACATTCGTTTGTCACCACACAAATGTCCATATGCCAGTACTAACCAGTGCAGGGAAGAAGGAAGAAAAAAAGCAAAAAAGGGCTGCCTGGCCTGAAAGAAGTTGACTTTGGAAAACAGTTTTGTGATGAAGCTGAATGAGGAAGTGCATTCAAATCTTACATGTACATTGTACTCTACTATTGACTCCGACCTATTCATCCAAAGTTAGGGTCTTAAGCCCGGTTCATACTTCCTGCGAATGCAAATGGAAGCGAATTCGACGTGAACTTGATGACACATCTCTGTTTTCGCGGTGAATATTTCGCAAAAGTTGAGCACAGTTCAACTACTGCGAATCATTTGTTGCGTACATTAAGTCTGACGTCAACATTGGTATCGGGTTCGCATTCGCAGGAAGTATGAACCGGGCTTTACTCGGTAACTACATTCCACCTAAGCATGATATGAAAAATATACAAACCTTGATGAACACAGCAACTGCATTCATGTACACTTGCACTACATTGTACATTGAAGGACTGATTAGTAATAATGCCATTTAATCTTTGATGACACCCTTCCCTTGAAACCCACAGGGACACACTTCTCTTAAGGAAGAGGGTGTGGTTCATTTCAACACAACTTTATCATTTCCTATCAAATAGTTTGCTGTCAAGATAGAAATTACAGAAAGTGCATTGACTTGCACATTGAAGGACTTGTGACATGTAAATGTCCAACTTGTTAAATCACTAGCGTCCGGTCTATAAAAAATGAAATGTTACCACGGATATTGGATGGTTCCGGGTTGGAATAGACTTTTTACTGACACACATCACTTGTCAGTTTTCATGAATTCACATCAGAGTATAACATCTGGACAGACCAATCCAACAATGTGCTGCAATTTCTGGGTACTGCGCCTAGCCCTCTGGTGTTATAGACCGATCCATTAAGCTCCGCCCCATAGCGTTTTGACCAATCACAACCGAAAAGTCTGACAAAAGTCCGACAGGCATGCGCGTATGCTTGGCAAGCACGGCAGAGTTGTGCAGAATGGCATTGGAGATGCTCACGTGTTCTTGCTCACATGCGCGCCGTGACGGAGCCTAATGAATCACAACCCAAAAGTCTGACAAAAGTCCGACAGGCATGCGCGTATGCTTGGCAAGCACGGCAGAGTTGTGCAGAATGGCATTGGAGATGCTCACGTGTTCTTGTTCACATGTGCGCCGTGACGGAGCCTAATGAATCAGTCTATTGATGTGAATGAGGCCTGTAAACAACACAAATGGTAGTGACATACCTGAACATGTTAATGTAATTGATCTCATAACACTATGATCTACATATATTGTGTACTATGTGCAAGCTTGAACCTTGAATGAGTTACCCTGGCTGCATTCTGTGACTACATACAACAAAATATGTACCTCATCAAGTTTGAATAATATCACTACCTCACTGCAGTTGAGATGGATACAAAGCGTCTAACAAATTACAAGTAAAGAGACTTTCACAAGACCTCTATTGTATAAACCAATTTTGATTTCGAATCATTGAATGTTTTGTGAAATTTGTTTTAATCACCCAGTTTACTTTTGGTCCCACCAAATACCTCAGTGCACCAACCAGTGAAAAGAACACCTGCACTGCATGACGTGTTGGTATCAATTTACCATCAATGTCCTCATCATCGGGTTAATACATTTAATCACAAGAAACATGCCTACGAATAATAACTGCACAGTTTTGATCCAGGAATCTGAAAAAGTTGCCATGTATCCACCTCATGTATGAGGGTTGATTTAGAACACACCGGACAACAACATTAAAACATGATGATGTACAATATGAGTATTTGATGATGTGAGTCACCTACTTCAGGTGTCTAGGTGGTACAATCTTGATCTGGATATCTTTTGGATATTCAATCTCTACATTGCTCTAATTAAAATCATAGCTAGAACAACTCTTTCAAGACCCTGGACACTATTGGTCATTGTCAAAGACTAGTCTTCTCACTTGGTCGTCGAAGTTGCGAGGAAAAAAAAGAAGAAAAAAAAAAACCTTGTCACACAAATTTTTTTGCATTCAGATGCTTTATTTTGAGAACTCAAATTCTAAACCTGAGGTCTCAAAATCCAATTCGTGGGAAGTTACTTCTTTCTTGAAAAGTACTCCACTTCAGAGGGATCCGTTTCTCACAATTTGTTATACTACTAACCTCTCCCCATTACTCGTTACCAATTAAGGTTTTATGCTAATAAATATTTTGAGTTATTACCAATAGTGTCCACTGCCTTTAAACGCTTCGCAACCAGTGGTATGATGTCAGATGCATGTATGGTCATTTTTATGTTGCACAAAAAATAATGGAAACCTCACCCTTTCAATAACGTGCATTATAGCGTAAAAGTTTCGCACATCTTTCAAATAAAATGAATTTATCATAAAATATTACAGCAGATCCAAATTAGTAAGTTTGAAACATGAGTGCTATTTACTAGGAGCAAATGATTACATTTGTACACGTGTCATTCATATAAGCATTAACATTGCATTAAAAAACGAACCCAAGGCAAAGAGAACACATTCTATTGGTTGAGTTGCTCCACGCAGAATACGCCCACGCTTCTTCAACCAATCGAGGGCGTGCATTTTAAACGTTCTTGTTTACGTTCTCATTATCGGGGCCTGTGTGATCGGGCCTTAACTATGCAAAACAGTTTCTATAGACTGTGCAAGTCTAGCGCGTATTTAAACATTTTTGGGACCTTTTTGATCCCGTGTACATTGCGTTAACAAAACTTGCGCACCATGACAGGTTCCAATGTTCAAATACACGCAAGACATGCACAGTTTCTAGGTGAGTAACAACTATTTTGTTCATAAAAATTCATTATTTGCATACTGTTTTTTTTTAGCATAATATAAAAAAACTGGCAAAGACACCACATTTCACACATTATTATGTTTTTGTTTCAAATGCTAACAGAAGGAATAGGCACATAAACATGCAATACTAACGGTCCTACTGTTCACGATGTTATGGTCAAATCAATATAACAAAAGTTTGTTAGTCTTTAAAAAAGCTTGGGCTATGTACAATGTATTTGCTAGGCAAACCTTTTGATAAAGACGCGTTAGACAGTTAGGGAGGCAATGTTGTCAATGGAATGAATGCATCACTTCATAGCTGCAGGTACTACATTGTGTACATGTACTGCCTCAATCTATTTATTAAGCTTCTGTCATGGCCGTCAGAGCTGCCAACATTTGCATCTTGCAATCAGGGAGAATTCAAACAACTATCAGGGAGATATTTAGAATTACATTCAACATAATACGCAAAAAGTTTCCATAATTAGGGAGACTTTCAAATTGTTCATCAGAAAGATTGGTTTATTTTCAGGGAACTTTCTACAGAATCAGGAAGAGTTGGTACATGTAGCTCTGGGCCATTTGTACAGGAAACATTTTTTTAAGAATCAAACAAATAAGGAAGCTTCTATTTATTAAGTTAGCTAGAGCATTGTTAGCAGCGGTTATGTTAATTTATAATCCTACATACCTTGAGTAATAGTACAGTAGATGCATCTAGCTTACTACTCAGTAAGTGTTGTAACTCAGACTTAGTCTCTCTATAACGCTCTGCTTCTCTCTCACTAAGATCCTTCTCAGGTGTTTCTTCAAGCAAGTAGTCCAACTCAGATAACAACTAGAGAAAGACAACAAGCATCAAATATCAGTTGGTTAACCCATTGGTGCAAAAGGCGGTCGTTAGCGACCGCCAAAAGCACGTCAAATTAGACTTTTATAACCAATAATAACTTAAAATCTACGACCCCCAAAAAACCGCCCTCAATCAATTTTTAGAGTGAGTGTTTAGCTTTCGTTTGGTGTGATGTTCAACTGGGGGTGCTATTTTAAATGCTAAGAACAGCTCTCCATTGCTTGTTACCAAGTAAGTTTTGATGCTAATAATTAGTTTGAGTAATTACCAATAGTGTCCACTGCCTTTAAGGGCACATGGGTCATGGCTAGATTCCAACACACATCTTGATGACTCACTTCCCATGCACTAGACCACTATACCACGAGACACAATAAAATATACTTAACAAACCTTGGTACCCACAGAATAACACCACAATTTGCAGTAGTTACAGAAATCACATGAAGTATATAATAAGCAACCTTACCAACCTAAACAACTAACCATCAAATCAGCATCAACTGTGACATGTTCTTACATCACTAACCGAAAGGCTAATTACTGCGCAGCCAAATTTTCATACCCCTCACAAAAGTGAGCAGTGCTCACCCAATTATGATACTCACCCAATCACAATTTATTTCCCCCAGAAACATATATTTTTATTTGGCAGGCATTTCAAAAGTGTATAGGTTTATTTTAAACACCCTGTAGTTGTTCAATTTTCACAAGTGTAGTCAAATTGTGACTTGTACATGTATCACTTTCTCACTTTTAGCTCTGTAAGAAAGGTTGCATATTACGCTAAACCTCCTTCTGATTATTTGACAACGCCCTTGTTTTTTTGCAATGTTAACTTGTCTTTCATAGCTCATAGTTATTCATATCATATATTGCATAAAAGTGAGTAGGTACTGCAAAACAATTCAAAATGTACTTACAGCCAATGTCTGTTTACTCTCTTTAATGACTGCATCAATATTGTTGCTGCTAATGTCTTCATGCCATAGATTAATATAGGTATTAACCTCAGCAGCGATAGTAGGATCTGGAGTGCCATCACATCGCATGTAACGCTCCCACTGTACCAAAAACAACCACAAAATGCAAACATTAAGGATGAGACCTAATAGAGCAGGGTCTGTAATACAGAATGTTACATGATACAAAAAATAAAAGAGAACGTGTCCCATAAAGGGATCTGTGTAACTTATTTGTTCTGCAACTTTACGCCTTCAAGTAAATATGAATATGAAACAAATAAAAGGAATTCCTCAAATAAAAATTAAAATAACAAACCACAGACCAGATTAGTACGTATCCCCTTAAAGTCGTCTCGGAAGCGATACTAAATAAAATCTTAATTTTCAGCACATCCAGATGTTACACTTTTAATGCACTCAATAATTTTGTTTGGTGCAACTCTAGAGTGCCTGCATGAACAAGGTGTTTGTTATAGGCAACCAGTTCCGGGCAAACTCCAATAAGAAAAGGCATCCACATTACAATTTGCACAAACACATGAAATTTTCATCACAAGTGTTCATAAAACATCAATAAAAAATTACTCCTGATCTACGAAAGTGTCCTTTTTGCGTACCTCCAGTTGCCTTGTACAAGTTACCTCATGCGACAAGGCATCAAATCTTACAATACTGAACACTGCAAAAGTGGTAGGTGTTAAAACTATATAAACAAGGGTTAATTTTTGTTGAGTTTGTGGCTTTATAGATGGAGCTACATGTACATGCAATCATAGTGTGATAACCTGATAAAACACCTCGGCTTACCTTGGCTTTAGCTCGTCTCTCATCATCTATGTTAACTAGAGCAATATCATTACCCTCCAAAATAGATATCAACTCACTCACTTCAGTCACATGGCGCTGACTCTCCTGAAAAATACACAACAAATACATTCATATTACATTACAATGTTCACAACATTTAACAGCCTAATCAAATATCCACCCACAGCTATCAGGGGTTAATATGGTAGAAAAGAGCTCAACTTGTTTAGCCACAATGATTTGTTGGGACAAGATAAGACTCCAATCCAACTTACGTTCTACCCAGTAGGTTGCTTCGTATGATTGTGTGTATAATTGACTTACCCGTTTAAGTGTGATCCTGACTGCTGCAGACCTAGTGACTGAATGGACCAGTTACTCAATACTCGGGGTGCTATATACACAATGTCATCACTACATAACCAACTCAGATAACTTCCTTCCTCTAGAAATTAACTTCAATGTCACATGGGATACACTCGTCAGACTTTAACTTCTGCCTTCCTGTCCCACCAGTTTACTCAGCAAATCACAGTTTCTTTGTCTTGTGGGATTTCACAGGCAAATTTTACCATGTAGGAAGGAAGAAATTTATTGCACCTTAATGTCCATCCACTTTGTTCCTCTGTGAAATGGTTCTACATGTTTTTCTTTAGACAAAGTTTTTAACAGGAAATTGTCAAATTACCTTGCCATTCTGATAACACTGCGTGTATTTTTTTATTATCAAACTGACCACAGGTCCAGAATGTTAGTTCATTTATAATAACTAAAATAAAAACAAAGTCACCCTGCATGTAAGTTTATTCAATGGTGTGGCAGAGTAACAATTATTGGCAAACTGATTTAAATGATTTTACTTTGTGGGAATTTTGTTAGGCTTTTTATAGTAACTCTAATGCTTCATATTTTATACACTACAGTAATGCAGAATTTGTGAGTAAATTGCAAAGGTATTTTGTATGTTTTAAAGATTGGATTCCTACAGATGGTGTACTCATTGACCCTATATTTGAGCCCATAAAAAGGCAAAGACGTTTGCAAGTATAGACTACAGCAGCAAGTATAGACTACAGCAGCAAGTAGCCCCAGCAGCAAATAGTGCCCTTGATTGTGCAAGTGTATTTATAGGCTTGAATGATAGTGTGCATGTTTACATCATGTACTTACAGCAGCTTCTATTCTTTGTCGTTCTTCTCGTTCAATTCGTTCTCTCTCCAATCTTTCTTTTTCTTCTTGTTCAGCTTTGATTCGTGCATCTTCTATTCAAATTAAACCACACATAAAAACATTCATGTTTAAAATCATTGCTGCCCATTATCTTACTACTGACAATAGGAGTTTCAAACCTGTGTGATGTACAATGCTTGTAATAAGAGACTGTAGGAAAGGATTTAACCTTCAAGACAGATTAAGGAACAAGCTCATTGGGGAGTTACTCATCTTCAGAGAATTGATTTCTGACAGGTTACAATCTGACTCTGACTTACTTTGGCAGGTTGGGGAATAATGACGTCCCATTGCTGCACACTTTTTCCCTTAATTTCTTTGGCTTAAAAGCTGACTCACTGTTGATTGCTAAAAATGATATAACAACAGTTGATTTGCAAGTGTGTACTATGTGTATGCATGGAGATAGGAGTGATTTGTATTGGCAGTTGGTGAATTGTGCTGGTCCCCTGAGCCACTTACATTTGGTCCAGTTACTTCACTGAACAGCTGAATCACAATAAGCATTTTGCTGATTCACAGTTATCAAGCAATAGTGTCCAATCTGTACTTGCCAACCATCTCAAATCTTCCTCTGAAGCTCCACTTTATCTATAGTAGGCACATGTATGTAATGTGGGGTGGACACTAAGGCTAAGTGAACACATTTAATATTTGTATACAACCAACAAAAACACCTGCAAATTGAGAGAATCAAACCATTAGGAAAGTGTTCTCAACGGACATCCTGCCTACCTCTTGCAGTTGTTTAAATTTCTGTAGAAGTACAGCAACTGTATCCCTAACTCCTACATTAGCATACATTAAGCTGCAAGAAGTTTGTATCCTTCCCTCAGAAGTAATCATGAAACCCTTCAATGCCCTTTATTTTTAGGGGTTGAATAAAATATACGTTCAAAGAGCTATCCACGAACAATGTATCAAGGTCAGCTATGAACTTCTACAAAGATCAAAATGTAAAACTTCAAGAGTGAACTTGTTTTTGAAAGACTTTTTGATAAACAATGTAGACCTTCTGTAATTCTGGACAATTGGATTAGCATGGTTGCAGTATGAAAGTTTAGGGGAAATCTTTGGTTAACAATCTTAATTAGCAGTATTTCCAGATTAATTTAATTGATTAAAATCAATCTATTGAGCAGGATATGCTTTATCTACACCGCTCCATAACCATAACCATGCTCTTTAACCCATCCAAATCAAATTTCATGTTTTGTTTTATCCTGAGGACTGCACTGATAAACTATTGTCCTATAAAAGCTACGTACATGTGTATGCAATCAGGGCTCCATCTCACGTGTTCAAATTCATCTTAAAGGGTGTACTTTTTTTTAACACAAATCACAATTTCCACATATTAACATTAAACTTACACAGTTAGAAGATAATGATAGTAGAAAGCTTCCCTTAAAATATTACTTACTGAGGTGCTGTAGCTTTCGAGAAATGAGTAAAACAATTAATGTCACCAAAATAAGTTTCGTCTCAGTTTTAGCATGTAAAAACGTATTAACCAGTCATGATGTTATGGTATATTACCATGAGTTTTTACATGCTAAAATAATTTTCGTCTCACGAAGACAACAAATTTTAAAACTCGTTTTACTAATTTATCAAAAACTACATACATATATACATGTTTATAGCACCTCAATAAGTAATATTTAAAGGGAAGCTTATCATATATTAAAACCGTGTAAGTTCAATACAAATATGTAGGCATTTTTAAAAAGAGTACCTGGCTCCTTTAACTGTGTATAATCACAATTGCAATACTGATATGCAGTAGCAATTATCTTCAATATGATGGCATCAACACCCTGTGCATACAAGCAATGTATTACAATCCCATTTACATTTAAGGTAAGCAGTTACATTAAAATTATTCATACCTTCCTCTTTAGCTTTAAGCTCCAATTCTTCTTTCTTGAGTCGTTCTTTGTCTGCCTTGCTCAATTTTCCCTTCTTTCCTTTAGCACTCTTTGCTGGGGACTTTGGAGGCTAAAATAAAATTTAGAATAGAAGAGCTAGATTATCTTTTTCATAAATTGTTTTAAAAATCTGTTAACAATCAGAATCACAGGCTTGAGAACAAAATTTTGTTCTCCTAAAATAGCAGCAACATTCTCTTAGACCATGAAGAATTGTGATGTGATTTTTCAATATGAATTAAACAAGTTTCTGTTCCGGGTACCAAACTATCAAATTCAGCATGAAATTTTAACTCAAAGTTCATTCACAGCTTGTCATGCAATCATACTCAAATTGTTTCTGTGAAAGTGTCTTGGGGTTGATTTAATTTCACAAAGAGTTAGGACTAGTCCTAGGAGATATACAAATTGCATGGATAGTCCTAAGTTAGGACGAGTAACTGGTCCTAACTCGAGATACATGTAAGACTTAACTCTTTGTGAAATCCACCCCAGGGACAACAATAATGACAAAATGATAATTCAGTACGGTTTAGAAAAAAACTAAGAGTAAATCACACATAAGTATCACCTGACCACTTGTTTGACTCTACACCATCTGTCCAAATGCCCACCAGTTCAATCAGTGCTAGTACAGTATAAAGCCAATGTGTAACCACAGCTCTGGTAGTACATGTACATTCCAGTTCTGTCTTTTTGAGCTGAGCTCCTTTGTGTTAGGAAAGCTTCTACCTCTCTCACTAATTCCTACTTCTATAAACCCTAGAGCAAGGCTTACACTATACTAGCTGCACCAATAGTTTAAATCAAACTCCATCCACAAAACAATTATGTAATAGGTGTACAACTGTGCTACCTACAAACAATGTATATTGTATGTTAGATTTGAATACTCAATACACCATAATACACCCTGCCATACCAGCACTCAAGATGTACATCATGTACCAGTACTTGCATAGGTGTGCAAAAGCAAATAATATAGTGTATGTAGTGCACAATGCAGTACCAATAGGCAGTACAAACCATGGAGGTAAGAATAGTTTTTACCTCCATGGTACAACCAGGATACATCCTACACTGCACATGATGCTCCTGAAGACTTTGATACATTGCATTCTGCAAATTGTTCATAATGTACAGTGAAATCAACCATTTTACTTTCTTGCTTCTAAAAGAAAACAGAGGTGAAATACATGTACACCGAGTAAGTCTACTCCTACTCACATACACTACATGTAAGTTATACATCCAGTCAATGTATTGTATACATTGAACATGTGTACCATGGAGGTACATGTACATACATGTGTACATGTGTAGAACCAACACATTTTGTACGGTCTCCATGATTATACGTGTAACAAGCAGTTCGCACTTTGTGTACACCATGTAAATTGTTCCTCTTGTACATTGAATAGTGAGATGCTTACAAAATGTACATCTCGTTTGTGAATAAAAGCTGTACAGCATACAGTATTATGTATTATCAGTTTAAGCTGCATCAGAAACATTTTCTTCACTAAGTCTGCAACGCACTGAAAAGAAATGCGTTTGTAGAGGTTTGCAGGGTAATAATGTAATTTGGAATGTTCTATTGTAATTATGCCAACTCACACCTGACATTTGCAAAGAAAAATTTCAGAACACATCATAGATCTGCTTGAAAATCAATGCATGGCAGTGGCTAATTACAGTAGGTCAGTGTTTCTGGACTTTGTTCCCTAAAATACCCGAAAACATGAAGACTACGTATGTTTTTCAACGAAATAAACCTTCTTTTCGTTTTCTATTACAAATTTACTTGTAACAATTTTGAAACAATTTTTCAACTTGGCAGTGAGTCTGCAAGCGACATTTTGGTTTACGCCGATTGGTTGTGATGATGCTACATGTTGTGTGAACGATTCGTTAATCTTGGGTTTTGTTTTCTTTAAAATAGTTTCTCAATAAGGGAATAAAAAGGTAGCGACGAGCTCTTAAACGGCTGTTACTGGCAGGGCAACGGCAACGACGCTGCAAGGTTTTAAACGACAGTTTAAGAACAACAACTCAGTAAAGTTTTGGTTAAAAGGCTTAATAAAGCAAGAAACTCTGTAAAACCATTATCCGTTTTCCGAGGTGCTTGAGCTCTGTACGCCCATGTGTTGCATTGTTATGACGGAGAAGACCGTTTCCGGATCCATTCGTGTGCGTTTAGCGCGGCCAACTCATCGACAGCGCCCGCATCGCCCGTAACAAGAAACGCCTTGCACCAAGACTAGCGCGTAGTGTCCGAAAACAACCGGTTATAAACAGAGCTCCAGCCGTTTAAACATTATCAACCGTTTAAACACCCCCAAGTGACGCGCTCTACACCAATACAAGGAATAGCAAAACTGTCTTATTCTTATGAATGGAAGATAAAAACCCCTTGTCACACAAAGTTGTGTGCTTTCAGATGCTTGATTTTGAGACCTCAAAGTCTAATTTTGAGGTCTTGAAATCAAATTCCAATATTTTAGACCCCCTAGTAGAAAATTACTTCTTTCTTTAAACTACGTTACTTCAGAGGGAGTCGTTTCTCACAATCAAGTTCAGCTCTCCATGGATCGATAAGAAAGTTTTTAAGCAAACAATTATTTGAAGTAATTACCATTAGTGTCCAGTGCCTTTTTAAATGCCATACATACACTTTCAGAACAGAAAAAAAAAATAAAAGTTCACAGATTTACAAATAACTAACAGGATTTACAGATAATGGTATTTACCATTATCTGTAAAAGCTAATGTCATGACACGGCGAAACGTGCAAAAACAAGAGTGGGTTTTCCTGTTATTTTCTCCCGACTCCGATGACCGATTGAGCCTAAATTTTCACAGGTTTGTTATAGTCAAATGGCTTTAAGGAGCATACATGTAAAAATACAGCTGTTTTCAACATTACAAACAATAGCTTTGTTTAATTTGAAAGATGTTTATGAATGAATTAACTCCCCAACAAAAAGTTGTATTAAATACATGTTAGTACAAGTAACCCTAAATGAGGCCCATGATTTCCTCAATACCTTGAAATTGCATTGTAAATGTAGCTGCAAATAATGCAGACTTTTATCCTTATGGTACTGTGTGTACAAGTAGTGCATCCATGTCCACTCTACATGCTCATACCACACGTCCCTAATCACACTCATATTGACTCAAGGTCTTCTGTACTAATGCAGGCTATTAATAGCGGAGGAAGTGTCTTATAAAAGATCCAAATGTCTTCTGAGATTAGGCTACTTAATTTTCTTCTCCTTTATTGAGTACTACATGTTGGATGCCTAAAGGAAATAACAATGTGTTAATTTATGCCTTAAACTTGTCCATAATTTAAGCCAAAAAAAATATATCTAATCCAAACTACAATGTAACTACATTTGTTGATTCTTATTATGAAAAAGATGATGATGATGTTTACAATGCCCTCCGCTTGCAATTTCATCTCCTACAAAATCCACTTGTGTCGGTGTGGCAGAACACAAACACTGTTGCTTACAAGATTTAATTTGAAAAAAGAAATGCATTAATCACAAATCACTGGAAATTTAAAGGGATGCTGCAGTGAGTTCAAATAAAACAGTTAATTTTGCTGTCATTTATTTCTGATGTATTGAACATCAATCAAATGTGTTTTGTTTATTCCCAACATATCTGACTTGCGTTATTAGCGAATAAGTCATGCCCCCCCCCCCCCCCTTTTGTGGATTGTTACAGCCCCCCTACCATCGACGTCACGTCGGGAATTCAAACATCATCGGCAAAAAGAGTCTGGTCCCTAACTACACGCACCTAGGTACCAGGCCACACAGTGCACACGTCTCAGGGGGCCCGGCAGCTCGGGTTACCGACATGACGTCACGTTTATGCAAATGAAGGCTCCTTTTAGGGGCGGGGTGGGTTCCCCTAATCTCTTGAAAACCATTTTTAAAATACTTGCACATTTAATACAAAATATAAACAAATATTTCAGGTTTAAAAAGTCATGTTTAATCGTTTAAATGAAAAAAGAAAAAAACTGCAGCCACCCTTTAAACACTTGCAAATGTTATCATTGTGTTGGAACATTTAGCTTTTAAAAGCACTGTTATAGGCCTACAATAATATAACAGTCCATAGGAAACAATGCTTTCAAAATTGTGATTGTAAAACCATATAATACGTGTAAAACAGACTTGTAACACAGTAACTACCAGGGATACATTACATTACAAGCAGCATTTCCTGTGCTCCATTCTAAAGCACACTGAACAAATTCATGCACACACATCACTTTTACCACCTGATCACTGGACTGTATGACCCTGTTTAAGTTTAAGACTCATTATAAAGCAATACTTCCTGTGATTACAATAGTGTGTAGGTCAATGTACATTGTCATACCACAGTAACAGATTTGTTCACAAATATCAGATTGCAAACACTAATAAGGGAATCAACGTGTGGTGAAGAGGTTTTAAACTAGTGGTTTAAACCCGCTGAGGCCTGTCTTGATAATTTTGCTGAGACAAAGTCGAGGTAATTATCAAGAACCAGGCCTCGGCGGGTTTAAACCACTAGTTGAAAACTGATTCAACACACTTTGATTCCCATTCATAAATACCTTTTCGGTAAAAAAACATCAACACTTATGGTCAAAAAGTAAAATAAATGCAAAAATTAAATTTTGTCAATGATTTCTTTCAACACAACACCCCTCCAGCTATGAAATGGTAAGGCCCAGTCAAGGCCCTCGGGTAAACAACTCCTAATAAGGGAATGCTGTGCGCGTCGCGCGTCGCGCGTATCGCCTGATGTGGCACAACTGTTTCAGCCGTTGCTCTCGACCAATAGGAATGAAGAAACTGTCTTAAAAGCACAGGTGCAAGGTCGCGTGTCAGGCCCATGTTTCAACACTTTTTACTGGTCATAAATAAGGGGTTCAATGTGTGGTGAAGAGGTTTTAAACTAGTGGTTTAAACACGCTGAGGCCTGTCTTGATAATTTTGCTGTCAAGACAAAGTCGAGGTAAATTATAAAGAACCAGGCCTCGGTGGGTTTAAACCACTAGTTTAAAACCGATTTAACACACTTTGATTCCCATTCATAAATACCTTTACCTTCGTAATGTTTTTTAAAAACTAAATTTACAAAAAAATTCTGCTACAGTGCTAGATTTGCCACTCACTGCTCTTCCTCCTGTTTCTGCCTCTCATAACAGCTAAATGCACGCAGCTACATGTATGTTGGAAACCAGACTAAATGATTCTGCTGCAGACAACAGTTTACTCAACTTTTTGGGCTCTTTCACTATGAATAATTTTATTGTTTGGTCAAGAACGAATTTTAATAAAAATTTGTTTAAAAATTGTCTCAAATATAGCCATATAACACACTCCCCTTAAATTCCACCTAGCTTCAGAACCCTCAAAGTTTTGGAGATAAATTCAGCTGGCTTGGTTAAAATACAAAGTGATGAACATTGAACAAGGTTAGAGCGTCAGAAATCCAAGTTGTATGCGCAAGTATACTCCTTGCCTTGCTGATTCAGTGGCCACACATAGGCTAACTGTGTTTAAACACTTCAACTAGCTGTGGTTATATCATCTGTTTAACCATCCCCAAGTGAGGTCCTCTCAACCAATCGGAACAGAGAAATTGTCCCAGGTGTTTATGAATAGTGGATAAAGGGTGTCCAACTACAATTCATTAACTCATAACACTTGTAAAATAATAAGGCAGTAGGCCTACTTGTTTAGTAAACATAAAGTACATGTAACTTCAGCATTAATGATAAATAATTTCTAAAATACTGTACGAAACTTTAATAAGGCTCTATAAATCTTATTGACTCATCGTGTGCCCTCAAAAATACTGCCACATGCCACATCAAATAAGAGGACAGTGTCAGGTGAAATTTGCACAGATAAAAACCCTGGATAACAACTTTACTAAAAAGTGCTGTGAAATGCAGACCACTTGACCACACGTAATAATACACAATGCACATTACATTGTACATGTTTGCATAATTAACAATAATTTAGGGATTGGTATTCGTTGTCATAGCTCACTCCTTGCAGGCTAAACCAGTATACTGAAGAAACAATGAATGCTAGTGCGTACACGTAGTTCTAAGGCTTTAGAACATCGGGACAGAATGAAAGTTGACATGTTGAGCTATACCCCCTGTATTAGTGAAATACTAACCACTACACTACGCATACAAAAACACCTTGACCTATTGACAACATTTGTCTATAGATGTACGCTTATCCCTCTACACAGGCACCACCCCGGTTTTTGCTAACAAAACAGTAGCTGGCAGCGTAAGCACTTTATGTAATCCACCTGTGACCATACATAAACTAACATTGACAAACCCGTAGAGGTTTTAGATCGATCGGCCATCTACGTAGGTCTCGAGAGAATATAGTTGCGATTTAACGTAACCCTCCTCCCGACGGCCGCACAGGCCGGAGGGTTACGAAGCATCCGCAATCTGTGCAGGGCGAAATGGTTAAAAACATACAATTTTGACAGCTAGTTAGCAGATTTGCTCCATTTTTACCACTTTTGAAAATCATGACACAAATTTTAGGAACACGAACTTGATCCTCAATGTCTAATGAATCCTACCATATCACTCAAAACACCTTTGAGGAAATAATTTGAAGAAAAAGGACAAAAACTTACCAGATCCCCGCGCGAAAGAGTAAAAAATGTCCCAGGTTGAAAATTTTAATCTGAGGGAGGCGGAGCTACGGCTGTGTGTGCACGTCACCGGGGTCAACGACTCAGGGCTGTGTGTGGTGCATTGTGTATCCCGGTAACTGTGCAGCCGTAGTCTTGGTTCCAAGACCATTGGTGTTGCGCGGTCACACATACCAACGTTCTGATCTATGCACGGCAAAAACTGAACACACTTGTAATATTACATTAACGGGCGCTCTGTTTCTCTGATTTCCACATCGCACCGTGTGAACAAGACTACGGCTGCACAGTTGCAGGGATACAGAATGCACCACACGCAGCGCTGAGTCCGTGAAGTGCACAAACAGCCGAAGCTCAGCCCCCCCCCCCCCCCTCAGATTCAAATTTTCAACCTGGGACATTTTTTACTGTTTCGCTCGGGGATCTGGTAAGTTTTTGTCCTTTTTATTCAAAATTGTTTCCTCATTGGTGTTTCGAGTGATATGGTAGGATTCATTGGACATTGAGGATCAAGTTTGTGTTCCCTAGAATTTGTGTCATGATTTTTAAAAGTGGTAAAAATTGAGCAAATCTGCTGACTAGCTGTCGAAATTGTACGTTTTTAACCATTTCGCCCTGCACAGATTGCGGATGCGTCATAACCCTCCGGCCTTCGGACCGTCGGGATGAGGGTTTTCCGGTTATGTTATCGCAACTAGAGAGAAGAGTGAAAAACCGATGACGAATTTTGCATTGCATCGATGCTAATTTAAAAATGAATAAAACGCTCCCTAAGCGATAAACTCCAAACGCGATGTTAGATTATTTATTTCACATCAAATATGACATTTCAGCTATATTTCAAGGGATGTTTTTTTTTTTCATGATTATTAGAACTATAGACCGTGTAAGTTTTATATAAATCTGTGTTCTTCACGATTTTGTTTCTTACCAATTCTGTAACGTTCCTAGTTTAACTTTAAGTCATGAAGTTACTTTACTACAATCACAAACACCAACAACAAGGAAGGAGGGCCAGCCAGGCCCTCTCTCTAGTCTGCTGACAATCAATGACTGACATGGATGGGATGGCTCACAGTTTGACCATGGAGGTAGAAATCTAATTCTACCTCCATGGTTTGACACTCACACACACTCACACTGCTGTCACTGACAGTCAGTGACAAATTGACCTTTCCTTTATTTTTTATAAATTTGTATGACTACGACTCGTACGACCATAATACGAGTATATAAAAAAAAAATGAGTAATGATCACAATGATTTTGTTTAATGATAAATGCTAATTAAGTTATTGTCGTAACATCGTTACAAAATTGAAATGAAGTTGAGCCTCATCTTGGCTGCAGCCAAGCTCTTTCTTGTGCTGTGGTTGATTGGAATTGTCAGATTGTTGATTATCAATACCAATTTAAATTCAATATTTAACAACCAACAAGTTTGAGTTTTTGTGATGGTGAACTAGATTATATTAGTGTTAGTGTTCTTATTTTGTTGAAGTCACACTCACCATACTTTCAAAGTGGTTATCTGGCCTTTAATGTTAGTGTTACCATTGGAGTTTCATTCATCATTGAATTAAGACGACGAGAGCAATACAGCACACAAACATATAAGAACAGTACGAACAATCGTATGTACATACGTGTACATGCGGCGGACAGCCGGATAGCAACGTCGTCATTGGTGCGCTTATTTTGCATTGGAACTTTAACATGTCTACCAGCGATGGCATAACATACGCAAAAGTGCCAATCTCTTCACAACCTCGTTCCCGGAGGATGCAAGTAGTAATCCCTTTCGCTCAGTTTGATTACGAGAAACCGATCGGATCATCCCTCCAGACTAGTCTTGAGATAGCCTTGCTCAAGGCAGTCGAATTATTCACTCCGAAAAAAGACCGCCGCTGTATAAAACCCACCCGTATTCACTGTGCGTAACATCGCACGACACGATGCCCCCGTACACTGTCCGCATGCGTCGGCCTCCGCATGCGGTTAGTGGTACGAGTGCGGATGACTTGTGTGCACAGTAGTCGTACGATGTGACAGTGTGTATACGGGTTGGTCATGCGGTGTGATCGCACGCACCGCGCAGTGGGTTTACAGCGGCGTCTTTTCGGAGCGAATAATGCGACTGCCTTGAGCAAGGCTAGTCTTGAGAGAGTGGTAGAGAAAAAAAACCACAGAGCCTTCCTTCTAATTTTATTTGACAGTCACATAGATAATTTTAGTTATGATTTGTTGCCTCATAATTCAAATTTACTTGACGGCAACGTTCTTAAAGGCAGTGGACAGTTGGTGTATCTCAACATTATTATATGCATAAAATAACAAACCTGTGAAAATTTGAGCTCAATCGGTCACAGAACTTGCGAGATAATAATGAAAATAAAAAACACACTTGTCATCATACGAAGTTGTGTGCGTTTAGATGGTTGATTTCGAGACCTCAAGTTCTAAACTTGAGGTCTCGAAATCAAATTCGTGGAAAATTACTTCTTTCTCAAAAACTATGGCACTTCAGAGGGAGCCGTTTCTCACAATGTTTTATACCATCAACCTCTCCCCATTACTCATCACCAAGAAAGGTTTTATGCTAATAATTATTTTGAGTAATTGCCAATAGTGTCCACTGCCTTTAAAAGCATGGAGGAAAGACATACAAAAATATATCAAATCCTTGCTCTATATGGACATAATAATCGAAACATTGAGAAAACCTAGCTCTAATCTAAAAAACGATCCAATGAGATGACCTGCCCAAAGATTAGAACGCCGAAGGCGCAAGATGCGAGTAGCCGGACGAAACCGAAATAGTTCTAGGAGTACGGAACTGTTATCTTTTGTTTGAACGTGAAATATGCATGGGCGCCATTTCAGAAAGTGAATGTTTTGTTTCCCACTGATAGGAAGGGTCGTGATCTGCATTGATTTAATTGTTGTATCAAAAGAGTAACTTGCCGAATTATGGCGTCCAGTGGGATTTCACAAGCCCGTGATTTCCGCATCTTCGCGCTTCGGCAGTCTGCTGTTTAGTCTGGGGATGACCCAACTTCTGGGCCCACCACACAGTACTCGATCTATCTCAACAATGCGTGGAGGATGCTGTGATAGTCACATTTATAGTTGAGAATAATAATATGCATGAGAAGACTGGTCTTTGACAATTATATACCAATAGTGTCCATCAGTGTCTTTAATTAATGTGGGTACCGCCCGAAGCTTTTGGGCCCTCAGGTGCTCTCTGGTGTAATTATTTAGGGAGTCCCTGCGGGGTGATGTGTGGGGATGTGCCCCCTCTCAGATGTTGGAATTCAATTGTTATTGCACTATTTGCTCTCACACAATCAGATCGACTTCAACGTGCTGTGCAGGAAGAACCCATAGTTGCCTACAGACGCCCACCAAGTCTCAGGGATCTCATTGTCCGAGCAGAAGTCCCTCCCATTAATGATGATGTTAATCCCCTCTACCACAGGGAACTTTTAGGTGTTCCAACATCTCCAAATGCATCGTCTGTAGACAACACATCAGGGAATCGGACTCCTTCACCAGTAACACCGGCGGTACCACCCATAAGACAAGGGGTCATGTCACCTGCACCACCACTAATCTCATTTATCTCATATCTTGCAGAGTCTGTGGTGTTCAATATATAGGTGAAACAAGAACTACACTCAAGAGGCGTTTCTACGGCCACAGATCTACAGTCAAGACCCAAAAGCTAGATACACCTGTAGGTCATCACTTCAATCTTCCTAATCACTCCATTTCTGACATGATCTTACAGGGCATAGAGGCACTAGGCAACCACAGATAGACTGTGCGTTTGAGTAGGGAGAAACTCTGGATTAGACGCCTCCAGACCATCCAACCCCATGGTCTGAACATCCAAGAAGGAAACGACTAATAAACCTTTTGTTTTGCCGTCTCCTTTTTTCCCCATAGCCTTTTAGCCTGAGCCTCATTCACTAATATAAATTACTTTTTACCCAACCTCACCACCCTCGATGTTGTCCTTCGTGTTTCCATATTCTTGCTTGTGGTCAAGCCAGCCCCTTCCCTTCACCCCCCCTTTTTTGTCCCCCTATTCATTGTTTACCCCCTGCTTTTTTATGTATGCTTTCTAACCCCATTCATGTATTTCCACTTCACTGCTTATGTTTCACTTAGTTACCTGTTCATGTTTGTTGTGTTGTCATTTAGCCTTCGAGAAAGACTCTGCTAGGGTCGAAACGTCAGGCCATTAACTATTTTTTGCACTATTTGCTCTTGGTAAATTTGTATAAAAAACCAACTCAATTATGGCTAGCTTCGTATTATCATTTCTGCATAATGCTAAGACGGCGTTTCATCCTAATCATCACCATCAGCATCGCCAAGGATGGATCCAGACAAGAAGTTGTCTTTTGCGGTGTTGGGTTTCGGGCCCGCTCAGGGGCCCGGGAAATTTTGCGTTTTAGATGATATGGTGCAATGTTAGGCCAATAGGCCTAACAGGCATAATGAACGTGAAATAGAAAAGCTATACAATGTGAGCAGCTAGAACCTATGGGGGGGGGGGGGGGTATAACAGCATCTTAGGGGCTGATGTATTATGACACGGGGGGTAAATCTGTCAAAGAGTGAGCATGTGGGTGTGAAGCCTTTACGGCGTGGGTCCGTGCCCTTTTAAGGGCCAAGGAACATTTTAAGAAGAATAATAATAATAGTACAAATTTACATAGCGCCATATCCATCGAAAACAATGCTCCATGGCGCTAATACAGAGAAACAATAAACAGCAAAAACAACAAGGTATAAAGGTTTAAAACCAGCAAAAAAAAAAAAAACAAGTGAACAATGACCAATGAACAATGAACATTTTAGACCGTAGATGAACTCTGGTGCAATATATAGGGGACTGAGGGGTAATGTGCCCACCCCCCCCCCCCCCCTCTTAGTGTCGGGAATTTAAAGATGTCAGATTTTTGGCCGATTTGACCCCAAAGTTTTGATTTAAAATTCAATAGGTATTTTGATGGGGGTCGAGAAAGTGACAAGCTTTCATTTGAGCCATTGCATGCTCGAAAAAGTCCGCCAATTATTAGTAGCAGTGAAATAAAGTGCTCAAAATTAGTTTTTGTCGGGATCCCGACAATATATCACGTGACCAATTCTTATGTGTTTTATAAGAAACGTTTTAAATTTTTGTCATGGTTCCTGACCATTAAAAGTAAAAGTTAAACTGTTTTTCGTTAGAGCGGGTGATACTCTTTGAAATACCATTCACTCAAAAAAATCTATTTTTTAATGTTTGGGGCCATCTGACATAGCATCTTTAAGGCATACTTCTTGTTATTTACTTTTATATGATAATAAAAATAATTATTTTTGTATACAAGTCACAGACACACAGTGCACGGCCTAACGGCCTCTTCAAGGTGTGGGCTACAATTACTTTTTTCAAGAGGCCGTTGCCACCTATACTCCTAGGTCTGAAACAGGGTTACCCCCTTTACAGTCCATATCGGATGAAGGCTAGGGATATATCATCAGTCCGGCCGAAATAAGAAGCCTGCAGGTAGAGCAGGAAGCACTACCTCCCCATGATTCGAACTCTTACTAGTACTATGATCTGCTGACCAACGCAGAGCATGAATCCGGTGCTCTTACCGCTCGGAAATGACACAATTTTTTGCTACTGGTGATTAATTGTATTGTATCTAAAAACAACTCAATAGCTTCGTATCCATATTTCTGCATTTTTTTAATATTTAGTTAATCATCAGACGGCGTTTCATTCGAATCATAACCAGCATCATCAAGGATTATCCAGACAATTTTTTTTAGGGATGGGGCAAATCTATTAAAGTCACCTGGAAATAGAATTTTTTTTCTTTCAAACATAAGAGTATATGCTTACGAACAATAAAACAATTTTTGTAGTAATTGTTTGTCACGATTTAAATGTTTGGAAAATATATAAAGTTGTTTGGGGGGCTGACTCCGCCTACCCCTTTTGTGACGTCAATCGAGGCAGACTTTGCATACAATGCGTATAGTAAACACACGTGCAAAGTACATGTACGTCCAAGTCGTGAGTTGGTACATTTCAAAAAGTGTTTTTCTGCATTCAGCAGCAATACACCTGGTCGGCATTGCCGGAAAAAAAACGTTTTTTTGTTTGTTTTTGAAACGTACAAACTCACGACTTGGTCCGTACATGTACTTTGCAATTGTGTTTACTCTACGCATTACAGGCAAAGTCTGCCTCGATTGACGTCACGAACAGCGCCCTCTCGGGTCGGGGTCTACTCTTAAATTTGTAAATAACATAAGAACTGATTTGTTAAAACCTTAGTTAACTGTTTATTCACATTCCACTCATCAAAACACATATTAGTGACAAAAGCTTTATTTAAAACAAATACCACTTCCAGGTGACTTTAAAGATGGACCATGCAAGTGCGAACAAGAAGCCTTCACACGGCACGGGGTCCGCCCGGGGCCGCTTAAGGGCCCGGGAAAAGTTTGCATTTTAGATGCTCCGTGGTACTGGTGCAATCTTCGGCCAATAACTAGTATAGTCTTGAAATCAAGTCGATAATGGTTAAGCGCGGTGTAGCTACGGGGACGGTACACACATCCTCGATCCCAGCTTGTGTTTGAGTCAGCTGCTGAATTTATAAGATGAAGGACCTTGCCACGACGACCGTCGCATCATGGTCGCATGAACGATAATCGCACTGTGACTGTTGCATGAACGGCAGTGTGTGAGGGGAAGCGATAACGACTTGTCATCAAGGAAGTCTAGCCAATGGATAGACTTGTGGACAAGTCTAGCCAATGGACCGTTCCGGCTTTCCACTAAGCTCCGCCCACCGCGCACGTGAGCAAGACACGTGTACAAGCACTCCCAATGACATTCTGCACGATTCTGCCGCGCGTGCCAAATATACGCGCACGCATGACCGAGTTTGTCCGACCACAATCATTGCTGTGATTGGTCAAATCGGTGAACGCGCACAGTTTGATTGATAGGCCGGATCGGTCCATAACAGGCATGAATGAAACAGAACATCTGTATAATTAAAGTTGAGACCAACTTCCTTCCGCTAAGATATCTGCGATATCCGACTATCCGCTAGCGCTCGGTTACCTCGCCCCCCTCGAGGATGAGGTTGGCATTAAAGATGGTCAAAACATGGAGGGACATGGATTTGTGTCCCCTCAAAAAGTGGGGGACGGGTTCCCCCGCCCCCTTACCGACACTGATTGGTGTCATTACGCGGGACACGGGCCTTGGTCTACACCGTGCAAAACAGTTTTGATGGTCAAAGACATGGGGACATTGCATTGTGCCGTGTCCCCCATCCGTTCAAAATGGAGGGGGTGGGGGGGGGGGTACAGGCCCGATTAAGGGCCCGGGAAATTTTGCATTTCAGATGCTCTGTGGTGCAATCTTAGGCTAATTTTGAGTGGGGGGAGGGGTATTTTGATAATAGTATCCCCGTCCTTCAGAGAGTGGTGTCGATCCGTTTCCCCCAGGATGCCTATGGTAGGACACAGTCAACAACATGGGGGAGGGGACACTGGTGTCCCCACCCTCACTCTGCCCACCCTCCAAAACTTGGGGTATGCCAAATACAAAGTCTTTTTCAATTTATTCCAAAAAATTAGGCCTATCTCTCCGATCCGCCATGCTCAAAGCAAAGCGGCAACGGAAAGCAGCCAAAAACGTCGTGATTGGGTTCATTAAATTGTCTATGTCTCTGCTGATGATGATGGTGGTGCTGATTATGGTAACATTACAGTTCAATAGGGTGCATCCTACTTTGTTCTCATTAAAGGCCTATTATGGTGATATTTCTTATTACAAAATCAATGAACAAATCTGCATCTGCATCTGCAACTGCATCCCGTACAGATCGCGTTACGGTTCACCCTAGCCCACTTTGTTGAGCTGTTAATGGCTCCGCTTTTAACATCGGTCTCATCACTGGGTGACAGTGATGAGACCGATGTTAAAAGCGGAGCCATTATTACAGCTCAACAAGGTGGGCTAGGTTCACCCTAACTTTTGTTACATCAATGTGTAGATCAGCCAAATATTTATTGTACTAGGTGAATTTTAGAAGAGTTCGGTGCACAGCGGATTGTCTCGGCAGAAAATCTTCTCTCCATCCATGGTCTCGGGTAGTAAACTCCAGGCAGGAAGTGTTTTGGGGTACAATGACTTCTTGTAATAACGGTTCTTATTTGCAGAAAATAAAAATGTGCTTGTACATGAATTTTCAACAAATCAGGCGTGTTTCTGGTCTTAATATTGGTTGATACTTTTAATGCGATGATGAGTGAATCATTACATTCAAACTGTAGAAAGTATAATAACGGCCATGATGTATTTTTTAGTCTCTCAGGTTTTTTTTGTACGATTTCCGATTTTGTTGCCTTTGAAAAATCCGAAAACTTTTAATTAATAACATCCTACACCATTTTGTACATGTAGGTTAGCCCATTAGAGGTCCACTCGATAATAGTTCGAAGGACCGTCATGAAAATAATGGGGATAGAAAAAAATAATAATAAGCATAAAGTGAACTGCCAACAGAGGGCGCTCTGTTGATATAGCCGGTCGATCAAAGCTAGCTCTGGGTTAATGGGCTGGCTAACTAGTTAGCTGGCTCTGGGGGGACAAAGCTGTGTATTGGTGGAACAAAGCTGTGTATTGGTGGAGTAAGTAGATACATTGATTGAAGGTACGAAGTAAGTACGTTTTCCCCTAACAGCTAAGGGAAAAGTTTCCGTATGGCGCCACCACTTTTTCATTCGAAATAAAATTGGATAACTTTCCGTATGGCGCCACCACTTGTTCACTCATTTTTACAAAAAGGGATATATCAATGAGGTAAATTAGATACTATATTATTTTATTTCGAATGAAAAAGTGGTGGCGCCATACGGAAAGTTATCCCTAACTACGTTTCACACGATGAAACTAGCCCTAAAATCGGTCCAAATATTCCAATCTATCATCAGCACACCGAATTTCATAAATCCGTGAGGGTCAGGTCCAAAAGCGTGTTGAATTGACACGGAATGACCCCTGTGACCATGCTGTGACAGACTAGACCCAGTAACTGTCGTCTGTATCGGTCGCGACAGAGAATGTAAAAATTCGAAAAAAGGAGTACAGCGCCCCAGTTACTGGGTCTCTAGTGCAAACATGGCGCATTAGCCTGGGCCTACCTAGTTTCCTTTATTATTATTATAATTATTATATTTAAGTTAGAAGTCTCACAGCTTTTTAAGTAGTACTAGTTAGTATCATGGATGGAGGTAGAAATAGATTTCTACCTCCGTGGTAGTAAAACTTGCAACTTTGACGACCGATTGAGCTCAAATTTTCACAGGTTTGTTATTTTATACCAAGTCCAAGTAAGAAGACTGGTCTTAGACAGTTACCAGTAGTGTCCAGCATGTCCAGTGTCTTTAAAGGGTTCAAAAAAGTTTGCTGGTACTACATATGAAAGTTCGCTGGTACTACATATGAAAGTTCGCTGGTACTATGTAGTACCAGCGAACTTTTTTGAACCCTTTTAAAGACACTGGACATGCTGGACACTACTGGTAATTGTCAAAGACCAGTCTTCTTACTTGGACTTGGTGTATCTCAACATGCATAAAATAACAAACCTGTGAAAATTTGAGCTTAATCGGTCGTCAAAGTTGCAAGATTTATAATAATAATGAAAGAAAAAACACCCAGCTGTCACACAAATTTGTGTGCTTTTATATGCTTGATTTCGAGACCTCAGATAGAATTTGAGGTCTCGAAATCAAGCATATAAAAGCACATCAAATTCGTGGGAAATTTCTTCTTTCTCGAAAACTACTTCACTTCAGAGGGAGCCGCTTCTCACAATGTTTTATACTATCAACCTCTCCCCACTCTTTACCAAGTAAGGTTTTATGCTGATAATTATTTGGAGTAATTGCCAATATGAGTGTCCACTGCCTGTAATCCTCCAGCTCATTCAATAAATTGGAGAATCAAGTACTCAGGTTGGAAGTAAACAAGCCCAGGGGCTACTCCTTGACCTAGTCTAGAGTCATAACCCTAGAACTAAGTTCGGTTGAGACAGCTTGACCGTTTGGACAACTAGACAGACATTTTTTCAACGGTCAGACAACTTGACTTAAGAACAAGATAAGTCGCAGATGACCGTGACTGCCAGTGAGCTCAGCAAGGGGCGCACACAGGGCCAAGGGGTTAGGGGGGGAGGGGGGAAGGGGGGAAGGGGGTATTGTGGACCGACTGTACTTAAATGACTTGGCTCACCGGGTGTCCCCCCGGGGATGGGGTGGGCAGGTTTGTCTGATAGAAATGCAAGATTTATTCAGGAAATCCAGAGAAACATGTCAGTAACACTAACAGAAGTGGACTGTTCAACCGTCGACTTGTTTCGCTTTGGCCATCCATCCAGTTGCCTAAAAGCCGAGTTGTCTGAGCCTGAGTTGTCCAAACGGTTGAGCTGTCTTAACCGTCGAGTTGTCCGATGGACGAGTTATCAGACATTCAATGAGTCGATGAAAGCTAAATTGCTTTGCAAGTAGCTATGAGTAGTTACTTTTGTTACATTTGACACTATCTGGTGTATGAAGGGTCCGAGTGAATGCTCATAGTGTCCACTATACAAATTCCAAGATGCACAACCCCTCCATCTTGGCAATTATTTTCCAAGATTGTATTTAGGATTATTTGTGATTCCCTTTCAGTACCATGGTCAGTATTTTACGACAACCAAAGCATTCAACAAAGGGAAGCAGAGAAATACATGATAAGTGCACATCAATTGGTTTAAAATGCTGACCTAATTTAAGGACGTGGAAGTGTGGCTAAGGATTCCCTTGGAATTGGTCATTCAGGTATTAAATCAAAAGCTGGATTGCCTGTGATGCCATAGTTCATAAGATTGTTTGTGTGTCCCTGAGGGTTAGCTTCCAAACTTCGTATAGATAGATATAAAATGTTCATTCAAAATTATCATTCATTATCAATACCAAATTTAGCATAATATATAAAACATAGCCCTGATTAGCATGTAATCTTCATCATGTACATGCACAGTGTAACATGTTTTTGAAAATATTGCAGGTTATGATGCAATCCATGAATGTGTTTTGACTGGAAACATTAACACAATGATCAACAATACCAGACAAGCAGTTAGAGAACTTTATAAAAGTGTAAGTCAGTATGCACTGCAGATGTGTAGTCATTCATTCATTCATTCATTCATTCATTAAAGACAGTGGACACTAATGGTACTTCTCAAAGACTAGTCTTTTCACTTGGTTTTATTCAACAATGCATGAAATAACAAACTTGTGAAAATTTGAGCTCAATTGGTCGTCGAAGTTGCGAGATAGTAAATGAAAGATGCTTGATTTTGAGACCTCAAAATCTTATTCTGAGTCCTCAAAATCAAATTCGTGGAAAATTACTTTTTTTCCCTCGAAAACTTTGTTACTTCAGAGGGAGCCGTTTCTCACAATGTTTTATACTACCAACCTCTCCCCATACTCATTACCTAGTAAGGTTTTATGCTAGTAATTATTTTGAGTAATTACCAATAAGTTTCCACTACACAATAGGGCTTAAAATATCTTTTTTTTGAGCAAAATATAGCAGGATACCAGTCAGCATGGTCAGTACCAAATTGTACATGGAAGTGGAATTTTGGCTGTGAACATGCAGGCCTGTATGCTTCGTTTTTGAAAGGGCAAGGGCACCAAGGCATTTTCTCTTTGGCAAAGGGCACCCTATGAGGAAATTGTAAATTTGTACTGGAGCATTTCAAGGGCACCAAGGCAATGGCAAGGGGAAACGGAGGCAATCGCCTCTGTTGCCTCCGTGAAGTATCAGGCCTATACATGTTTTGATTAGTATTGTGGTGTGCTAAGCTACTGTTTGTGCTTTTAAAGCAGCTCTGTTGAATTGGGCCCTGGAGAACTTCAAACCTGAAATCAGGCTGGGATAAATGGCAAAAACTACAATGCCTTTTTCTACTAATTAAGGCAGTTTATTCATGACAAGGGTTTCTGATGTTCAATGAGTGCTGTGTGTTGTGGTTTATACAGGTTTTTCCAAGGACGAATTAGGGTTCTGATTTTTTAGATTAATTGTATTTTGCTCACTGTTACTATCTTTTGGTTATAACAGCTTATCTTTCTTGGACGTGATTATCCAAAAGGAGAGAAGTACTTTCGAGACAAGTGTCATGCAGCCTTCATGAAGAATAAAGATGTCGAGGACCCTAAGAAAATAGCTGAACTGATAGCAAGAGGAGAGTATGTGATGAAAGAACTGGAGGCACTTTATATGCTTCGAAAATACCGTGCATTAAAAAAGAGATATTACTCTGACACAACAACATGACCTCACTAATTCTAACTTGTTTGTTGGAAGTTACCGAAATCACTTCCAGCATCCTCAATCTTGCTAATACTTCTGTTTTTGAGTGTGATGAAGCACTGATGGGCACTTTTTTATTATTGGTCAAGCCATCATTGATCATGTCCATTGAATACAGGATTTTATATCAATTTGTTCCAAAATGCAAGTCATTGGAAGTGGAGATAATTGGTTTAAAACTTGTGTAAACTATTAAAAATTTGCTATAGTCTTGCTTGACTTGTGTTTCTGTGATCATGAGCCCATAACATGTACTGACCGAGGGAGCAAATATGTAAGGAGCCAATTACCTATGCAGATACAGGATTCATGCACCAAGTGTCAATGTGAATGCATGCTCATTCGGGGAGGGGGGTGGGGAGTAATTTCAACCAAATCTACACATTTTTTCATTGGATGCTTATAATGATTTATGTTTTGACCTCACATGAAATGAGACAAAGCCACCATTGTAAAACCTAACACCAAATCTTCTCAGATAAAAAGTGCCCCAGTGTTGGGCATTGATTAATGTCAAGAGATTGTTGATTAAAGACAGTGGACACTATTGGTAATTGTCAAAGACTAGTCTTCACAGTTGGTGTATCTAAACATCTGCATAAAATAACAAACCTGTGAAAATTTGAGCTCAATCGGTCGTAGAAGTTGCGAGATATTAATGAAAGAAAAAAACACCCTTGCCACACGAAGTTGTGTGCTTTTTTGATGCTTGATTTCGAGACCTCAAATTCTAAACTTGAGGTCTTGAAATCAAATTCGTGGAAAATTACTTCTTTCTCAAAAACTACGTCACTTCAACTATCAACCTCGCCCATTACTCATTACCAAGTGAGGTTTTATGATGATAATTATTTTGAGTAATAACCAATAGTGTCCACTGCCTTTAATATGATCATACTTTGTGCAATACTTGAATTTAAAACTACACAAACATATCTTCAGCTGTTTCATTGATGTGCTTTTTGTTATGGACAGTTCAACATGAAACATTATGAAGAAAAAGACCCGTTTGTGGAAGTTGAAACATGAAACATAATTTTTTCTGTCGTTTTCTATTGACTTATAGGCAGTGGACACTATTGGTAATTACTCAAAATAATTTGTAGCATAAAAACTTACTTGATAGTAAAAAACATTGTGAGAAATGGCTCCCGCTGAAGTAATGCAGTTTTTGAGAAAGAATTAATTTTCCATAAATTTGATTTCAAGACCTCAGAATTAGATTTTGAGGTCTTGAGTTCAAGCATCTGAAAGCACTAAACTTCGTGTGACAAGGGTGTTTTTTCTTTTATCATTATCTCGCAACTTCGACGACCAATTGAGCTCATATTTTCACAGGTCTGTTATTTTGTGCATATGTTAAGAAACACCAAGTAAGAAGACTGGTCTTTGACAATTACCAATAGTGTCCAGTGCCTTTAAGGAGTAGTTGTGTACAAACCCAGCTGTTTTTCACATTGGTTTTTAAGACTTAAAGTTAATCCAACATTGGGAGGGAAACCCAATATGTTTGATTCAATAATTGTATTGATTTACATTATTTACATGATGAGACTGCCCATTGTAAGAAGTTAATGCATCAAAAGTTTAGTTCACACTGTTAAGGCCGAGTAACAATGCAGCGATAACGAAAACGATAATGTCTTAAAGAGAATGCATTCTATTGGTCGAATTGCTCCACGCAGAACACGCCCACACTTTTTCAACCAATCGAGGGCGTCTATTTTTATCATTCTCGTTCTTCGTTCTCGTTATCGAGGCCTTTGTGACTGGGCCTTTTGGGACAATGTATCTCAATGACACTGGACACTATTGGTGATTGTCAAAGACCAGTCTTCTTACTTTGTGTCTCTCAATAATATGCATAAGACAACAAACCTGTGAAAATTTGCACTCGACTGGTCCTTGAAGTTGCAAGAGAATAGTGGAAGAAAAAACACCCTTGTCACATGAAGTTGTGTGCAATTTACTTTCAGCAGATATTTCAGGCTGAGATTTCAAATTAAATTCAAATATTTTAGTGAGAAAAAAACTGTGTTACTTCAGATGGAGCTGTTTCTCACAATGTTTTATACTAATAACAGCTCTCCATTGCTCGTTAAAATCCTACTTAATTGTTTTTTTGTTAATTACAAATTCTCTACTTTGTCTTTGATCACTTTAAATTGCATTCATGGTAGCTGTTGTGTGCATCATTGTATAATAACCTTCACATGGGCATTGAATTAATAAACTATATTGTTACAGATGATTGTGATTTACTTGTGTTCATTTGCAAGCAAACCTGATAACAGTTTGCAAACTAGTATCAACCTGTTTATGATCTGTTTATTCAGTCCCATCCTTAGAAGGGAACAAAAGTTTATTGGTTTCTGATAACCAAGTTGAGGACAATCCAAATGGAGCACTCTGTGACTCTGCAAACATTTAGGCCGTCACGCCAATGAACAATTCAAATTCCAGGCTGCTTTAGATGTCCCAACCTTCCGATAAGCTTCAGAAAAAACTATCATACTGGGTCCTATTATCAGGGGTGTGATAGGCTGTTGAGAAAAAAAAAAGAACTATGTGCGCAATAAAGCAATCGAGCTTGAAAACTTGTGAGCATGAAGCCCAATTATTAACATTTTTCTTTGATTTTAAAAGCCCTACTCTACAATCTGGGGTGAAAACGGAATTCAGTTTAAAAACGGAGTTTTGTAACCAGTGATTCCTGAACTTTCTTGACAGGCGTCTAGATCATAATGGTGCAGATGCCATGTACTAGCCTACATTGAACCCCACATGACCAAGATTCAGCCAATCACAACACAGAATGAGCAAGAGGTTTCTTAAAATTATTTAATTGATCAAGAAAGTGGATATCTATTCATGATGTCATAAATTCTTGTCCAAAGTGAGGCTATTTAAATGCTTAAATGGTCTTTGCCTTTTGTATCTGTACGATCTTGTTGCTACTAGGCCTGTTGTTAGATCTACTCGTTCTGCTAGTGATGTTACTCTGTTGATCCGCCCCAGAGCGAAGCTGGTTTCTGCAGGTGATATAGGATGTTCTCTGTAATTGGCCCTGAACTGTGGAACCAGCTTCCTAAGCAACTTAGGGAAGCCAGTAATGTTGATACCTTCAAGGCTGGCCTTAAGACAAATCTTTTTAAGCGTGCTTTTTTAAAATATATATTTTTGTATTCTCTGTAGCAATTCCAGTTTTTTTAACTAGGGTTTATTCTCAGTGCTTTTTAATCATTGATTGTTGTGTAAAAAATCTGCATTTATTACATGTTAAACGTATTTTCTATTGGGCGTTTTAATTGTATGGATTTTAATATGTTTTCTTTTAATTGTTCAGCGCCCAGGAGCATGTTTACATGGATAGGCGCTATATAAATTTCCATTATTATTAATTTTTATATAGGCGCACGTCCGCCACCACTTGCAGTGGCTGCACCTATGGCTTCGATTTTGGTTAGAATTGTGATTTACTCGTGCCTAAATATTAATAAGAGAAGCGTACTTTAAAGGAAATGTGTTTTGTGCAGTGTGTTGACTTATAATGTGCAAAAAAAACACTTTAGTATTGGCTCAAAATGTGTGTCGTAATTGAGTGAGTAGTTTCATATTAATCATACTAGCCATTAAAGCAGCTTCACACAAAAATATACATCATTTTTAATCAATCAGATTTATTCAAATCATATTTACATTTATGGTAATCAGTAATTGTAAAGTCATTTAACAAACATCTTGAATTTTAATACTCTTAAGATTGAATTTTAATACTCTTTTCGGGTTCACTGAAATTTTGAAAGTTGACTGTTTATTTATAGTTTCTTCCTATTTATTCACACCATGCAAAGCTTCAAACCTGAGAAGTGTTACAGCGAGATGCTTCTCAGATTGTGTATTCCTATTGGGGATTATTCATCCTGTGAGGACATAATTACTGCTCCGGATCTCAAACACAAGACCACCTTTTGAAATTTTCAGAAATTAGTTTTATTGACAATAACTGGTCTTGTTGATTGGTTGTTACAGAGTGCATATTAGTTCATGGTGCATAATCGTCTCTCCACAACCCCTAGCATATTATACAAATATTGAGTGGCTCAGAGTGGAATGGGAGGATTATTATTGCAAGGTAAAATTTGGACAGTTTCATTTAACGAGCCGAAATGGAACAGTCCAAATTTTACCGAGCGATAATATTCCTTCCATTCCACGATCTAAAGCCACTCAATATTTGTTTTATATAACTGACACATAGATCCCTGTCATTTGATGTATTTTAAAAGTATAACATATAAAAATCACACAAATTACTGACAACCAAAAATCATATAGCGCCGCGTAGTAGCAACAATGCACAAATCGGATCACAACCTTTTGCACAGGTGCTCCTTCTTTAGCAGCGGCGCGGGCGACGCTGTACTGCTCAAAAACATTGGGAACAAGGATGATCCTAACTGTTGAATGGGAAATGCTATTCCCCATGGGCGAATAGGTCTTTTTGATCGCTGGTGCGGATGGGAGTAATAGTGAATGTCACGTGAAGTATGTTCCACCAATCAAATGACAAGGATCTGTATGTCAGTTATATAATATACTACACAACACATTCTCAACCTATTTGAAGAAAAAATCTTTGCATTACAAACAAATGTATTAACTTAAACTATTGAAAACAAACACAATGTTGTATGTACATCATAAATACCTCAGACAGTTTCGCTATTCCTATTGGCGGAGAGCGCGTCACATGGGGGTGTTTAAACGGTTGATAATGACCAGCCGGAGTTCTGTTTATAACCGGTTGTTTTCGGTTACAACGCAAAAAGTCTTGGTGTAAGACGTTTCTTGTTACGGGCGATGCGGGGGCTGTCGGTGAGTTGATGGTGCTGTGTGTGAAAGGAAAACGAAAACGTCTTGCACCAAGACTTAACGCACACGAACGGATCCGGAAACTGTTGTCTCAGTCATAACAATGCAACACACGGACGTACAGAGCTCAAGCACATCGGAACAAATAAGTTTTACAGAGTTTATTACTTTATTACGCCTTGCAACCAAAATGGCACTTATGAATGGGAATAAAAGAGTAGTGACGTACTCGATCTTAAACGGCTGTTTAAAAACTTGCAGGGCCGTGGCTGTGCAATAAAGGCCGTTAAAGAACTTGTCGCTACCCTTTTATTCCCTTTTATACAAAAGACAGCATCATCATCTACTCTTTGATTCCTTGTAGCTTATTATGTTTGAGGTCCTTAAAACAAAGTATAGGAACATTTTGCCTGACCTACGATTATAGGCCTTAATTGAATTTTCAGACTATTCGATCAAATTGTGTTCAAATTTTTCCAAAAGTTAAATAATGAGAAATCAGACTTAAGTAGGAAGATTATCATGCCTTATGTATGTACACAAATTATTTCTAGAGAGCTACATTTTGCAGACATGACTTTGATTTAAGGCTTTCAGGTCATAGTCTTATTTTATGTAAAGTAGGTCCAACATAAGAATGACTCTAGCTCTGATTTATATACAAGAGGGGGATAGATGGACTTTGTTTGGATATACTGACAATAGGAATCAGCACAGTTAAACAATTCTTGTAAATAGTTTACCAAGTCAGATTGTTGGAATAAATCTAGACTTGCTCAAGGCAGTTGAATTATTCACTCCGAAAAAAGACCGCCGCTGTGTATAAAAACCCACCCGTATTCACTGTGCGTTACATCGCACGACACGATGCCCCCGTACACTATCCGCATGCGTCGGCCGTCAGGCCGACGGCCTTGTAGGGTCTGTGTTGAAGCAACTGACCTCATTATTATAATAAGCTAAGTGTTCCCACGGTCAACTCATTACCATAATGCCCGCGAAAGGTACGAGACATGTTTACATCACACACCACCACCACGGACGCTCAGCGAGCATGATAGGGTCCAAAGGTCGTGATAAGGGAAGTGCGTGATTGGACGTCAAAATGAATAACTCATTTGCTTCACATCCTACTTGTCTGATAGGTCTGACGAAAGATATACATATTCATGAGCTGCATACTAGCATATCCTAGAGCCCCCCCATTTTGTTCCACTAGTGGATTTCTTTTTCAAGAAACACATTAAACCCGGAAGTTACAGACCCGACAAGGCTGTCGGCCCGACGGCCTCCGCATACAGTTAGTGGTACGAGTGCGGATGAATTGTGTCGAGGTATTGGTGAAGTATCCCCAGTAAATGCACGGAATCTGTACTCTAACTCCAGACGCCTGTGGTTCTATCGAGGTATTGGTGAAGTATCCCCAGTAAATGCACGGAATCTGTACTCTTACTCCAGACGCCTGTGGTTCTATCGAGGTATTGGTGAAGTATCCCCAGTAAATGCACGGAATCTGTACTCTAACTCCAGACGCATGTGGTTCTATCGAAATATTGGTGAAGTATCCCCAGTAAATGCACGGAATCTGTACTCTAACTCCAGACGCCTGTGGTTCTATCGAGGTATTGGTGAAGTATCCCCAGTAAATGCACGGAATCTGTACTCTAACTCCAGACGCCTGTGGTTCTATCGAGGTATTGGTGAAGTATCCCAAGTAAATGCACGGAATCTGTACTCTAACTCCAGACGCCTGTGGTTCTATCGAGGTATTGGTGAAGTATCCCCAGTAAACGCACGGAATCTGTACTCTAACTCCAGACGCCTGTGGTTCTATCGAGGTATTGGTGAAGTATCACCAGTAAATGCACGGAATCTGTACTCTAACTCCAGACGCCTGTGGTTTACTTCACGCTGAAGATCACTGGCCTGAAACAAAAATCAAAACAGTCGTTAATAGATTACTTTAAAGATTGACAAGCACACTTTGTGAAACTGAATATTAAGCACATAAAAGCAAGGTTCATACAACTTTATAAGGCAACCAAATCAACACAACACAGCAGCTACATACACGTAGGGTGCATTCGATTAGCTTCCCTGTGTCAACCCCGCGGTGCTCACTCGGATGAGCCCCTGACAAGAGATACACAATGTAATCGAACGATCACTCACCCTCTCCTGGTGAGGTCATGCACCTCAGCCAGCCCCAAGTGACCCGTTTCACAAGCAGGGCATTTGGGGCTGACCCGGGTGAGCCCCTGGAATGATGTCAAAGCTTTTAGAACCATGGAGGAAGTTCCTCCATGTTCGAACGTACCAGGGGCAGACCGGGGTCGACCCGGGGAAGCTAATTGAACGCACTCGTAGACAATAATGCCACATACATCCAGTCTTTAACCTTCATCAACTTTGATTGTAGATTTCACATGTAACACCCAATTGTTATTATTATTATAACACATGCATCCTGCAGACGATTTCACAAAACTTTATGCAACTGCGTAAGTCCACTTTTACATTGTTTGTTGTGCCATGAATGTTGCGCAATTGGACTTACACATTTGCGTTAAGTTTTGTGAAATCGGCTGCTGATGGTTTAAGAACGGGGTTTCACTGAAAAACGTGAACTTATTTAGTGGGACAGAACATTTGAATTTAAATTCAATTGCTATGATATAAACCATTCTGCTTTATGTACAACACACACCATATCAAACAAGACACATGAACATGCTATTAAGCCAGTGCAGAACAGAACTTAAGCTAATATTGTGGTTCCACAATATTAGTAAACACAAAGTATACACAAACAAATACATTTACTTTTAAGTATTATTTTGTGTGTTGATTAGAATGTTTGCTGCTTGATAAACATGATTAAATGACAAAATGAGTTACACAAACTGAGGGTTTTTATTTCAAATGTAAAGCCATTTGAGTCATAAGTTTTTTGGTCAATAATGATACTTGGGCTTTAAAGCACACCATACACAATCAGGCCTGATATGCTTCGTTTTTGAAAGGGCAAGGGCACCAAGGCATTTTCTTCTTGGTAAAGGGCACCCTAGAGATGAAATTGCAAATTTCTACTGGTGCATTTCAAGGGTACCAAGGCAATGACCAGGGGGCATGGAGGCAATCGCCTCCGTTGCCTCCGTGAAGTATCAGGCCTGCACAATTAATTCATAACTACATGTAGATCTCTTAGTTGTCGCTTGATGTTATCCTTCTGATTATCTGCCAACTCCATCAGCAACAAGCTAGACAAGGCATCCTATCTTTAGCCCTAAGATCTCCTCCCAAAAAAAACAAACTTCAAGATCTACATGTACCTATGTAACTAAAAATGTGCCCCTGCATGGTCACTCCATTGAAGCTGTCGATGACTTCATCTACCTTGGTAGCAAGAACATCGACACCTGAAGGACCGGGCACCAGACATTATTAGGAGGCTTGGTCATCGTCAGGAGACAGTCTCTTGTCAATGAGTAGAGCAAGCTAGTCAAAACGTTGAGACCAACTACAGTAAGAACTCACTCCATGGTAGTGCAATTATAATAGCGATCTTACTCGTAAGCTGATTTTCTACCTTCCGCCCAGGTAGTAGTTAAAAGCAGGACAGTTCTTTTTAGCACTGAGAAGTCTCCCCCAAATTCCGAAAAATCTACTCCTCAGTAGTAGAATTAAGCAAGACAGTTCTCTAAGAACAAACTTTACCTGGCAAGTAGATACACACATGGTGTTACCGCAAACCAAATATAAAGAAAGACAGTTCTCCAAGAACAAACTCTACCTGGCAAGTAGATACACACATGGTGTTACCGCAAACCAAATATAAAGAAAGACAGTTCTCTAAGAACAAACTCTACCTGGCAAGTTGATACACACATGGTGTTACTGCAAACCAAATATAAAGCAAGACAGTTCTCCAAGAACAAACTTTACCTGGCAAGTAGATACACACATGGTGTTACCGCAAACCAAATATAAAGAAAGACAGTTCTTTAAAGAACAAACTTTACCTGGCAAGTAGATACACACATGGTGTTACCGCAAACCAAATATATTTTGCTACCTCACCATCATACAATGCCTCTATGCCCATATATGGTCGTTATTATTATCCATCTTTATGTAGACTAATGAAACGTGAACCATTATACAATTGTTGCACGCTGTGACGGGGTCCATGGTGTTTTGTACACTCGAGGGGGAAAATGGCACCCGAGGCGAAGCGGAGGGTGCCATTTCCCCTCGAGGGTGTACAAAACCCATGGACCCCAGTCACAGCGTGCAACAATTGTTTTGTTAAACATTTGTATAGTTGTTATTCCTCTTCTCGAAAGTTCTGTTGTCATCTTCAAACATTATTACAACGGACTATTCAATGTTTAATAAGCAGACGAACAAGACACAATTCCCTCGAACCAGCGGTTGTTTCGAACACAGCGCTGGAAATCGACCAATGCCGGAAACGATCAAGGTTACCCGGCCCGTCGAGCCATGTAACATGCGTTTTTGTTGCGCGTCACATGATTGGCTCTCAACCAATCAAACTTCACAATTTGTTACCAAGGTATAACAAATTCCATTGAAGAATCAGGCAAAAGAAATAAGATGCTACTGAAGCATCTTAGGCATATATATAGACCATGAAACGAGGATGTCTGTAATAAGATCCATCAAACAATCACGTTGTGACTTTTTAGAACTACCGGTGTCTACAAGTGTAAGGTGAAGTAATGTGATCTTATCTCCAAATAATCCAGCCTAGAAAAGACCATAATGCAAGGGCATAGTTAAAAGTGTTGAGACAACATTCAAAGAGTTGTCAAACCTGGGTAATAAGGACAAATAGTTCACTTCTGGGAAAGGCAGTTTTGTACATGGAACGCAAACATTGTTTTGTTGTATTCCATAAGCGCCCGTAGGATAACTAATACCGACCAATAATCAACCATTATTTGGCTTTAGTTCACACATACTGCTAGACTGTCAATCAACATAAGTTTCCCTTGTGGTTTGTATTGATATCTGAAATAAAAAGTCGCATCCCCTTAAGGTGATCCCTGGCTGCCGCTTCCCAGGTTGTATCGTAATTTGGGTGTGATCCCTGGCTACACGGCAGTTAACGGTTGTAAAATGTATGGCTTTTGACTGGCACCCCCGAACAAAGGTAATGACAAAATATGGAGACCGCCAACATACAGTGTAGGGCTAGATAGCTCAGTTGGTAGAGCGCCGGCACGTTAATCCAAAGGTCGTTGATTCGAACCCCACTCTAGTCAATTCTTTGTTCAACAGCAAAAATCATCAATCAACATAAGTGTAACATTAAAAGGTTAAATCACTGCATGACACCACTTGACTTGTGCAACCAATGATTACAAATCACACTAACATTATCTCCACAAACACAAGTACCCAAACACCACTGCAAATAGTTTATACATGAATGTAACTTACAATTCAAGAGAGCTCAAAAGAGCTTGAGTTGAGAGAACTGACCCAGCTATAAGGTAAGAGTACAATCATTTTAATTTGAGCGCTTGGTGAGATGACTGAAGGCAAAACATTCAATAGACCCTTCCCATGAAATATGTCAATTGCACGTAGCGCGAGCGCACTAACGTTTTGGTTGGCAAAATGAGGGAACATCGCGCTGTTTTGTACACGGCTAAGGTGTGCATGACGCAGACGCGTTTGCGCGTCTGCTTAGTGCACAACTCTATGGCGTTTGCCAACCAACAGGGTCTGTACGCATGTGTGAATGTAATTAGCATATTTCATGGGAAGGGTCCATTGTCAAAGTAGTGACTTCATTAAAGACAGTGGACACTATTGGTAATTGTCACCAAAGACAAGTCTTCCCACTTGGTGTATCTCAACATATGCATAACATAACAAACCGGTGAAAATTTGAGCTCAACTGGTCGAAGTTGCGAGATAATAATGGAAGAAAAAACACCCTTGTCACACATATGTGTGCTTTCTCAGATGCTTCATTTCGAGACCTCAAAATCTAATTCTGAGGTCTCGAAATCAAATTCGTGGAAAATTACTTCTTTTTCAAAAACTATGTCACTTCAGAGGGAGCCGTTTCTCACAATGTTTTATACTATCGACCTCTCTCCATTACTCGTTACCAAGTAAGGTTTTATGCTAATTCTTATCTTGAGAAATTACCAATAGTGTCCACTGCCTTAAAGCATTATGTGATTGCTACTTACCATTTTAAGATCTTGTTTAGCTGATTCCATTTCCTCTTTAGGATTCCCACGAGGGCGTTGTTTTCTTTCCTGTACCTTGAGGGTGTGTCGTTTAATTCTCTCCATTAATTGACGATCCCTATCCGCCCTGTTATATCAAACATAACAAGATAATTCACTGCACATTCTTACTTCCTTTATGATTGACATGAATAAAAATAATACATCGATCCACATTTTAACAAAATTGCTTTTGATTTGCTACAAGAAATGATTGACAATCCTTTGTGATTGATACCCTATTGTGGAATTCAAAGTCTTCAACAATTATCAAACCTTATTATAAAGCAGTACATGTTACAACACAAGTAATGACATAAAAAGATTGTAAACACAAAGTGTCAAGGATTGTAAGACCTGAATTCAAGGGTTGATTATAATAACAATAATAATAATCATAATAAAACCAGCTCTTATATAGCGCAAATCCAAAAAAATGATCGTTGCGCTTTATACACAAACAAAAAGCAAATAATTATAATACACTAGAAAAAATAAGTTTGGAGGTTGCGTTTGAAAGCAGAAACTGTTGGAGAGGACCTTAGAGTAAGTGGTAATGTGTTCCAGAGAGTTGGCCCGAAAACACTGAACGATCCATCGCCTATCCGCCTGCTACTCTTTGGAATGGAAAGACGAGTAACGTCCCGGCTCAATCGCAGGCCTTCCCTAGATGGTACATGGGTGGCAATGCAGTCTTTCAGGTAGACAGGCGACAGATCGTTCAGAGCTTTGAGAATGTAGATTGTGTGCATTCAGTTGTCTTTAGGCACACCTTGTACATTCTAGTAGTCAGGCCAAACATATTGGTAAGAGTGACACAACCACTGACCAACCACTGGCAATCATGTACCAGAAACCTATAGAATTGGCCTAGAAAGGTGGTAATTATACAAAATGTGCAACATTTTTATTGCAACAATATTAAAAATACATTGACTGTTCCTTTTTACTAGGGCTTGCCTTTAGGGAATGACAGGGTTGTGATAAAATCAACAGTATGAATGGGGTTTAAACATTGAATTGATAAGACTCAAGCAAATTATAAGATTCAGAGAGTAAGTTCTTACCGAGCCTGCTCCATTTTCTTACTAGTGTCAGGATCCATCTTCTGCTTCATTGCTTCGTGTTTACTCTTTATTTCTTGCTACAATTTCAAAACCAGAATATTATGTCATTAGAAAGCAACAGTTTGCATGTATAACCTGATGGTGAAAAGTGCGGATGTGGTTGTTACAAGTATGTAGATAAGCTTTACAACTTAAAGCCAGTGGACACTACTGGTACTTTCTCAAAATAATTGTGAGCATAAAAACTTACTTGGTAACAAGTTATGGGGAGCTGTTGATAATATAAAACATTGTGAGAAACAGCTTCTTGAGACCTCAGAATGCTTTAGAGGTCCCGAAATCAAGCATCTGAAAGCACACAATTTTGTGTGCATTGGGTCTTTTTTCTTCTTTCATCATCACGCAACTTTGACGACCAATTGAGTTCAAATTTTCACATGTTGGTTATTTTGTGCTAATGTTGAGATACACGTGAGAAAACTGGTCTGTGACAATTACCAAAGGTGTCCAGAGTCTTTAAGTAATATTAACTATACAGAAAAACACTTTTCACAAGTTATTCGTCTGCACTGAACATCCTGAGATAAAATCAAACTATGGAAAATGACAATGAGTTAATATTACCTTGATTCTGTCTTCCTTTGATAAGACTTTCATGTAGTTTGGATCTGTATCATAAGGTGTCTTCAAGCTGGGATCAGTGAAATCTAAGAGATCAAACACACATTGACAAGTTGACTTATTACATTTCAAACATCAACACTTTTTGTATCAGGATGAATCACCTGTTTGTATGGAGTCATATTTCTTCACCAACCATACAATAACCAGTTTTAATTGCGTAGGCGTCACAAAGCGCTTGCAACAATATTACCCATGGTCACTTGGCATTAATTCATTCCTTAAACCATCTCAGCTCCCTGGTGGGGAGTATGCAGCCAGTGCACCGCTAACATGTGCTTCAATAAACTCATGCTCATACAGTCAAACAACTTAACTTATCAGATAAAACCTGATAACAGAAACAAATAAGTTTAGTATCGATTATTAATTTCCCTTCAGTATCTTTCAAATTAGTATAATTTTATTCTTATTTTTTGTTTTACTCAAGTTTAAATTAAATAACGATGCTATTAACTGATAAAAACAGATGATGAAACACACAAACAACATTAACAGTTTCCACATTTTGGACAACAAAACAAAATATTTATTGAAACAGGGCAACTTTGTGCACTCAGTTATTGTCAAGTATCATTAATCTGACAACCATGGACCCTTTTCATGAAATATGTAAATTGCAAAGCACGTGCACACTAACATTTTGGTTGGCAAAAATGAGGAAACATTGTGCTGTTTTGTACACGGGTAATGGCTGCGTGACGCAGACGTGATTAAACGTCTGCTTAGTGCACAACTCTATTGCGTTTGCCAACCAACCGATCTGTATGCATGCATGTGCTATGAAAAGGGTCCATCATCACTGGCTTCACTCGACTGCCCTTCCATTCCTGTCAGGCTGTAACAAGTCAACATTGATACCTTATTGATGTCACCTACAAAATATACAAATACAATTCACAATACAAAAACACAACTCATCAACAACATAGACCTTTGTCTGGTGTGGCCATCTTGATTTACTCCATTCCAACTCACTGTAACCAAACTGAGGCTGGACGAAATAATAGTCTGGTGCCATGTTTGTGCAATGAGTGTTAGCATTTATTACTGTAACGGAAACAGGGAACATGGCCAAGATGGCAACAGCCTGATACAGGTCTATAGAAGACATGGCCTGGCCATGTGTTCTTAAACAAGTCAATACAGTGGAAGCAATGGCTTTTCGAAAACATACATGTAACAATTCATGAACAATCAAAACATGCTCAACTTGTAACACAATCACTGGTGCATCAACAAACACTGTGACCAATACATGTATTTATTTACCCTTGTATTTCCATGGCATACCTGTAATTATGATAATAAAAGAATTGATTAATTTCATAAAGCTTCTTGTTGAGTAATTCCTTTCGTCTGTGACTATTATTTCTCAAAATACATTGTGAAAGACTTTCCTACCTCATGTCATGAAGTTTTATATGCAGACAGTTTTATTTGTATTCACTACAAATGTATGCCCTATACATAAGTGAATCAATGTGTGGTGAAGAGGTTTTCATAGTGGTTTAATCCCAACGAGGCCTGGTTCTTGATAATTTTACAGTGACAAAGTCGAGGTAAATTATCACGAACCAGGCCTCGGTGGGTTTAAACCACTGGTGGAAAACCGATTCAACACACTTTGATTCCCATTCATAAATACCTTTTCGGTCAAAAAACATCAACACTTTTGGTCAAAAAGTAAAATAAATGCAAAAATTAAAATTTTTCAATGATTTCTCTCAACACAACACCCCTCCAGCTACATGTATGAAATGGTAAGGCCCAGTCAATGCTGTGCGCGTATCGCGTGATGTGGCACAACTGTCTCGGCCGTTGCTCTCGACCAATAGGAATGAAAAAACTGTCTTATAAGCACAGGTGCAAACTCGCGTGTTACGCCCATGTTTCAACACTTTTTACTAGTCATAAACAAAGGTTTATACACACCCACGTGACGCGCTCTCCACCAATAGGAATAGCGAAACTGTCTGAGGTATTTATGAATGTATATTTACATTTCATAACACTGAAAGCATGAGGGTATACTACTTGCCGTCAACTCGCAATCAACTCAACCAATAAACATTTAAAATTCACAAAAGAGGCATGTTCATAAGCTTTTTTTAGGTTACATTTCGGTTATATTTACTACATTTATTTGAGTTTTGTTCTCGTGAAAAAATGACCGCGAAGCAGCAAAGCCATCGACCGCCATCTTGCTTTTTCAGGGCTTGTACAACATGGAAAACAGAGGGCGCTTTCCAGAAAACGGAATAGTCTTGGCCCAAGACGTCAATTATCAGTCCGCATAGTGTATTATGTACTGCACTTTGTGTAAATTGATTGCTAACAACTTGGGTCATCAATACCAGCCATCTGCGTAGTGGTTGAGTTGACGCCAAGTAGTAGGACCTAAGCATGATTGCCAATACCATGTTACAAGTTTTTTTTGTGGCACAAATAACTAAAATCTTTGTACATGTATAAGCAGTAATATTTAAGATAAGAATCAAATGGGATTATTTGATGCCAATATTGACTACTTAGTCCTTACCTTGCTGTGCATTTTTGATCGCTTTGATGTAATGTTTCCGCTGCATTTCTTTAGTTTCAGTGCGCCAATCATCTAACAATTGTTGATCTCTGCAATCAAATATCCATCACAGTCAAATCATCAGATACAGCTATCTTTGAATCCTTAATGTTATCAATGGGATACTTTCTGGGACGATAGAGGGCAGCAGATATACCGGGTAAATCCATTGTTCTCAGAATTATGCGCATGTTCAGAACTACGTAAACAATAGAAATTTACCCGGTATGTCTGCTGCCACCTAGCGTTGGAAAGTCTCCTATTGTTTGTAAGCATACATGGTATAAAGCCTAGAAACATTTCATCTGCTGTGTGAAGACAGCTTATTAGTCTTTAGCCTTTTCGAAACCATGGCTTCAGCATTGGATTCAGCTTCAGGCTCTGTTCTCTCGTCTGAAGTCCTGAGCGCGTACGCAAAGCACGCGCAAATTGTCCAAACAACCTACATTAGCTAGGCTGAGCCTAATCAAAGCCGAAGCTGTGGTTCGAAAAGGACTTAAGTTAGAGTTCAATGTATATAAAGATAAAGGTGTAATAGATAAAGATAATAATAATAATAATAATAACCGTATTTATAACGAGCCTTTTGCCAAAGGATACAAAGCGCCAGGTATTATTACTGCAAGGAGTGGGGCGAATTTTGAGATATAAGACCTAATCCTTTTCGATAAGTGCACTGGGTTCTTTTACATGCGTTTATACAACACATAGGACCAACGGTTTTACGTCCCATCTGAAGGACGAAGCAATGGTAATGTGTCTTGCTTAAGGACAAAGTGTCAAGGCTGGGGATTCGAACCCACACTCTGCTGAATTCGGAGCTCATAACCGCTCGGCCACAACACTTCCACAGATGAGCTTAAACACACACTGATGCATTGTCCTTGATCTTTCATCATGTCTGTTCTGGGTTGGCCAAATACTCTGTTCTAGGTTGGCCAAATAACTCTTTAGATCTTAACGCTCTGTTTACCCATGGATATGATGTGTCTTGAACTAATGTTGTTCTTTTTTATTGCAAGTATTAATGCAACACGATACAAGATGACACTGCTCTAGAATTGCAAAGGTGATTTTTTTTTTTTTTCACAGAACTCGGATAAGTACCGAGTACACAATTCTAACACACATCGGTGGATATGGGTAAAAACCAAAATTAACATTCTTTATCCCGATGCAAATTTAATGTCTATTAAGGTTCTATTTGTTCTTACTTTCTCCTTTGTTCAGTCTGTTCTGGGTTGGCCAAAAGCTCTGTTCTGGGTTGGCCTATAATAATTCTTTAGATCTTTACGCTGTTTTCCCATGGATATGATGCGTCTTGAACTAATTTTGTTCATTATTATTACAAGTATAATTGCAACATGATATAAGATTCTATTTGTTCTTACTTTCTTCTTTGTTCAATGAGCATTTGTTTCTGCTGAAGCTCTCTGAGTTTAGCCAGTCGTTTTTCTTCTGCCATGCGAGATTCAAGAGGGTCAAGTAATGGGGGAGTCCGCACTCGCTTTCGCCTCTTCTTCTTACGCCTGAAATTAAAATCCATAACATTTCAATACTGTGGCTACAAGACATTCCAGACATTGCTGTACATCATGCTTATATTGAACTCACTGAAATGGATCTTCTTTTGAATCATAAGTTTCAGTTCTATCATCATGAAAGTATCCAGGCAATAGAGAATGTAACAAGAACAATGGTAAACATGGTAAACTAGAAGTACATATAAAGGCTAAATAAGACTTGTGACTTCCAGTAAACGGTTCAACCATTTCTATAGCCATTCCAATCTGAACTATGAGCCGAGATACAACCCTAAGACCAATTGCTTTATAGTGGGGAAGCCACCGCAGAAACAATGAATGCCAGATAGTGGGGAAGCCACCGCAGAAACAATGAATGCCAGATAGTGGGGAAGCCACCGCAGAAACAATGAATGCCAGATAGTGGGGAAGCCACCGCAGAAACAATGAATGCCAGATAGTGGGGAAGCCACCGCAGAAACAATGAATGCCAGATAGTGGGGAAGCCACCGCAGAAACAATGAATGCCAGATAGTGGGGAAGCCACCGCAGAAACAATGAATGCCAGATAGTGGGGAAGCCACCGCAGAAACATTGAATGCCAGGCTCAGTCATTGGAATGTGTACTCAGTTCACCTATGTAATTCATGACTGGGCAACACTTCTTACCAAGTCACACCACATTGACCATGTCATCCTCTTTCATTACTTTAGCAAAGCTTTGGACCTCATATATCGATCCATCCCAAGACATTGGCAACATCGGTAACATCTTGGGATACTCTTTAGGCCAAATAAAAAAAATACCAGTTGATCGTCCGGATTAATAAACAAAAGAGGAGGATGCAGGCCTTTATATTTATTATTTTAAATTATTTTTCCAAGATGGCCACAGGCCACTAATTCTTCAGTTAGAACCAACCGCAAACTTATTTGATATCTATTTGTTGCATGGGGACCTGTCGTCTTAACAGGGTAAGATTATCACACTTAAAGGGTTTGCTGGTAGGCATTCACTAATATTGTTTTATTTTTACAAAAATCAAAGAAGAAAAAAAATAGTAAAAAAAAGAATGCGGCTCCAAAAAAGCATGCGGGTGGGGACGATCAACTGTTTTCATTTTTGATTTGGCCTTATATATCTAGCAATGTACATGTGCACATTATGCAGTGTGTCTTGATGCACACCAGTCACATGCCCAAAGGGAGGTGTACATCATAATGGCTCTCTATCTATTGGAAATTGCTGCAGAATTCTATCTCTTGTCTTCGTGCTGCAGAACTCTCCCTTGTTGTGCCATAAATCCTGTCTGTTTGGGGAACATGTATAACAGCCTACCCTGTCATACACTGCTGGACACTACTAAAATATCAACAAAGATGACTTTTTTTTCGCAGGACTCAGGGAAGTACTACATACAGTGCTGACACGTATCGGTGTGAGGGTAAAAACCAAAATTAATATTCTTTATCCCCCATATGCAAGTTTAACATACATTGTTGCGGTACCCCTGCCAAACATTGGATTTTAACTGCCTCTAGCTACCGGCAACGTAGTCTAGTTGGTAAGACACTGGTCTAGAATTGCAAGGGTCGTGGGTTCGAATCCCACCCGAGTAATATGCCTGTGACTATGTTCACAGGACTCGGGAAAGTATTGAGTATACAGTGCTGTCATACATTGGTGTACGTATGGGTAAAAAACAACCAAATGAATACAGATGACATGGGCTATTTGAGAATACATATAATCAAATGATCCCTTATGACACAACAACAGGACAACGGCTGCCATAAACCCAAACTCTCAAATCATGTTATGGATGTACCTAGAATCCCAAAGTTTGACTTGCTGGCTGGGTCTGCATCCAGATTACTGACGCATTGTGCAAGATCATGGGATGGTGTTTAAACTCAAAACATCCTATATACTGTTTGACTGGGTGTTTCAATGGTGTTTCAATGTGCATCGAGGGGTTTATACTGGCTATGGTCATTGAAGTGTTGTGCTTAATCTCACAATATTGCAAAACGTTGATGTTTGTAGATTGCTTGTGGACTGTGCATTGAGTGTTACCTAGCTAGCACAGTGATGAGAATGATCATACTGACTCACACCCCTTCTGCATGATGATCAGTGAAATAAAATACTGTGCATTGAGAGTGCCAACTGACAGTGTGATGATTGATGTAGTTTATCAAGTCTTTTGTAAGACTGACCTAGTTTAGTGATGTATAAAGTGAGAAGGTGCTTGTTGATATAATACTCACAGCATCCTAGTACTAGGTAATCCTCTATGTCCGATTCTTAATTCAGAAGAGCCTTCTATCAAGCTGCATGTCATCAAGATGGTCAACAATTGCTTTATCCATATTGCACACAACATACTACTATATCAAGAAACCTTTAGTATCCAACCGGGCAGATCGTTTGCTCAAGGATTTGAGTTATATTTTGAAATGTATCCAGAGTGTCACGGCCGAGTGGTTAAGAGCATCGAATTCAAGTTCTGGTGCTAATTCACCGGAGTGTGGGTTCGAATCCCGATCGTGACACTTGTGTCCTTGAGCAAGATACTTGACTATAATTGCTTCTCTTCACCCAGGGGTATAAATGGGTACCAGCGAGGGTAGAGGTTGATATTGTGAATGAAAAGCTTTCGGAGCGCCACGGCAGCTCAGGGCTGTATACTCCCTAATGGGAGCTGAGAAAGATTAAAGGGATGTTTATTGGCCCAATGACCAGGGGACTAATGTAAAGCGCATTGATACGGTTTATTGTGAAATGCGCTATATAAGAATTTGTTATTATTATTATTATTATTATTATGATGTCATAGGGCCAGGTTGAAACCCAGTGTCATTTTGTCTTTTGTATTTAAGTAAATAATCCAAATGTTAAACACTACTCAGCTTCCCTTGTCTGTCAATATGACCTCACATTCTTACATAACATTTGTGTTAAGCAGCAACAGCTTACGTTATTTGTTTCCTGTAAAGCAGTGCTTTTTTAAGTGCCGGACAAACATCCACTATCCAACAAACATATAGCTTGAGTGACAACACTTGATTAAAACCTATCAATTTGTTGACAATTGATGCAATGATAATGAAATTCTCACAGGTATAATGTTAGTTAGAGAGGAACCAAAATGTCTCTCCCTGCACTGGATTCTTATATAATATGAATATCTGGTGTTATAATTCGGTTGTTATAATTTTGTTTCTTATTTTTTAATTTGTCCATATATTTTCATGTTCAGCGCCCTATAGAGCATGTCTACATGATCAGGGCACTTTATAAGTTTGGGTATCATTATTATTATTGTCTTTTATTATCTGCACTAGAAAGGAGTCCTTGATAAAAACAGCACTGCAAAGCGTCCAATAACTGTCTATATTGGACTCCAATATTAAGTTGTGGAGAATCACGTCATAAAACACATAACAATATAATAGATGACATGTGACAAAATGTTCTACCAATCAAACGACAAGGATCTGTGTGTACAAACAGTCATAATACAAGACTGCAAACAATGAAATCCGAACACCCACCTGTGCTGTTAAGAACGATTATTCATTTTTGTCTCATGTTGGGAGTCGGGTAATATATTCATTATCACATGCCTGCATGTGGAATATGGCAAAATAAAGCTTGTCTGTACTCCACATCCAATAAGGCTGAACATTTAACAAACTGAAGCGATACATTTGTCCATATTCTATTTGTGTACGAAGTATAGTACATGAAGTTTAAAAAACACGTTGCCTTGGATCAGGAGAAGTCGGTTTTAAAAAGCATTTGAAATCGTTTGTTATGAAATGCAAAAGGTTAGAAAGTAGAATATAATGATCCACACAAGTATCACTCCAAACACTGTTTTCCTTTTACGTTGCAAACTAACACGGTCGGCCATTTTATGGAGTCGAAATTTTGACTCAACAAAATGGCAGACCGTGTTTCTTAGCGTCATACAAGGAAAAATTTCGAGACATGTCTGCGTGTATAGTTAAACTCGACTTTAAAATTATCTATGTAACTTTTTGCATTTAATAACAAATGGCTTCAAACGCTTTTTAAAGACCAACTCGGCGGATCCAAGGCAACGTGTCCCTTTAACAACTTACTTGTCTCTCCCAAGCACACCTAGTGCACCGGCTCGTTTGAATTTCTCATACTGAAGTTGGCGATACTCTTCATATGACATGTGCCGATGTAATGAGACAGATGTTGGTCTTGGGAATTCTAGATCCTCTGTACTCCCCACTGAGTGTATAGAATGATGACTACCTGACTGCAGCTTCCTGCTTTGTCTCATCATCTGCTCCTCATTACCTTCACTACCATGGCAATCTCCATCACTCTCGGAAGAATTGCGGACTGAGTCACTCAAATGAAGGTCTTCAAGCTGTATATCTAAACCATACAATCAAGACATGAAGTCAGTCATTTAGACTGACACTCCACTGTGATCAGAGACAAAGTACAGAATGTTTGATCCAAACAAATGGAAACAATTTGAGTTTACTTTAAAAGAATAGAAATGGATAAGACTTCATTAACGTTTAGAAAAAAACTCAAAGTGTAAAGCCCGGTTCATACTTCTTGAGAATGCGATGCGAAATTGACATGAATTTGAGGTCATAACCAACCTTTCGCTGCGATATTCGCAAGTGAGTTGAGCAGAGTTGAACTGCTGCGAATTATTCGTTGCAAATTTGTGACGTCAACACTCGCTTTGCATCCGCATTTGCAGGAAGTATGATCCTACCAAATACCTTAATGAATGATTTATTATATTATCAGTTTGAACGTTCTACTTACATAATGTAGTGTGGAAGCTTCTATGTGTAACTGCCATAATTAGACAACTTGGAAAACAAATTGGCTTTCCATCTATTCAAACACTTGTTTGTCTTTCTAGGCAATTCAACATTTTTTCTAGTTTGGCGAATGCATGTCAGCATTTTAGCCAACTATTCGGTACATGTGCATGTCTTGTGCACAAAAATCAATCGTGTTCAGTATTGCCAAATGTTGGTTATTTCAGTGTTCAGTAAAGCTGCGTTCTACCATCAGTATTCATGAATTCTTATCATGTTCTTATAAAAGACGTGATATTTGGTCCTCAGGAAAAAGTAGGAATAATTTGTTGAATCCAAGAGCTGACCTTACACTGGCTATTTAATCACAACTTTTCCCAAGGAAAAAAAAAAAATCGAAAATCAGACTAATTTTAGGAAGAATATCATGCCTGTTTTCAGGTTATAAACAAAACCCGCTGCCAAAACATAGGATTCGAACTGCCTGTAGCTACCGGGTAACCTCGGTAGTCTAGTTGGTAAGACACTGCTCTAGAATTGCAAGGGTCGTGGGTTCGAATCCCACCCGAGTAACATGCCTGTGATATTTTTTCACAGGACTCAGGAAAGTGCTGAGTATAAAGTGCTAACACACATTGGTGTATGGGTAAAAACCAAAATTAATAAAACAAGTTGCCTCAATCTGTTAAGGCCGGTTTATAATCGGACGGGGGATGGTCGCTAAAAAACACTGAGTTTATAGTCATCGCTGACAATATAAATTGTGTTTTTTATGATCCCGTGTCAAGATTTCCATCGTGTGACCATCGTGCGACCATTGCATGCCCATCTATAAACCAGCCTGAAATAAGATGATTGTATGTGTTACCCTAGTTACCTGCAGACATAAGACGTCTATCTCTTACACCACTAGCATCTCTCAGGTATCTCAAGATCTCCTTCACTCCTCTTTCCAGTACTTTAGGAGGAGGAAACTCAAGTGGATTTCTCTGTAGATTCAATCCTGTCAGTGTTTTCACAAAACCTGCACCAATCAAAACATTGTTAACACAGCTGCAATTTTTTTTTTTTAATGAAACAAAAAGGTAGTGGACCAATCTCTACTTAGTAATTGTTGTAGGTTGCACATCTGCTGTTTATTCTTTCTCACTACACAGTTTTGCAATACATATAACTGCATAAAACAATAGCATTTATTACAGAAGGTCAGTGGAACTTACTGGAGGAGAGAATATACTTTTCAATGGCTCAAGGAAGAGCACAAAAACTATGACTAAATTCCACCACTATTTTGATTTCCACATCTGTCATCTCTTTATTGGAAACACACGACTGCATAAGGATATTACCATGGTCATTGTTTATATGGAGTACAAACACTGCTTTGTTGTTTGCTTGAAACAAACTTTGACTTCTAGTACTAGGTAGTGACATTCATCATGCTCAGGGATCCAACTAGGAGATTATTAATGAAGGTCTGTGTTCCAAGTGACTTCATTTTGTATCAGAGCACTTTCTTTTCCTTTTTACAGAAAGATGTTGACAGCAAATAACCTTTGAGGTTCTGATAAGTTCATCACTGTAAGGTTGATTAATAGTTTCTCCCACTGATGTGTACCAACTTACAACATGCATTGCTGCAACTGTGTGGTAGCTTGAAATGGACATCTGCCATGTCTAACCAGTGTATAAATAGAATATTATCCACAAGGATCACATAGTGTGATTTCCATTTCATAGCACTGCTGTATGTTACTGTAAACATAGAAAAAGACATGTTAAAGGCAGTGGACACTATTGGTAATTTTTAAAGACTAGCCTTCACAGTACAGTTGGTGTATCTCAACATATGCATAAAATAACAAACCTGTGAAAATTTGAGCTCAATCGGTCATCGGAGTTGCGAGATAATAATGAAAGAAAAATAACCCTTGCAACACGAAGTTGTGTGCGTTTAGATGGTTGATTTCGAGACCTCAAGTTCTAAACTTGAGGTCTCGTAATCAAACTCGTGGAAAATTACTTCTTTCTCGAAAACTATGGCACTTCAGAGTGAGCCGTTTCTCACAATGTTTTATACCATCAACCTCTCCCAATTACTCGCCACCAAGAAAGGTTTTATGCCAATAATTATTTTGAGTAATTACCAATAGTGTATACTGCCTTTAATCTACCAGCGCTCACTGTCAAGCAAATGACGAATGTAAATCCATGGTGACTCAAAGGTGCAAGCTAGCAGCCTCATTTTCATTCTAGCCTGTGAAGAACACCGTTGAAGTACAATTACTCTTGCAATTCTGCTAGCGTAAGCCCATTTCAAAATCTAGGTAGCCTGCACGAGCATGCATGACAAACTGTGTGTTTAAAGAGCCTTCCAAGGCGTTTTCATGCAGTATAATTTCTGAAGATTCTGAAGATTCTAAAGAACATTGTTGTGACCGTTAAGCAGTTTAAAATTGGCCCAGGGCAAAATTTCATCAAACATGTTAGCAGCCGTTTTGTGCTTACGGAGCATCCCTTAGCAGCATTTATATTTCATATAGCTGTTTACCGTAAGCAAGGGTAAATACTTGATAACTCGCGGTAATGTAACAATGCAAATCCGTGGTGAACATGCATGCTCACCGTAACATTTCCTGCTTACTTGAGAAATCATCGTGAAATAATCAAATGCTTACGCACATTTTTTAACTATGGTATACACTGATCCGAGGGTCCATATCTGTGAACCCAGGGGCCAATTTCATAGAGCTGCTTAAGCACAAAATTTTGCTTTAGCAAAAAATTCATTGCTTAGTAATATCAGATTACCGGCCAAAACTCCACTCAATTGTAATGCTAAGTAAACAACAGCTTAATACTAGTCATAAGCAATGTATATGGCAGGAAATTTTGGCCAGTAACATGTGTAAAATAAGCGAGCTATTTTCGTGCTTAAGCAAATTTTTTGCTTTAAAGCAGCTCTATGAAATTGGCCCCATATCTGTGAACCCAGATCTTTATTGGGTCTTCCATTACACTCGTACACTATCTAATACTAAACACTCTGAATATTATGCTTACCTAGTTCACATGGCAACTCTTTCAGTTGATTACCTTCAAGAAGTAGAGTCTTCAAACATCTACAATCAAAATAAAAACAAATTAAAGCAGACAGTAAGTATTTATTCAAACTTCAAATTTTAAAGTTGTTTCTGTAATGTTTTACACTTTATAACAACCGTGCAACTTACCCATGCTCCTTGATGGATGTTGGCACCTCCTTTAACCGATTGTTTCTCAAATCAAGCCACTTCAGATTAACCAGCATTTCAAACAACTCACTTGGAACATGACTTATGTCATTACCCTCCAAATAAACATACTGTCAACAAAAAATAACAACAAACAATTAGAAAAATCAAAATAGGTTTTAATTCTAGGATTTCAAAAACTGGCTAAATTGTTTGTTTATTGAAAACACAAAAAAAGGAACACTTGTTTTGGCTATTTAAAGGCAGTGGACACTATTGGTAATTGTCAAAGGCTAGCCTCCACAGTTGGTGTATCTCAACATATGCATAAAATAACTAACCTGTGAAAATTTGAGCTCAATCGGTCATCGAAGTTGCGAGATAGTAATGAAAGAAAAAAACACCCTTGCCACATGATGTTGTGTGCGTTTAGATGGTTGATTTCGAGACCTCAAGTTCTAAATCTGAGGTCTCGAAATCAAATTCGTGGAAAATTACTTCTTTCTCAAAAACTATGGCACTTCAGAGGGACCCGTTTCTCACAATGTTGTATACCATCAACCTCTCCCCATTACTCGTCACCAAGAAAAGTTTTATGCTAATAGTTATTTTGAGTAATTACCAATAGTGTCCACTGCCTTTAAGGTTGTGAATCGGGCATGGATTTGAACTACACAGGCATCCGTTGCCATCATTTTAATTTTGGTGCTCCATGTAAGTTTAAAACAAACTTCTCAACAAAGTTAGGTTCAAGCCTGTAAAGTGAACAGAAACTCTGGGCCAAACAAAGTGCATTTCTATAGTCTGATAGTGCATAACACCTACAAAAGAAAGTCTCAAAGCGCCCAGAAGAACAATAGAATAATTATGTATACACGATGAATTGGAGAGAAATATTTTGAGAAGAGTCTTGAAACTTGAGATAGTGGTAGCTTGTTTGATGTGTAGAGTGAATCATGTCAATTGCACTTGTTGGACAAAATTAAACAAAGTGTAATGATAATTATGCTGAGAATTGCCTACAAATGTTCTAACTAAATCTATAACATAAATTCCAATAAAGCGGCAATCAACACTTTGTATATAAAACTTTTGAGTCGTGTTTCGTTCGGAAAAGAACAGGTGGTCACATTTAGTTCAATATTGAGCAGGCAATAATTTACTTGAACAAGTTTAGAGTGATGATTGCAGCTTTGAAATTTAACTCGACATGGGCCCAATTTCATAGAGCTGCTAGCTAAGCATAAACATTTGCTTATTATGAAATTTCTTCGTTGATAAAAACAGGATTACCAACCAAATTTCCATGTGTTGCACATTGCTTGTTACTGGTATTCAGATGTTGTTTGGTTATCCTGAAACTCATGTGAAAATTTGTGGTTGCCAATCCTGTTTTATCAAGGCAACAATGTCATGCTAAGAAAATTTGTGTGCTTAGCAGCTCTATGAAATTGGGCCTTGCTGTTATTGCAGTACCTCTACATGCTGCAGAAGAAACACTTGATGAGGGATATGGGTCAGACCTCTCCTGCTGATATCTAGTGTTATTGAACCCAAAGCATTAGCTACTGCTATCACATTAAGAACCTCTTCATCAATACACTCTCTCTCTGAAGTAAGCTCAGATAGGTCATCATCTCCGGCCATTGTGGTTCAACACACCTAACAATGCAAACAATCATTTGTTATTGTTAATCTATTGTACTTTAAGCTGTATTTAGATCTACTCGGCAGCATTTCACCAGGCCAGGCCCGTAACCAGGACTTTTTTTTGGGGGGGGGGGGGGGGTGGCGTTGAATATGAAAAAAGGTCCATCGGTGCGTTAGGGTTAGAATACGGCGTGTGAAGGGCTAAAGTAACAGCCTGGCCCACAAGCGAAGTGAGGTTTTCTAACACAAACAGTCACTAACGTTAACTTGTATAGTAGATGATGAAGACCCTGATTAAGTACAAATCCCAAACTTCTATATTATGATGAGCTCATATGTTCGTTTTTATTAAAATTGGAACCCAGTGCAGTGTATAATGTACACATGTGTGCATGAGTAGCACAGACTGTCTAAATAACTTTATTTCTATTATGGTTTCATTCAAAAATTAGTCTGAACACTGGCTTTAAAGGCAGTGGATACTATTGGTAATTACTCAAAATAATTATTAGCATAAAACCTTTCTTGGTGACGAGTAATGGGGAGAGGTTGATGGTTTAAAACATTGTGAGAAACGGCTCCCTCTGAAGTTGCATAGTTTTTGAGAAAGAAGTAATTTTTCACGAATTTGATTTCGAGACCTCAGATTTAGAACTTGAGGTCTCGAAATCAACCATTTAAACGCACACAACTTCGTGTGACAAGGGTGTTTTTTTCTTTCATTGTTATCTCGCAACTTCAATGACCAATTGAGCTCAAATTTTCACAGGTTAGTTATTTTATGCATATATTGAGATACACCAACTGTGAAGGCTAGTCTTTGACAATCACCAATAGTGTCCACTGCCTTTAAGATAAAGTCTATAGACGATGTGACCTATGTTTACATTCAAACCGCCCTCTGTTGACAAAACACTACATACGTCATGTTTCGCCGGGCACTGAGTTGCGTAGTCAAAGTAAGATTGCGTACACTTTCTAGCTGGCTGCCAAAACACAAAGGTTTTGCCCGGCGGTATGCGCGCGAATCATGTTATGGTTTTCGTGTGACGTCAGAGGTCACATCGTCTATAGATCCTTGTTGAAAAAGTGGTGGAATTGATCTGTTTTCGCTTTATCTTCTGGTTCCAAATCAAATTGTGGTCAAGTCAAATATTGTTGGTTTTCAAGACCTCTTTGATATAGATTGTAAAGCTCCATTGTTGGCCAATTATAGCCCCAACATTTCAAGTTTTAACAAATATTCTTAGGCCCTATGTATTTAGAATCTCTCAAATGAGAAGGAACTCATACATGATTCCTAATCATGTGTGTGAAATAAAAAATGATTCATATTTTCATGAATGATGAGGTCATCACATTTTTAAATTTTTTTATGTGACAATGGAAACAATTAAAGCTTGTACAAACTTAAAACTTACTATGTACATAGGCAATAGTGCGTAGAAAACCTAAAGCCAATCTCACACAAACATATTGCATTTGTGAAGAAAAAAAGGAGTTGTTTAAAAATTGTGATACAAGTTTAACTATAAAAATTAACATCACGTTGTAGAACAAGTCATCTTTATGGTTCAATGTTCTTGAACTACGTCATCACGTAACGTCCAACCGAACACCGTGTTTTTGTAATTAACAAAAATTCTATGTCTTGTTTTTTATGTTGAGTTTAGTTCAGCACAATCCCATGATGGGGCTTTAATGTGGCACTATCCATAGACATGCTAGACCCAGTTCAGCTACTACTGGGTCTGAGTAGCCATAGTTCCTCTTTTGACTTTGTGGCCAAGCATTACTATTTACTAAGTGTAATACTCCAAGATTGCCAACAACGATTCAGTTTGAGTTTTTTGTTTGACACAAAAGTGGGACAGGAGTGTTGTTGAGACAGACGTCTAGAAACTAATAATAAGGCTCCCCTTAAAAGTGTCTTGTTATTATTATGGTTGAAGTATTGCTTTTTACTTTGACATAAGTGTGCATACGGGTACCAGAGTGATTTTGGGGGGATGAACCTCCCATTACTGTGGTCATTAGAATTATTTAAAAAAAATATGCTGTCCCTACATAACAGGAGCTAAATCCGAGAATTATAACATTACTTTCCCAGGGTGCGTTCAATTAAAAGCTTCCCCAGGTCGACCCCATTGTGCCCTGGTACTTTCGAATAGCTTTGATATGTCATTGCAGGAGCTCACCAGGGTCAGCCGCAAGTGCCCTGCTTGTGGAGTGGGTCACTTTGGGGCTGGCCCCAGGTGCATGACGTGACATCACGACGTGAGGGTGAGAGATTGTTCGATTAGCTCTTGTTCAATTAGCGCTTACGATGACGATTCCCCGCTTGACGTGCGTGCAAGCACCAAATTTCTGCACTAGCCTTCTAAGCGTAGAATGCCTAGTAACATGGAGTACGCACGCGCAGAAGCCCAAATTTGCCGCTAACCTGTGAAATACGCTTGCACAGAATTCCCTGTTTACGGTAAGCAGAGCCATGAAATTGGGCCCTGCTTACTAGATCAAAGAACTGATGAGCCGCGGCCGAGTCGGACTAAACCATTCTGTATAAGGGGTGTTACAGGGCAGTGTGGCACTGGCAGTGCGTGGGCGTTGTCCATTTACAATACCTATACGGCTTGTTATTAGAAGAGCGCCCTCACGAGGCCGTGTGTAACAAGTAAATGTTGTATGCAGGCGGCCATGTTTTAAGGCGATACACACTTAACTGTACTAAATGAGCTACAGCAATAAAAGCATTAAATCAAGTTCAATCTTCAGCCATCTGGCCTCCTGAATTATTACATGGTGTCAGAAGTAAACTACAGTGAATAGATGGATAGCATCAAGCAACCAGATAGCCTTTGCCTGGAGGGAAATGTCTCTGAAAACTGGCGTAAGTGGAAACAACGATTTCATTTGTACATGACAGCCTCGGGGATGGCAGACAAACCGATGTATGTCAGATGCTGCACGTTGTTGCACACTATTGGAGAAGAAGCACTTGAAATATACAATACATTTGACTTTGATAATGAAGATAACAAAAAGAAGCTAGATGTTCTGTTGACAAAATTCACAGATTACTTTGAGCCGCAAAAGAATGTGACTTATGAGAGGCACAAGTTCAACACTCGTACGCAAATGCAGGGAGAACACTTTGATATTTTTGTCACGGATCTGAAGAAGAAAGCCCAGACATGTGAGTTTGGAAACCTTGGAGATAGCCTCATTAAGGACAGAATTGTTGTTGGGATTATTGAGGATAGTACTAGAGCACGACTTCTTCGCGAGAAGAACTTAACCTTGCAGCGAGCCATTGAAATCTGCCGAGCAGCTGAAATCAGTAAATCACAGATAGGAGACATGGCTGCTGGAGTTAAGAGCACTACCACAGTAAATGCACTGTACAAACAGAAAAGCAAAGGAAAATGAGGTATGCCCACAAATGCGGCGACTCGTCAGTCAACCTTTAACAACCCTGATCCAGAAAGGCGATCTTGCAAATACTGTGGTAGGCAACATGAAAGAGGTCAGTGCCCAGCGTACGGTAAGACATGTGGAAATTGTGGGAAACAAAACCACTTTGAAAAAGTCTGCATGTCGCGTTCAAAGGATGCTAAACCAACATTTTGAAGGAATGACGCACGAACACAAAAGATACATGGAATTAATGACTATTCTGATACCGATGATGATGAGTTCTTTGTAGATGTAGTTGGCCTAGAAAAGAGCAACAAGGCAAATACACCTGACTGGATGATCAATCTCAAAATAATGAACCGCACTGTCAGATTCAAGGTACATGTAGATACAGGTGCACAATGTAACGTTGTTCCGGAATGTGTGCACACCAAGATTTGCAACAAACTGCAACGCTCCAATGAAAGACTGGTGTCATTTTCAGGTGACAGAATGAAGCCCATCGGAAAATGCACCATGTTGTGTGAACGCAAGAGCAAGCTCTTTGACATTGAATTCCAAGTTTTGCCTGGTGAAGTTCAACCAATTATGTGGCTTAAAGCTTGTGAGCGTCTTGGTCTTATCAAGCGTATTGACATACTTGAGAAAAATCCAAACGCGGAAATGCTACGCAAATACGATGTATTCGAGGGCCTGGGATGCCTTGAAGGGGAACACCATCTGTATATTAAACCAGATGCAGTGCCAGTTATTCATGCACCACGGAAAGTACCAGTCGCTATTCGGGATAAGGTGTTCCTGGCTGGATTGGCAGCATATTGCGCCACAGCACCTTGTTAACCATTACATTGTGCTTAAGGATTAGGTCTTATATTATCTCAGAAATCGCCCCCACTCCTTGCAGTAATAATACCTGGCGCTTTGTATCCTTTGGCAAAAAGGCGCGTTATAAATACGGTTATTATTATTATTACATCGTACAAACCGCTGATGGACATCAGTATCGACGAAACAGACGAGACATCAGAGCTTCATATCGCAAGGATCAAGAACAAACTCTGAACATTGACTCTGATTCAGAACAGACTCACAATCTGAATGACACGGTGCAGGAAACACCACCGCATGTCATCACAACTAGGTCTGGCCGGACAGTCAAACCTCCACTATACTTGGAACAATATGTTACTTAGTTGTTGCCGCCAACAGTAACTACTGGTTCTGCAAGAATTTGTTGATTTTTTTTTCACAAAAAGAAAACCCAGAACAAAAACAAACAGTAGTAGGAAAAAAAAAACACAAAAAAAAAGGTGTTCAAAGAAAGTTGGTTTTTATTTCTCATTGTAAGGATTTGTTTAAAAAAAAAAAATCTTTCGGCAAGTAAATGTTTATTGTTTGGCTTTCTTTAAAAGAAAAAGGAAGATGTTGTAATACGGCTTGTTATTAGAAGAGCGCCCTCACGAGGCCGTGTGTAACAAGTAAATGTTGTATGCAGGCGGCCATGTTTTAAGGCGATACACACTTAACTGTACTAAATGAGCTACAGCAATAAAAGCATTAAATCAAGTTCAATCTTCAGCCATCTGGCCTCCTGAATGATTACACTGTACACGCAAGCTTGCACGCAAGCTTGCACGCACTGCCTTGTTGTATTTATAACACCCCTTTCACAGAATTGTTTAGTCCAACTCGGCCGCGGCTCGGCATCTCATCAATCCATCAGCTGGTACACGCAGTTCAGTGCTTGGTGACCCCAAAAAGAAAGCGTTTAGCATATCATATCGTAGCGTCATACGTTATCGACCCTCATATGTTTTCGGTCTTCAACTTTGATTCCCGTTTACCGCGAGATTGTGCAAGCTGCACCGGTGACAGAAGCTATGCAGTTTACTCACAGTCTGTATTTTCATCAGGCTTAATCATGCTGAGAAAAAAGTTTCCTGTCGTTGGTTATGCTCAAACATTTATAAAATGATTGATTTTTGGTACTAATCACTAGTGCATTATTATGCCAACATTCAAATGAGTCAAAGAAACATCATCCAACCTCAAAAGTTCAAAACAAAATTACTATCTGCTAGATTGAGTTTCATTCTGCTTTAGTCACTAGATGGATCACGTGAGGTGGTTACTATTTGGGATTCTATGGTGTGCCAATATGGGGAAAATATTAAAATATTTTTTTGATTTACTGAATACTGTAATAAATTCCGATTAGCGTAATAAATATTAAGTCTACATTAAAGAGAAAATATCATAGATTGGTTTCTTATCTCCTGAAACCAAACATTACTGGTCTGAAATGGGGGAAAACGGATTGTTATGAAGTGTGTGTGTTTCAAAGGGGGGTGGGGTGTTTTACTTTCATGCCTTATGAAATCTCTGGATTCTAATATAGGCCTAGTACTTTAGTTTTTTAGTAGCCAAAATGCCTTAGGACAAAAACGTAATTAAATTTGTAAAGTAGTAATTGAATAATATTTTTGATTTATTTTGCACGCCATACTAGCTTCTGAATATTAAATAAAATACCAACCAATGAAAGGTGTGAAAACATGTGACGTTGCTCCAATGTCGTGCATCATGTGCATTCACAAGCACTGTTGTTGTGTTATGGTGGACTGTCTCTCGAGTCTCGCAACGTAAAACCAAAACTTGAAAAATGTCAACACACGATGAAGTGTAATTGTTATTGTTAAAAAATTGGACAGATGATCTGAAAAAAAAAAATTATTTTTTGATTGTGAACAATTTTCCTGTTATCCTACTGAAAACACATGACACCAGGATATTACATTGAGAAGTCAAAAAACGGGCGATTCTGAGGCTCACGTCACGGGGAGCATTTTTTAAAGTTTCTAGGGGGAGCTAGGTCATGTATTGTTTGTAGGTAGCTAGCCTTGTTTTAATTTTCTAACCTACACATACATTACATCATCGTCTTTTTATTCATTATTTCTCAATAGATAGTTTCATACTTACAAGTTGCAATATCTTACAAAATTCACCTCATCAACACAATCTCGCTGGTTTTACATCCGCCATACTGGAATGATACCCAGACGTCAAGTAAGGCTGGGTGTACACTGTACATTTGACGGCTGCTTCGCTTTGCGCGATTTGTTGCTATGGGGCGACCGGGGCGACGTTTAAATAGGCTTGGTTCCTACCTCGTTCCCAGGTAGGAGTGATCGATCTCGCCCATAAAGTTATAGACCTTTCTTTTGCAACGTAACAGCCCGAGTTTTTGCCAACCCAGATTGGAAAACTATGGAAAGCCGTAAGTGCAAATTAAGAAAAGATCGCTATTTTTGGTAACAATATAACAAAATTTGTTGATTTTGTTAAAAACAAAACAAATAATTATGAGAGGTATATTATTTAATTGAAAGTTTGCAGAAAATGCTGAATTTGGTTAAAACATGTGTTTTTAAGATTTAGTGTTTTACTAACATTCGGCCGACCATGCCAACCAAGGCGTTTTGTTTATCAACAAAAGAAAGGGCTATAGAGAGGTTGCGTGACCCCGCAAAAAGTTCGTTGTGCGCGCCGTCGGCCATGTTGAGTACTATTTCTGTTGGTAACGCGTCGTCTGCTCGCAACAGCAGACGCACGTTTGTAACCGAGAAAGTTGGTTTTTCTCCGATGACAAATATTTGGTGAAGGTTTTCTTTCAGTTTTTTATTTGGTAAAACAATGAATTACATCAAGCACATAATATGCTCGTGAAAGTAAACAAACTTTGCAGTTTTACTCTTGAGGCCGCACTTATTGCGAAACATTATTTATTTTGTATGGACGTGGACATGGCTACCAACTACCTACCACATCACGGTACCACCACTGTAGAAAACAAAATTATTTTTGTTCAAATCGGAACTGGGATTTTAGCAAAACGTATGACTTGTTTTCGGCAATGGTGGTGCGGTATTTGGCTGGCCTTCATCGGCACTCTGGTATATTTTAGATTCAACTATCTGAAGGGGGCGATTCACGTTGACAAAAAACATTGGCATAGATTTGATTTATTTTTAGATGGTTTATTCACAATACAACAAAAATATTCTCGGCCAGAGGCCCGAAAAACATTTTGTTCGTGTCATGTACACATTTATAAACTTCAATATACAAAAGACAAGATTGAAGAAAGCAAAGATGTCTTAAGCAAGTCAAAATTAATGAGTGGACACTATTGGTAGTTACTCAAAATAATTATTAGCATAAAACCTTATTTGGTATAAATGAGTAATGGGGAGAGGTTGATAGTATAAAACATAGTGAGAAACAGCTCCCTCTGAAGTGGAGTAGTTTTCAAGAAAGAAGTATTTTTCACGATTTTGATTTCGAGACCTCAAGTTTAGAATTCAAGCATCTGAAAGCACACAACTTCGTGTGACAAGGGTGTTTTTTTCTTTCATAGTTATCTCGCAACTCCGACGACCGATCAAGCTCAAATTTTCACAGGTTTGTTATTTTATGCACATGTTAAGATACAGCAAGTGAGAAGACTGGTCTTTGACATTTACCAATAGTGTCCACTGGCTTTAAGAGAGTGGAATTAGAGAGAAAACAACGATACAGGCAGTGGACACTATTGGTAATTACTCAAAATAATTAAACGTTACTTGGTAACGAGTAATGGGGAGCTGTTGATAGTATAAAACATTGTGAGAAACGGCTCCCTCTGAAGTAACGTAATTTTCGAGAAGTAATTTTTCACGAATTTGATTTCGAGAACTCAGATTTTGAATTTGAGGTCTCGAAATCAAGTATCTGAAAGCACACGACTCCGTGTGTTTTGTTTCTTTATTGCTATCTCGCAACTTCGACGACCAATTGAGCGCAACTTTTCACAGGTTTGTTATTTTCTGCATAAATTGGTCTTTGACATTACTACAAATAGTGTCCAGTGGCTTGATGAACAAAAAAACCATTTGGGACTGGAATGGAAGTTCAATACTCAAGGGTAATCTCAAAAGACTCTAAAGACATTTTAAGTCAATGTTATCTTGGCTGCTCTATGTGCCTGTGTGTCTACATATCCGTAACAAAAACAAGCAAATTACATTGGGGCAGCTGAGTGCTAAGCTTTGTTTCTACTAATCCTACCTCCATGCTTTAAGATATTGCTTATTTTAATATTCCCCTTCTTTCATCATTGATATTTAAAAATGTCAGAAACTAGAGGGCTGGGTCGTCTAAGAAAATTGTTTCAATAATGTTTCCTTCAAATTCGTATCGGTTGACACGTGGACGATCTGTTTGTCCTGTGTTTAGGCAACTTCTTCTTTGTCGTCGAGATCTCCAAAGCCCACTCCGATGTTTCATCATTTTAATTTAAGCCATGCCTTGTCGTCCTCCGCGGCTGTTTCAACAGGTTCAGATTGTTTGCCAGCCTTTGCTAGGCCCTGCTTGGTGCTAAATAATCGATGGTTGGCGAAAAAAATATTCACGGTCTCCTGGCTTACGATTTACATTTAACCGTGATTTAACTGAGCACATGAACTGCTTTGGTTTTTTTTTTTTTGCACCTTTTATGCGTTACGTTATATACAGGCCAGCTGATAATATACAAATATTGACTGCCTCGAGTTCTATGGTTAAAACTATGACTCCCGAGGTGATCCCCGGAGCGTTCTATTTTCCCGAGGCGAAACTCGTGAAATGGTTAAAAACTATGACTCCCGAGGTGATCCCCGGAGCGTTCTATTTTCGAGGCGAAAATAGAACGCTCCGGGGATCACCTCGGGAGTCATAGTTTTTAACCATTTCACGAGTAAAAGCAATATTTGTCAATATTTGTTTTATAACACCCCAAACATTTCTAAATACTGTACTATTATTATTAAGTTACAGACCTGAATGCTACAATTCACTGACGACGCGAATACAGATTGCAAACACTTTTACTGTGCTGCATGTAGTGTCGTGCATGCAATCCGAAATGGTTGCAGACTATTAATGTATCGTCCTCGTAAACGCAACGGACGTCTGGGTGCTGCACACCGTGTGCTAGTCTTCGGACTAGCGCATGGCAAACCGACGCACTATCACACGGCCGCCGTCTAGCAAAACTAAGACATGTCATGTGACGCGCTCTAAACCAATGAACAGGCAGAATACTTGTAAGGGGTGTTATAATAGTACTCAACATGGCGGCGGGTGTCAAAAACTGACGATTGTGACGTCACGCGAAACCTCTCTAGATAAGAACTAGAGGGCGCACGAGTGAGTTTGAGTTTGAACATGTTGATATTGAATTGATTATAATTGAAATACATACTAAACGTGGTAAAGTGTTGCTGGGTTGCCTGTACAGGCCTCCTAGTGCCCCTGTTAAATTCTTTGATGATTATCAATCTGTCGTCGAAAATATATTACAATTTTCTCAACAGTATGTTGCCATATTAATAGTTGGTGATTTTAACATTGATTCCCGTACACAACCATCATCGGCACGTCTGAATAATATCTCTGATATTCTCAGTTTACAGCAGTTAGTCACATTCACCACTCGTGATGGTAATTCATCTACTGTTCCTGGTTCGGTGATAGATTTGTTATTTACAAACAGACCAGACTTGTTTTCCAATGTTACGCAACATCCCGGACTTGGAAACAGTGATCATGATGGTGTTAAGTTTGATATATTAACCTCTTATGATTACAAAACTATGAATCGGTCTTTTTATCAATATAACAAAGCTAACATCGATACCTTATGTGACACTCTCCGTATGGTGCCTTGGGACACTTGCTTTTCTTCAGACAATATTGATGAGATTTGGGGTTGTTTTAAAGACCTGTTGTTTACTGCTGTAAAATATATTGTTCCTATAGCCAAATGCAAAGGTAGAAAGAAACATCCTTGGATCTCACATGATATCACTGTTTTATCCAAAAAGAAGAATAGAGCCTTTAAAGCAGCTATCCGTAACAAAGCTAATCATAACTTATGGGCTAAGTACAAAAAGCTTCGGAATGAGGTCAAATATCGTACTAGACAATCGTATTGTGCTTTTATCAATGACATGGCTACAAACTGTTCAAATAATCCCAAACAGTTCTTTGTGAGCGCACTTTGGTGCTTTTGGAGTCTTGCTGTGAAACACAATGTGTTTAAAAAATTCCTTTCAGAACTTAAAGACCTGCTTGAACGAAAATGTCAAGTCGTGAACTTCCACTTAAAATGTTTTCGATGAATAAGGAAATCGAGTCATATGATTATAAATAGGTTTCAATTGTGTAAAAAAACAATCATTTTGTATGCCCTTGTCCAGAGCTTTTCAGCGAGATTTGCGAAAAGCCCCATTACGTAATCACTCTCAAAACGTCATAAGTAGATAAAGCAGCTTTGTTGCAGCGTGGATGTATAACAAAGCAAACTCCCACAAATGACGTCAGCGGCATTGTCTGCTCTCAACGGCAGAAGTGTTTTTAGTTTTTCAAAAAACCTTTAGGTAGGGGCCTGATTTTTACCTCCATAATTACGAAAAGTTCAGAAGTGTACACATATCAAAATTACAGTAAAATGGTGAACAAGTGCATTATAAACAAGTAAAAATACAATTTCTGTTGAAAACATTCCGCTCAGGTAGCTGTTTAACATGCACAAATCCTGTGGGCCAGACGATATATCTCCTATGTTGTTGAATCTAGCTTGTGGGAGTTTAGCCCAGCCACTAGCGACATTTTTTAACTTGTCGCTTGCCACAGGTGTAGTTCCGCATGAGTGGAAACTGGCAAATGTTGTCCCTTTGTTCAAAACTGCACCGTAAAAAAATTGGGTAAAAAAATTCCCAACTTTTTACCCAATTAAGGGCGAATAGTGAACTCCTCCAACTTTTGGGCAAAATATTACCCATCAAAGTTAGGCACTCTGATTGCCAAATAATTAATAATAATAATAATTGGGTAATCAATAGTTGGGTATATTTTGGTAACCAACAGTTGGGTAATTTTTTTTACCCATTTTCTCGGGTATTTAATACATTATCAATAACCCACTTATTGGGCGATGATTTTATTAATGATTTAACCTTTTTCGGTGTTATCCAACAAATGGTGAATATATTTAACCCTTTGATTTACAGTTTCTTTTGTGATACGTCATACAACCAGGCATAGAAAATATCTTTTCCACGATGGCAAACGGTAGTGAGATGTGACCTTGGCATCTCTCTCAAAATCAAGAGGGTGCTCAGTGGTTTGTAGATGCTATGGAAGGTTGGTTTTTAACTACAGTAAATACAGTTTGTTTCCTGTTCAGTTGCTGTACACAGTCGTGATTTGCAGCGCAAGCACACGCATACATGCCACAACCGGCGTTGCACATAATGGCATGATAAAACTGAAACTAAAAACTGAAACTAATTCAACAGTAGTGTCACTTTGTTGCTCCCTCTGCAACTGTCACGACTATGTACGACTGAATAGAAAACACAACTTCATATTTAGTTAAAAACTAACCTTCAAATTTGATCTATATCTACTGAAAAACCCTGCTCGTCAGAGCCACTCCGCCACTCGCCATGTTGGAAAATATCGTTATGTTTTTGTTTATACCTTGTGGGGACGCTCATGTTATGTCGAATTATAGACCCATCTCACTATGTTCTGTTGTTGGTAACATTCTTGAAAGGATTATCTGTAAACATCTCATTAATCAAATGTATAGAGGGGGATAATCTCACCTACACAACACGGTTTCTTGCCTAAAAGATCTTGCGTTACTCAATTGACAACTCTTTATCATAGCTGGGCCAATGCTCTTGATGTTTCAAAACCGCCCCGCATTGATGCTATATTTCTTGATTGGTCAAAAGCTTTTGATCGCGTGCGTCACACAGTTCTTTTGAACAAATTACATAAATATGGTATTTGTGGCTCAATGTTGCACTGGTTTAAGTCTCATCTTTCAAACAGATTACAGCGGGTTCAGTTTATGGGTTCATCATCTGACTGGGCTGCAGTTCATTCTGGCGTGCCACAGGGTGCTGTTCTAGCACCTATTCTTTTCAATATCTTTGCTTTTGATTTACCATTTTGCATTCAATCTTATCTCCGTCAGTATGCAGATGACACTATCTTGTACAGAGTCATTAAAAATCAAGATGATGAAGTGGCACTCCACACTGTTAAAAGAGCTGGGCAAAATATCGCTGGGTAAACGCCATTTGTGATTTGTTGGTAAATTTTTGTTCAACTATTGAGTAAACTTTAGGGTTGGTTAAGATAAAAAAGTTACCAACGTTGAGTATAGTTTAAACAACAATTGTTGGATAAACATTGTCCAATTAATTGGTATTGTTTATTAGATTTATCCAACCACGAATTGCTGGGTAGAAATTGGAGAAACATTCCCGGCAGATGGGCATTATCGCGTGAAAGGGCGTGACGTTAACCATTTTGTTGTGAACTTTGTTATCGTGCGCACACACGCGCTCATTACCAAGTCAAGGAAGTTATAATGCGACGTCGATGATGGCTGACCACCAAGTGTTGAGATTACTGGAGGAGTGTGGCGTTAGTGTCCCTAACGGACGTTTTCTGAGGTGAGAATTGAAAAATGTATCTCTAAAGTTTAAAAGTACATGTTCTTGTTATGATTTAGATCAAGAACGTGTGGGCCTGTCCGAAAACTCGGCTTGAGCTGTGAATGCATGGCCTACCGCACGTTATCGCAGTTTCAGGGACATCATCGACACACAACACACACACGACGCCACACGCAGAGCCATGCCTAGCCCTTGTGTAGTAGTAGTAGTAGTAGCCTATATATAACGTCCAATAGTGTCCTTAGTTAACCCCCTTATCATTAACTTTGATTGATAATATCCCTTGATATAAAACATGTAGATGAACTTGGGTGAACATGTAATGTATATAGCAATTAAAACAGCATGGGTTTGGTAGGCCTCTTCTTCCCAAGGAATGGGAAAACTTTGTTAATTATCTCCAAAGATTTGGTGTTTTCTCCTTAGAAAATGGGTAATCGGTTCTGTTCTTACAAAATGTTGAGTACATGCTATTATCTTGCCCAACTGTTTGCTTACTGATCTAAAAAAGTTGGGTTACATGTTCCTGATCTCCCCAAGGGTTGGGTACATGTGCACCGCCAATTATATTCTCCCTATATATAGTGGGCGCATGTGCTCCTATACCAAGCAGTGGGGGTACGTGACACTGTTTTACCTTGGACCGGGGTATGTCCCTATTTTCCCCTGATGCTGACAATTTTGAAACAAAATGACCACTTCTTGATAAAAAGGGAACACAAAAATCAAAGCAAAAAAAAGGACCCTTAAATTTACCAAAATGACACTAGTTTTAAGAGTATTGGAAGCAGTGCATAGTTACACACAGCTACTTTTAAGATAGGATAGCTATGCCCATGCGTAACAGCTTTGCAATTAAATTTATTTTTGTTTACAACTCATACAGATAATGAGATCGACATGCAGGCAATGAAGGTACTGACCGAGGCAGATAATTTGCAACTTATTCCCGAAATCATCCATCGACACCCAACGGGTAAGTGATGAACTTCTCTGAAAACAAGCAGCCTTGCTTTGGTCTTCTATTTGTCACTGTTATCTGAATTTGTTTTATTTAAATGACTCCAGTATGTTTTGAAAACCCAATTTCATGAATCATTTGTTTTCAGAAAATAATTACAATTCTTACAAACCCAACACAAAATAATAGTTACATACATGTCTCTAGTAAATTACTGTTACTCTTCTCAGTATACGGATCTGTCCTGGTGTTCGTGCGTGGTTGTCTTCAGATTGTGCCGTCACCTTGTAAACCCTAACAAGGCGCTTTAAACAGCTCTCATAACTCAACAAAATAACTCTGTATATCCTCTTGTTAAATAAAATAATAATGATCACTTTACTTGACATTTGAATGTTATATTAGGCGCTATATCTTAAGAACTGAGTATTAGGACATTAACAAGTTTTATTAATTATTCTTTTTATGCCACAGGATATCATAATGCCACAATACCTGAAGGATAGACACAAAGCTTCATCCCCAGCCCTTTGTGCTATCATTAGGCAGCGCTGATCGGGAGTCAAGAAATGCTTTTCCACAACCATCAGTCATGAAAGCAGTAGATGTGTACTACAAGGCACACTATGTGCTGGACTGCAAATACCAAGTTTAGTGCCAGGGGTATGGACTTTTTTTGAAACGTGTGTGTTCAGCCAGCAAGGTGTGCAATCGAAAGAAACCGCCACACTGAGAGGTCTAATGGCTTATCTTGCACATTAAAACGTGCTGTAAGTCACTGAAGTAATGCTGCACCCATCTAAAAGTATAAAAGTCTACCTACAAGTTATAATTATTCTAGTCGGTGTGTGAGAGAATCACATTATAAAACTTTGTTTTGAAAAAAACATGTTGTTGTTGTTGTTGTTGTTGTTTTTTTTTTTTTTTTGGGGGGGGGGGGTATGTGTATAAGTTAGCAGCTTTAAAGGTTTCATTAGTAAACATAATACAATTTAAAAGTGTAAGTCCCTGTTACATCTGACTGGTCACACTTGTCTTTCAAGTGTCAAAAAATGACAACTCTTGTTTGTATTTTGTTTAGAAAGTACTTTGCTTTACAAAATAACTCTTTGTTTTGAAAGTCACTGCAGCAATATCTGCTATAAACCCATTTAAAATTATATAAGGCTACCTAACAAGTTGATCCTTAGGCAGTCTTATTATAGTTGGTGTGTAATAGAAGCAGATTCTTAACTTTGGTATGAAACAATGTTATGAGTAAATATATTACATTTTGAAAGTGTACATCCCAGTAACGTCCGACCTGTCTGACTTGTCATGCAAGTGTCATCAAATTGAAGTACTTTGCTTTACACAATAACTCTCATTGTTTTGAAAGTCACTGCAGCAATGTCTGCTGAACCCATTTACAAGTATATAAGGCTACCTAACAAGTTGATCCTTAGGCAGTCATATTGTAGTCGGAGAGTAAAAGAAGCAGATTCAAAAAAATTGTTTTAGTTTGAAACAAACAGGCTTTTTCCGTTGATTTTTTTCTGGGGGATGGGGTGTTTAACCCTTTAGTCCCTGCACCGCCCGAGTTTGCTGAAATCCAACTTCTCAAGATTCTTGCAGTAAATTACTGGAATCGTAGTTCAAATTTTAAAAGATAGCCATGGCTTAATGTGTATGCACAATTTTTTACCCTTTCGGTAATATTTGTACAAGTACAAGTTCTCATGGGAACAATAAATGCCTCTCGTTAAACGGCTACGGTAATTTTTATGGCGAATATTTTTGTGCACGGATAAAATGAACACAATAGTTTTTCAAGGCTTTTGTCTGGCTCAATGCTCATACTGATTAAATGCGAAGGCGATAATTTTCGACAATATCATCATAAATGATGAACAGTTTCCTGTTACTAATGAGCGTTTTATTTTTCGTAAGAGTTAAATTATTTCATCATCATTAGCTTCGACAAGTCAACTGTGAAGGGAGAATTAATAACGATCTATAACAACTAGATACATTACCAAATGCGTAGACCTACTAATGACTATCGAGTTTTCTTTTGATGTTCCTTTTTTTCTACAAACACAAGCTAGCGAGGTTTCCTCGTACCGCATACAATGTATCGCTATATGCGGCTGGGCGGACAGCGGCTAAATGGTTAAGTCAGCAGCTTTAACGGTTTTATGAGTAATACAGCCTATGTTTGTATTTATTTGTGCAAAAACGTTGTTTCATTGCTTGTTTGATGTTCACAAATAAAAAAGGAAAAGCAAAAAAGTACTTTCTGAAGTCTTTCATTAATGTTTGTGCTAATTACTCAACTGTTGGATGAATAATTTGGTTCAATCTAGTCTCAACAACTGAGCTTTAGTAATGGATTTGTGCCCAACAATTTACAAAAACGAACGGAAATTTACCACCAAGTGGTCATTATCTGGATACACGGTTGCCCATCTATTGCGTAGTCATATTCCAACTACTAAGCAGTTATTCCTAAAGGTTGACCAATATATGAGGAAACATGGTTATACAACGTTTGTGTAACTGTTACTACACAAGTATTGGGAGACTTATTATTACCAACCCTTGGACATACAAAACAAACCAAAGGTTGGGCAGAAGTAAATTCCCAACTTGTGTGTAGGTCGTTTGCTCAATCATTAAGCAATGACATTGACCAACGACCGTTGGGCTATAATTGCCCAATAGATGTTGAAGCTGACTATTGTACCAACGTTGGGCAATAAGTTGGGCAATTTTTTGCCCAAAGTTCTAACAGTGCAGGATGACCTGTAGCACATAAACACTTGGTGTAATCTAAACTGTATGTCTTTAAACCCAAATAAGTGTAAATTAATGACTGTGACCAGGTCTAGAAACCCTGCTAAACCACTGTATAAAATTGCTGAAAACACTTTGGAAAATGTGGATAGTTACAAATACTTGGGTGTTATTATCTCCAGGGACTTAAGCTGGAAAACACATGTTAATAAAGTCAGTTCCAAAGCCACTAGACTCAACGGATTTATTGGTAGAGTAGTTAAAACTAGAAACCCTTACATTCTGACTTTACTTTATCGCTCAATTAGCAGACCCATACTTGAATACGCAGCTCCAGTCTGGTGCCCTGTTCTTTCGACTCAGCAAAAAACGCTAGAGAAGGTACAGAGGCGATTCACCCGTTTTTGTTTGGGTCTGCCGAGAAGGGTTTTAATTGATTCTGTAAATGAAATTGAATATTCTGATGACAGGTGTGTCAAGCTGGGTATGCCTCTTTTAATCAACAGGGTTCATTTCCTTTCAATTACGTTTGTTATTAAATGTTTATATAACAAATTTGACATTGACACGGACACTCTAATTCCCATTAATTGTAGACATATCGAATCTGTTAAATTTGTCCATCATCGGGCTCGTTCCAATGCTGCCCATCATTCTCTTTTTCACAGATTCCCTAGATTATGGAACGAACTACCGGCCTGCATTAAAGATACAATTATCCATAGTTTATCCTCCTTCACAAATTCCCTCAGGAATCATTTATTAGTCCCTGGCGAGGAGGTCCCCTTGACCAAAACAGTTTAACTTTCTAGTTGCCTTGCCCATTCAAATACCTTGCTGCTGTTTTTTATTTCTCAAATTTATAGTGCCTTTTGCATAATTAACTAGAATCTCTCTTTTAACGATTTTGTATTATTAGTGCCCATTAGTGCTTTTATAGTTTCAACTGCTTGTATAGTTCTATATTTTTATACTGTATGCCATGTTTTAAAAATGTCCTTCTGTAATGTCCCTTTTTGTCTCTTCGTAAATTGTGGCATCAGGAGATTAACTCGATAGTAATTTAGTTTACTTTTTTAAAATCCTTCAGGGGTGCTGCTTTTTTTGTTATTGTATTGTATAACTCTGGGTGCGTTCGTCCCGCGGTGCTCACTCGGGTGAGCCCCGAGACTTGGTTCAAGTCGGGTCTCTTGCTTGTCGAGTCAATAGCCGCGGCTGATGAGGTTTTTTTTAACATGCGCCCTTTATTGGCAATCCAGTGACTTGGGTCGCGATCATTCTCCATTATACTGAAGATCAATGGTCGCGATGGACTTTCAAAAGCAGTTAATTGGCATTCGACGCGACGAAGGACTCGACGAAAGTTCGACTTGGGTCAAGTCTAGTGAGCCCCTGACAAGAGCTACAAGAACGACCACTCACCGCTCTCGTAGTGACGTCGTTTACCTGGGGCCAGCCCCAAAGTGACCCACTCCACAAGCAGGGCACTGGGGGCTGACCTGGGTGAGCCCCTGGAATGACGTCAAAAGCTATTCGAACGCACCGGGGCAGACCGGGGATGACCCAGGGATGCTAAACGAACGCACCCAAAATGGTTATGATCGAGCAAGGCATGCTGGGAAAAAATGGCGCGGCGAGATCATAGAGCGTTTACGAATCGAAGGCTCAGGCTTGAGGCTTGAGGCTTCGGCTCAGAGGCTCAGGCTTCACAATAAACAATATGGCGACGAAATTGTTTCGAACACTTCGGCTTCACTGGCTTAGGTTTCATTAGACCAGCGTGGTGGATCATGGGGGAAATAATAATGCACGAGCACAAACGTGCGTCGCCTACTCAGAAGAAGTCAACTCATGTCTGACACTTTATAATCATGACATAAATTTGTATGGGCTCAATTTCAAAGAGTTACTTAACCGAAAAATATTGCGTAAAAAAATATCAGTCAAGCAGAAATTAGCAGGAATACCGGTATAAAACTATACTTTAGAATAAGGTTCCCAGCCAAATTATCATAGACGTGTACAATTTGTAACGCTAATTTGTTATGCTTAAGCAACTGTATGAAATTGGGCTAAGAAAGAAATATTAGAAAAAGTAAAGGTTCCCTAATCGCAAAAATGACATCTCATTATTACCTTTACTTTGTGATGTATATGAAAGAAAGTTGAATAAATTAACACACAGGAATTATTTTTTAGATTTACAGAGTCTGTTTTGAGTTCTGATTATCACAAATTAATGTAGAACAATGTAAAGGCCTGTTTTCTTCGTTTTTAATAGGGGAGGGGCACCAAGGCATTTTCTCCAAAGAGCATCCTATGGGGAATTTGTTAACCCTACTGTGAGCATTTTATGGGGACTAAACAAGGGACTACTCATGAATGCACTAGTCTTCAGCATTGCATTATATGGGTCTGAGACATGGACATTGACACAGAATGAGAAAATTATCTGCACACGTTCGTCCTGGGGAAAAAAAACCGCCACACACCGGGGTCGACCCGGGGAACCTAATCGAACGCACCCTATATCGGAGGAGTTGAAGGCGAGTTAACGCCACTACCCTGTTTTGACGGCGAATAGCGGCAAGATAATGCACTGTACTCTGAGCCATGCGCACTTGGGATCTTACTATCCATTGGTACACGATGATCAACATTGCCAGTGCAGAACTTCGACATATTTTCGGATATAATTTCTTCCATGGATATATTTGTTAGCTGTGAACTGACTCGTTGAGAATATAGTGAGGGACACTATGAATATATTAACGGAAGGTCAGCTTCTTGGGCGTCAGTCGTCCCGTGGTGATCCGAGAAGTTAATTCCTTCCACGCGTCCCTGTCCAGTGCGGTCTTCCTCGGGCCATACAGACTCCCCCATTAAGTGCGAGAATATTATCTGTCCACCTCGCCTTTGGCCGGGTTGTTCTAAAAAAAACTCGACCCCTCGACCCACGACCCCTCGACGTCCGCCCCGTGTTCGAAGAATGTCCCAATTCCGAATTCATAAAATGTCGCTTTACGGCCGAGTAAGAATTAAAGATTCTATGTCAGATTTTTGACCCCAAACATTTTTTTTTTTTTTTTTTAAATAGATTTATTTGAGTGAGTTTTAACGACATTATTTTCTGACGTTGATCACGTTTACGTTCACGCGGAACGTGCAGCTAAACCTCCCTAACGAATAAGTGCACCGTATAAGATGACACTAATTGTTATCATTGATTTGTTTCATTTTTATTGTGGAAATATCTTAGAAGGGTCAGTGGTAACAGCGGGAAGGCTCGAAGTAATCCTAAGAAAATGAAGGATGCGTCGTAACTTCCGCTGATGTCGTAAATCAAACCTGCAAATATAAATAAAAAACTAAACTAAAATAATGCTATGCAGTAATTACAATTCATTCCCTTTTTATATTTTGGCATTCCCTTTAATTACACGGATACGGTAAGCAATGTGTACTCAGTGGGCCTACTGAGTGAAAATCAAATCATATTATTTACCCCCCGTTGCAAACAGAACTAACCACATGCATCGGGGAGTTGACCGATGAGCATTACAAGTACAATAATAATTTGCTAAGAGAAAACATAATCGGCAGTCTAGTTGGTATGACATTGTTCTAGAATCGCAAAGGTCGTGGGTTCAAATCCCACCCCAGTAATGTGACTGTGATGTTTTCCCCACATAACTCGGGAGAGTACTGAGTGTACAGTGCTAACACACATCGGTGTATGGGTATAACCAACATGAATATTCTTTATCCCCTATCGGCAAATTTAATTACTGTTTACATTGGTAAGTTAAGTGGCTCGCTCTCTTTCGTACTCTAGCTCTTGTATATAAAGCGAACACATTTTTTATTGTCCGTGGACATTTCTCTTCATTTTGTAGGAAGTATGACTCCGGTCATGCTCCTACATACTATTTATCTGGGAGGGATCCTAATACGAGTAAAACAAAAATGAATATTCTTAAATTACCAGGAATAAAACCCATTGAGATTCTGAGCATGGCTGTCTTCAGTCCAAGCCATCCATAAGCCCCTGCCAGTAACTCCACACCAAGTACTTGTTTAGTCACTACATCAGTCAAACACGCCAGTAACCCATCACTGACCAATGTCAAGAACGCAGCTGACATCAACGTCCAATAAGAATTCAACCAAGGAGTTGCGCAGTAGGTTACGGATCCCACGATGATAGCCGATGTCATAAGAAGCCAGTGAGATATGATACCACGATCAACACATACACCCTGAAGGATCTTAATTATTAAGTCGCCAACACCTGCCACAGTTACAAAAAATGTTGCATCTTCTATTGTGAAACCCTTTGATTGGATTTGTGAGACAAAATAAATGACCCACATGTCAAATGCGAACTTATTAATAATAAGTATTACACCGACTGCCCAGTAACGCCAATTACTCAAAATTTTCATATCAAGATTCTTCGCTGTGGTTTTCACCATTGTGGCGCATTGTGACAGAAAACTTGTCTTGGATTCTAATTGGTCGGCATGATTTTCAGGATGAAGTCTCTTGTAGCCGTTCAGTTGACAAATATTTTTACCGACAGTAACCATGAGGGCGCCACACACGGCAAGATGCAATGAGATTGCTCCAATAATCATCATTGTACCCCTCCAACCGTACGTTACAAGGAGCAGCTGGATGAAGGGCGGTAATGTCAGCATTCCAATTGAGTTCCCTGTTCTTGCTAAACCGACGGCTGTTGCGTAGTTTTTAGAGAAGCAACGCCCAAGAGCATCACGTACCAGCACACCAGCCAATCCAAACCCGGTACCTATAATAAAGAGAACAAATAACATGGCGTCCTTTAGTTATTGGGTGCGTTCGATTAGCTTCCCCGGGTCGACCCCGGTGTGTGGCACTTTCTTTTACGAGGACGAACGTGTGCAGATAAATACCCACGTTCGTCCTGGGAAAAAGACCCGCCACACACCGGGGTCGACCCAGGGAAGCTAAACGAACGCACCTACTATTAGCAATATGTAGGGAGACTCTGTGACACCCCGTTCAGATAGGCGCTCCCTCCAGAGAAGAACTGACAAAATGATTGAGTTAAAGACACTGGACATTGGTAATTGTCAAAGACCAGTGTTCTCACTTTGTGTGTCTCAACATATGCATAAAATAACAAACCTGTGAACTTTGAGCTCAATCGGGCGTCGTAGTTGCGATATAATAATGGAGGAAAAAACACCCTTGTTCCACGAACTTGTGTGCTTTCAGATGCTTGATTTCGAGACCTCACATTCTAAATCTGAGGTCTCGAAATCGAATTTGTGTAAAATTACTTCTTTCTCGAAAACTACGTTAAATCAGAGGGAGCAGTTTGTCACAATGTTTTATACTATCAACAGCTTCCCATAACTCGTTACCAAGTAAGGTTCTATGCTAATAATTGTTTTGAGTAATTACCAATAGTGTTGGTACTTGAACAGTTCGACGTCTGAAAAAGTTGGAAAATTTTGGACGCGCTGGAAAATCTTGGGATTTACACAATATCTTTAGCGCACTGTACATTTGTGTGTATAGATTTAACAGTGGTCTTTAACAGTAATTACCAAAGGTGTCCAGTGTCTTTAAGTCGAAAGATAAAATAACATCCCTTGTGATTTAATTGACCTATTAGCACGAACCCTTATAACTAATGGACTCCGTTTGAAAATAAAAGATATTTACTGCGACAGTTTGTCTTCATTTTCTTTCAAAATCCAAACAAAGTAGAATAGCTTAGTCATGAGGGTATTCAGTGATAAAAATAATTATAACCAATTTTTATATAGCGCATTTGACAATAACCGTATCAATGCGCTTTACATTAGTGCCCTGGTCACAGGGCCAATAAAATCCCTTTTAATGTTTCTCAGCTCCCTTGGGAGTTTACAACCTGGGCAACAGTTTATATTGCTCCAAAGACTTTTTCGTTCACAATATCAACCTCTTCCCTCGCAGGTACCCATTTATACCCCTGGGTGAAGAGAAGCGATTATAGTAAAGTATCTTGCTCAATGGCACAAGTGTCACGACCGGGATTCGAAGCCACACTCTGATGACTGCACCAGAACTTGAATTCGATGCTCTTAACCACTCGGCCATGACACTCTACATGTGATCCATAAACTGAAACCAAAACAGTTGATTTGTTTACTGCTCACAAGAAGTTATAATAGGAAACTTGTTTTAATTGAATGTGTATATTTTCACGGTTCTGGTGGTGGTGGTGGGGGGGGGGGGGGGCTCTATCCACCTGTATGCTTCGAACCTTTGTAAGGAATGTGTTTCCCAAATAATTCATTACCAATCAATCAATAATTTAGTCAGTCAATCAATTAATCAACCAATCAATCGTTAATTTCATAAGGCGCCAATCCAACAGTCGTTGCTCCTATAGCGCCGTAGTCTTGGTGCAAGACGTTTCTCGTTTCCCTTTCACGCACACGCTGTCGGTGAATTGGCCGCGGTGTGCGTGAAAGGGAAACGAGAAACGTCTTGCACCAAGACTAATAGCGCCGTAGAGTAGGCTTTCAAAAAAAATGAATGCAATTTTTAATCAAACGAACTTTAAAGGAACACGTTGCCTTGGATCGGTCGAGTTGGTCTTTGAAAAGCGTTTGTAACCGTTTTTTATATATTAAGGGTAGAAAGATGTTGTAAAAGTAGAATACAATGATTCACACAAACATGCCTCGAAATTGCACGGTTTCCCTTTTACCTCGTCGACTAACACGGTCGGCCATTATGGCCGACCGTGTTAGTTTGTACAGAAAAGTCAAACCGCGCAATTTCGAGGCAAGCTTGTTTAAAACATCTTTCCAACCCTAGGCCCTATGCATTTTATAAAAAAAGGTTACAAACGCTTTTCAAAGACCAACTCGACCCCTTAAGAACAGAGCTCATCAGGTAAAACAGGTCAAGCCTTCTGATACTGAGGATTATTGATTGCTCACCTGAGTTGAAACCAACGGTTCTTTTCAGAACCACCCCATCCCCAACTCATTAAAGATAGTCATTACATGGTGTTACCGCAAACCTTTCTATATAGTATATCCACCATGCAAAGTTTCAAATCCTACTGCTCACCTGCCATAACCATGAGACAGACGGCTAATTGAAAAGCATTTGTACAAAGAGATCCAGCAATGAATGAACCACCGATCAGAGAACCGCTTATCATAATGACGACACCACTGCCGAAATGTCGGCCAGCTAACCCAGCAAATGGTCCTTTGAAAAATAAAATAAAAATGCAAATTAAAAGAATTATCGACCTACCTTATTAATTGTAGGTGCTTATAATGGGTAGTACTAAGAAAACAATTGCAACTGACCCAAGGAAACGATTATTTAGTAATTTTTTTCTTTCTTTTTTCTTCATTTTTTTAACAGTTGAATTTAAAACTTTATGGGTAACGAAGTGTTTAAAACCCTGCAATACGCGTGACCGATTTTGATACGCTACCACTAATCGTGTCGGTCAACAACTGTCACTATGTAACAGCATGCACACGGCATATACCGCCACATAAATGGATCCAAAACATTCCAAACTTCTTTCAGACAGTCCAGAGATTGCATAACAATTTCCACATTATATTCCCGTCTTCTTCATGCTATAATTATTATCATTTTTTTTTAAATATAAATTAAAACCAGTCTGAAAAAAGACGAGCAGATATTTCTAACATGTCTGCAAAATTGTTTATGGTCTCGCTTGGCTTTTCCTTGAATGACACTCTGAACATAGATCCATTATACAAGCCTTTTGCAGGCTTTCATAAACACCAGCTGTCAACTATTAACAAATTACTTCTGCTGTCAGCGTCAAATGTCATAGAGCTAGCGATATTGAATATCTGTTTGGTGACTGTGTTTTTATTTATTTGGAATTTGTTTTATGCAGTTAGCCAGACACACAAGGCAAAAGGTCACTTCCCAAACCAACTATTTTTGTCCAGGAGGCCGTTGCCACATACTCTGGTGTTGTAACACGGGAACCCCCTTTACAGTCCTCACATTGCCGGATCTGAATCCGGTGTGGCGGTTTCAACTTTCCGCCGTGTTCAGTTTTCCGAATGACTAAATACGGTAACATTACGTCATGCGATGCCTGCGCACAGCAAGCGAAAGTAGTCAATTTTTAGTGCCGTATTGAGTCATCCGTGTTACTCTCCGGTAGCTGTCATGGCGGTGTCCACGAGTACAACGAGCGGCGAACGCGTGGATCGTATGAGAGAATTTGGTGTGAAGACCAAGCAAATTATCCTGTATTTATACCGAACGAGCGTTAGAGAATCAGAAGAATTTTTTATTATTCTGGTTTAGTTTATTAAATTTATTTATTACCGTTTTTTATTTTATTTTATTTGTTTAGTTATTTTTTTTATTTCACTGAACTACACTACTTGCCAGGGTACTCGCGGCGGTATTTTTGTCTGGCTACGTCACCCGGAAAACTGAGCTAAAACCGTTCGAAAAACGTGTTGAAATGTCCGGCTACGTCATCCGGAAAACTTAACACGGCGGAAGACTGAAACCGCCACACCGGATCTGAACCCGGTCCAGGCTTTCTGGATCTACAGTCCTCACATTGCCGGATGTGAACCCGGTCACCCGGCTTTCTGGATCTAGTGTAAACGGGAGTCATAGGCATGGAGAAAGAAAAGTTGCCAACTGCTTTCCTGGTATCAGAACAGCAGAAAAGCAAATTTTATGGGCTATAATATGAACGTTTATTTCCTGACATTATAGGCTCGGGTAACATCCATTAAACGCCTGGCACACTTCCTCCCCTACGTGTTCAATGAACGTGACACTGCAGACAACTCCACGTTCAATGAACGTGACACTGCAGACAACTCCACGAGTTGATGAACACAATAGTTCATTCAGTGGTGACAACATTTTCAAATGACTTGGAATGACTAAGTTTAAAACTTATAACGCGTGTACACATCAAGGGTGAGGACGATCACTTTTTACTGAATGGACTTACAAGTTTCAAAAAAGTGGAAAAAAGGTCAGCTTTTTTAACAAATCTTTCATTTTGTTTACAAATTTGTCTCTTTCTCACTCCAATTGGTGGCTTTTTTTTAAAGACTGAAAGCAGAAAAAGGGTTCTGTTTAAACAACGTTGTCTAAAGGTATATTATACTCATGTCAAGATTCTCACAAAAACTGACCCATTTATTTTCTTCTGTCGACAAGCAAATTATATCTTTGAACATTGAACTTGAACAGTTTCTTCATTGGGTGGTGTAATGCTAGAATATCGAAGCAGTACAGGCTGTCTGTTTTGTTCGCGTAAGTGCTAAGTACAAGTTTATGTCATGCTTTGTTTGAGTCACATACCAGCAGAAGCTAGTTGAGTGAACCCTTGCCTAAAATGTGCTTAACGGCAGTGGACACTATTGGTAATTACTCAAAATAGTTATTAGCACAAAACCTTACTTGGTAACAAGTAATGGGGAGAGGTTGATAGTATAAAACAGTGTGAGAAACGGCTCCCTCTGAGTGACGTAGCTTTTGAGAAAGAAGTAATTTTCCACGAATTTGATTTAGAGGCCTCAAGTTTAGAATTTGAGGTCTCGAAAATCAAGCATCTAAAAGTACACAACTTCGTGTGATAATGTTTTTTTTTCTTCTTTCATAGTTATCTCGCAACTCCGACGACCAATCGAGCTAATTTAGTTCACAGGTTTGTTATTTTATGCATATGTTGGGGGTATACACCAAGTGCGAAAAGTATACGGGTTCAATTTCTATGCAAATTTGTCGTGCCAAAATCATTTTGAGTTCGACACTGCAAAAGAGCGACGTTTAGCGCAGTGACATGATGGCATTTAGAGCTGTGACACTGAAATATTGACACATTTATAAATATTAATTTGTCACCTCAAGTACTGGCTTTATTGTTACCATTGCCTGGTGACTGGCATTCATCGCCGTTTTTAAGAGTTTCGAACAAGATATTCAACTTAATTCTCACAAAATGTTCGTTTAAGAAATTTGCATCCCATCCAATCCCGAATACTCTTCACTGATTATATATATTTGCACATAAAACGTGTTTCAAAAGATTTCTAAAATAGCGTCGCCCAATTTAGAATTTAAATCAATTCGACACGGCTTGTCAACACGTCGTGCAACTACCGTGTAGCACAGCAAGCTCTGCCGTGCGGCAGAGCTTGCTGTGCTACACGGCAGTGTCGAACTCAAAAGATTGCGCTAAAAAAAATCAAACTATTTGAGTTCGACACAGCAAAAGTGCGACGTTTAGTGCAGGCCTCTGAAGGATAAAATAAAACAACACAAATTCATTACCAATGAGTCCAATTGTAGCCAGAAGCAAGGAGCTCATCCATCCAAGAATCCAAGTTTGTACCAGAAATTCCTCTTGAAATGTAGGCAGAAGTATTCCAAGTCCTTTCAAAATAGCAACCCAAATGAAACCCTTGGTCCAGACCGATACGACCGCTATCCTTCCAGGCCAACCACCGTCTTGTTCTCCAGTCTTATCCATGCTAAAAGGCAAAGAACCTCACTAGAAACACTGCACACATACGTTATTCCTAAACCACCAATATAGGGTATTGAAGCTGGATTGTGTTATTTCTTTTTGTAAAGGCTGGGCCGCATCAAGCCATGTCTCAAAACGTCCGAGCCCGTCCTAAAACATAATTATGATACGGGTTTTAGTATGGCTGGAACTTTGGCCGAAAAAATGTCTTCATGTCACCCTAAGGTAATTTACATACTCTGGTAATGAGTTCTGGTCTGTGCACACAAACATCTAAAAGACGATCAACTGTGCCATGTTTAGGACGTCCAGTATGATCCAAGTACGACAGTTCACTTCGTAGTACAGTACGTCCTCGTTTTTGTACGTTGCCACTCCGTCTAATTGCAGGACGTGGTTGCTCGAAGAAGTTGAGCAGGCTCAAAGTTCCGGAGCACCATTCCGATCCAACCTGTCCGAGCGGCCGTCCATTTCGTAGACAGATCGTACAAGGTTGCAACAACGCACAATCCGTGTACACACAGTTTAGCAGCCCCTTCGGTTGGATTTATCAGAACGTATCTGAACGAGTTCGGTGTTGTGGGAATTAAAGACAGTGGACACTATTGGTAATTGTCAAAGACTAGTCTTCTCATTTGATTATAAATAGGTTTCAATTGTTTAAAAAAACAATCATTTTGTATGCCCTTGTCCAGAGCTTTTCAGCGAGATTTGCGAAAAGCCCCGTTACGTAATCACTCTCAAAACGTCATAAAGTAGATAAAGCAGCTTTGTTGCAGCGTGGATGTGTAACAAAGCAAACTCCCACAAATGACGTCAGCGGCATTGTCTGCTCTCAACGGCAGAAGTGTTTTTAGTTTTTCAAAAAACCTTTAGGTAGGGGCCTGATTTTTACCTCCATAATTACGAAAAGTTCAGAAGTGTACACATATCAAAATTACATTAAAATGGTGAACAAGTGCATTATAAACAAGTAAAAATACAATTTCTGTTGAAAACATTCCGCTCAGGTAGCTGTTAAACATGCACAAATCCTGTGGGCCAGACGATATATCTCCTATGTTGTTGAATCTAGCTTGTGGGAGTTTAGCCCAGCCACTAGCGACATTTTTTAACTTGTCGCTTGCCACAGGTGTAGTTCCGCATGAGTGGAAACTGGCAAATGTTGTCCCTTTATTCAAAACTGCACCGTAAAAAAATTGGGTAAAAAAATTCCCAACTTTTTACCCAATTAAGGGCGAATAGTGAACTCCTCCAACTTTTGGGCAAAATATTACCCATCAAAGTTAGGCACTCTGATTGCCAAATAATTAATAATAATAATAATTGGGTAATCAATAGTTGGGTATATTTTGGTAACCAACAGTTGGGTAATTTTTTTTACCCATTTTCTCGGGTATTTAATACATTATCAATAACCCACTTATTGGGCGATGATTTTATTAATGATTTAACCTTTTTCGGTGTTATCCAACAAATGGTGAATATATTTAACCCTTTGATTTACATTTTCTTTTGTGATACGTCATACAACCAGGCATAGAAAATATCTTTTCCACGATGGCAAACGGTAGTGAGATGTGACCTTGGCATCTCTCTCAAAATCAAGAGGGTGCTCAGTGGTTTGTAGATGCTATGGAAGGTTGGTTTTTAACTACAGTAAATACAGTTTGTTTCCTGTTCAGTTGCTGTACACAGTCGTGATTTGCAGCGCAAGCACACGCATACATGCCACAACCGGCGTTGCACATAATGGCATGATAAAACTGAAACTAAAAACTGAAACTAATTCAACAGTAGTGTCACTTTGTTGCTCCCTCTGCAACTGTCACGACTATGTACGACTGAATAGAAAACACAACTTCATATTTAGTTAAAAACTAACCTTCAAATTTGATCTATATCTACTGAAAAACCCTGCTCGTCAGAGCCACTCCGCCACTCGCCATGTTGGAAAATATCGTTATGTTTTTGTTTATACCTTGTGGGGACGCTCATGTTATGTCGAATTATAGACCCATCTCACTATGTTCTGTTGTTGGTAAAATTCTTGAAAGGATTATCTGTAAACATCTCATTAATCACATGTATAGAGGGGGGATAATCTCACCTACACAACACGGTTTCTTGCCTAAAAGATCTTGCGTTACTCAATTGACAACTCTTTATCATAGTTGGGCCAATGCTCTTGATGTTTCAAAACCGCCCCGCATTGATGCTATATTTCTTGATTGGTCAAAAGCTTTTGATCGCGTGAGTCACACAGTTCTTTTGAACAAATTACATAAATATGGTATTTGTGGCTCAATGTTGCACTGGTTTAAGTCTTATCTTTCAAACAGATTACAGCGGGTTCAGTTTATGGGTTCATCATCTGACTGGGCTGCAGTTCATTCTGGCGTGCCACAGGGTGCTGTTCTAGCACCTATTCTTTTCAATATCTTTGCTTTTGATTTACCATTTTGCATTCAATCTTATCTCCGTCAGTATGCAGATGACACTATCTTGTACAGAGTCATTAAAAATCAAGATGATGAAGTGGCACTCCAGGATGACCTGTAGCACATAAACACTTGGTGTAATCTAAACTGTATGTCTTTAAACCCAAATAAGTGTAAATTAATGACTGTGACCAGGTCTAGAAACCCTGCTAAACCACTGTATAAAATTGCTGAAAACACTTTGGAAAATGTGGATAGTTACAAATACTTGGGTGTTATTATCTCCAGGGACTTAAGCTGGAAAACACATGTTAATAAAGTCAGTTCCAAAGCCACTAGACTCAACGGATTTATTGGTAGAGTAGTTAAAACTAGAAACCCTTACATTCTGACTTTACTTTATCGCTCAATTAGCAGACCCATACTTGAATACGCAGCTCCAGTCTGGTGCCCTGTTCTTTCGACTCAGCAAAAAACGCTAGAGAAGGTACAGAGGCGATTCACCCGTTTTTGTTTGGGTCTGCCGAGAAGGGTTTTAATTGATTCTGTAAATGAAATTGAATATTCTGATGACAGGTGTGTCAAGCTGGGTATGCCTCTTTTAATCAACAGGGTTCATTTCCTTTCAATTACGTTTGTTATTAAATGTTTATATAACAAATTTGACATTGACACGGACACTCTAATTCCCATTAATTGTAGACATATCGAATCTGTTAAATTTGTCCATCATCGGGCTCGTTCCAATGCTGCCCATCATTCTCTTTTTCACAGATTCCCTAGATTATGGAACGAACTACCGGCCTGCATTAAAGATACAATTATCCATAGTTTATCCTCCTTCACAAATTCCCTCAGGAATCATTTATTAGTCCCTGGCGAGGAGGTCCCCTTGACCAAAACAGTTGAACTTTCTAGTTGCCTTGCCCATTCAAATACCTTGCTGCTGTTTTTTATTTCTCAAATTTATAGAGCCTTTTGCATAATTAACTAGAATCTCTCTTTTAACGATTTTGTATTATTAGTGCCCATTAGTGCTTTTATAGTTTCAACTGCTTGTATAGTTCTATATTTTTATACTGTATGCCATGTTTTAAAAATGTCCTTCTGTAATGTCCCTTTTTGTCTCTTCGTAAATTGTGGCATCAGGAGATTAACTCGATAGTAATTTAGTTTACTTTTTTTTAAATCCTTCAGGGGTGCTGCTTTTTTTGTTATTGTATTGTATAACTCTGGGTGCGTTCGTCCCGCGGTGCTCACTCGGGTGAGCCCCGAGACTTGGTTCAAGTCGGGTCTCTTGCTTGTCGAGTCAATAGCCGCGGCTGATGAGTTTTTTTTTTAACATGCGCCCTTTATTGGCAATCCAGTGACTTGGGTCGCGATCATTCTCCATTATACTGAAGATCAATGGTCGCGATGGACTTTCAAAAGCAGTTAATTGGCATTCGACGCGACGAAGGACTCGACGAAAGTTCGACTTGGGTCAAGTCTAGTGAGCCCCTGACAAGAGCTAAAAGAACGACCACCCACCGCTCACCGTAGTGACGTCGTTTACCTGGGGCCAGCCCCAAAGTGACCCACTCCACAAGCAGGGCACTGGGGGCTGACCTGGGTGAGCCCCTGGAATGACGTCAAAAGCTATTCGAACGCACCGGGGCAGACCGGGGATGACCCAGGGATGCTAAACGAACGCACCCAAAATGGTTATGATCGAGCAAGGCATGCTGGGAAAAAATGGCGCGGCGAGATCATAGAGCGTTTACGAATCGAAGGCTCAGGCTTGAGGCTTGAGGCTTCGGCTCAGAGGCTCAGGCTTCACAATAAACAACATGGCGACGAAATTGTTTCGAACACTTCGGCTTCACTGGCTTAGGTTTCATGTGACCAGCGTGGTGGATCATGGGGGAAATAATAATGCACGAGCACAAACGTGCGTCGCCTACTCAGAAGAAGTCAACTCATGTCTGACACTTTATAATCATGACATAAATTTGTATGGGCTCAATTTCAAAGAGTTACTTAACCGAAAAATATTGCGTAAAAAAATATCAGTCAAGCAGAAATTAGCAGGAATACCGGTATAAAACTATACTTTAGAATAAGGTTCCCAGCCAAATTATCATAGACGTGTACAATTTGTAACGCTAATTTGTTATGCTTAAGCAACTGTATGAAATTGGGCTAAGAAAGAAATATTAGAAAAAGTAAAGGTTCCCTAATCGCAAAAATGACATCTCATTATTACCTTTACTTTGTGATGTATATGAAAGAAAGTTGAATAAATTAACACACAGGAATTATTTTTTAGATTTACAGAGTCTGTTTTGAGTTCTGATTATCACAAATTAATGTAGAACAATGTAAAGGCCTGTTTTCTTCGTTTTTGATAGGGGAGGGGCACCAAGGCATTTTCTCCAAAGAGCATCCTATGGGGAATTTGTAAATTTCTACTGTGAGCATTTTATGGGGACTAAACAAGGGACTACTCATGAATGCACTAGTCTTCAGCATTGCATTATATGGGTCTGAGACATGGACATTGACACAGAATGAGAAAATTATCTGCACACGTTCGTCCTGGGGAAAAAAACCGCTACACACCGGGGTCGACCCGGGGAACCTAATCGAACGCACCCTATATCGGAGGAGTTGAAGGCGAGTTAACGCCACTTCCCTGTTTTGACGGCGAATAGCGGCAAGATAATGCACTGTACTCTGAGCCATGCGCACTTGGGATCTTACTATCCATTGGTACACGATGATCAACATCGCCAGTGCAGAACTTCGACATATTTTCGGATATAATTTCTTCCATGGATATATTTGTTAGCTGTGAACTGACTCGTTGAGAATATAGTGAGGGACACTATGAATATATTAACGGAAGGTCAGCTTCTTGGGCGTCAGTCGTCCCGTGGTGATCCGAGAAGTTAATTCCTTCCACGCGTCCCTGTCCAGTGCGGTCTTCCTCGGGCCATACAGACTCCCCCCATTACGTGCGAGAATATTATCTGTCCACCTCGCCTTTGGCCGGGTTGTTCTAAAAAAAACCTCGACCCCTCGACCCACGACCCCTCGACGTCCGCCCCGTGTTCGAAGAATGTCCCAATTCCGAATTCATAAAATGTCGCTTTACGGCCGAGTAAGAACTAAAGATTCTATGTCAGATTTTTGGCCCCAAACATTAAAAAATAGATTTATTTGAGTGAGTTTTAACGACATTATTTTCTGACGTTGATCACGTTCACGTTCACGCGGAACGTGCAGCTAAACCTCCCTAACGAATAAGCGCACCGTATAAGATGACACTAATTGTTATCATTGATTTGTTTCATTTTTATTGTGGAAATATCTTAGAAGGGTCAGTGGTAACAGCGGGAAGGCTCGAAGTAATCCTAAGAAAATGAAGGATGCGTCGTAACATCCGCTGATGTCGTAAATCAAACCTGCAAATATAAATTAAAAAACTAAAATAATGCTATGCAGTAATTACAATTCATTCCCTTTTTATATTTTGGCATTCCCTTTAATTACACGGATACGGTAAGCACTGTGTACTCAGTGGGCCTACTGAGTGAAAATCAAATCATATTATTTACCCCCCGTTGCAAACAGAACTAACCACATGCATCGGGGAGTTGACCGATGAGCATTACAAGTACAATATTAACTTGCTAAGAGAAAACATAATCGGCAGTCTAGTTGGTATGACATTGTTCTAGAATCGCAAAGGTCGTGGGTTCAAATCCCACCCCAGTAATGTGACTGTGATGTTTTCCCCACACAACTCGGGAGAGTATTGAGTGTACAGTGCTAACACACATCGGTGTATGGGTATAACCAAACATGAATATTCTTTATCCCCTATCGGCAAATTTAACTACTGTTTACATTGGTAAGTTAAGTGGCTCGCTCTCTTTCGTATTTTAGCTCTTGTATTTAAAGCCAACACATTTTTTATTGCCCGTGGACATTTCTCTTCATTTTGTAGGAAGTATGACTCCGGTCATGCTCCTACATACTATTTATCTGGGAGGGATCCTAATACGAGTAAAACAAAAATGAATATTCTTTATCCCCGATGCAAATTAAAGAAAACACTAAATTACCAGGAATAAAACCCATTGAGATTCTGAGCATGGTTGTCTTCAGTCCAAGCCATCCATAAGCCCCTGCCAGTAACTCCACACCAAGTACTTGTTTAGTCACTACATCAGCCAAACACGCCAGTAACCCATCACTGACCAATGTCAAGAACGCAGCTGACATCAACGTCCAATAAGAATTCAACCAAGGAGTTGCGCAGTAGGTTACGGATCCCACGATGATAGCCGATGTCATAAGAAGCCAGTGAGATATGATACCACGATCAACACATACACCCTGAAGGATCTTAATTATTAAGTCGCCAACACCTGCCACAGTTACAAAAAATGTTGCATCTTCTATTGTGAAACCCTTTGATTGGATTTGTGAGACAAAATAAATGACCCACATGTCAAATGCGAACTTATTAATAATAAGTATTACACCGACTGCCCAGTAACGCCAATTACTCAAAATATTCATATCAAGATTCTTCGCTGTGGTTATCACCATTGTGGCGCATTGTGACAGAAAACTTGTCTTGGATTCTAATTGGTCGGCATGATTTTCAGGATGAAGTCTCTTGTAGCCGTTCAGTTGACAAATATTTTTACCGACAGTAACCATGAGGGCGCCACACACGGCAAGATGCAATGAGATTGCTCCAATAATCATCATTGTACCCCTCCAACCGTACGTTACAAGGAGCAGCTGGATGAGGGGCGGTAATGTCAGCATTCCAATTGAGTTCCCTGTTCTTGCTAAACCGACGGCTGTTGCGTAGTTTTTAGAGAAGCAACGCCCAAGAGCATCACGTACCAGCACACCAGCCAATCCAAACCCGGTACCTGTAATAAAGAGAACAAATAACATGGCGTCCTTTAGTTATTGGGTGCGTTCGATTAGCTTCCCCGGGTCGACCCCGGTGTGTGGCACTTTCTTTTACGAGGACGAACGTGTGCAGATAAATACCCACGTTCGTCCTGGGAAAAAGACCCGCCACACACCGGGGTCGACCCAGGGAAGCTAAACGGACGCACCTACTATTAGCAATATGTAGGGAGACTCTGTGACACCCCGTTCAGATAGGCGCTCCCTCCAGAGAAGAACTGACAAAATGATTGAGTTAAAGACACTGGACATTGGTAATTGTCAAAGACCAGTGGTGTTCTCACTTTGTGTGTCTCAACATATGCATAAAATAACAAACCTGTGAACTTTGAGCTCAATCGGGCGTCGTAGTTGCGATATAATAATGGAGGAAAAAACACCCTTGTTCCACGAAGTTGTGTGCTTTCAGATGCTTGATTTCGAGACCTCAAATTCTAAATCTGAGGTCTCGAAATCGAATTTGTGTAAAATTACTTCTTTCTCGAAAACTACGTTACTTCAGAGGGAGCAGTTTGTCACAATGTTTTATACTATCAACAGCTTCCCATAACTCGTTACCAAGTAAGGTTCTATGCTCTTAATTGTTTTGAGTAATTACCAATAGTGTTGGTACTTGAACAGTTCGACGTCTGAGAAAGTTGGAAAATCTTGGACGCGCTGGAAAATCTTGGGATTTACACAATATCTTTAGCGCACTGTACATTTTTGTGTATAGATTAAAGGCCTGGACACTATTGGTAATTACTCAAAATAATTGTTGGCATAAAAACTTACTTGTTACTGATAAATGGTGAGCTGTTGATAAGTATTAAACATTGTGAGAAACGGCTCCCTCTGAAGTAACTTAGTTTTCGAGAAAGAAGTATTTTTCCGCTAAATTATTTGAATTTGAATTTGAATTCGAGACAAAATTAGATTTTGAGGTCTCGAGAAAGCACGTGTGACAACGGTGATTTTCTTCCATTATTATCGCGCAACGTTGACGACCAATTGAGTTCAAGTTTTCATAGTTTTTATTTATTTTGAGCATATGTTGAGATACACCAAGTGAGAAGACTGGTCTTTAACAGTAATTACCAAAGGTGTCCAGTGTCTTTAAGTCGAAAGATAAAATAACATCCCTTGTGATTTAATTGACCTATTAGCACGAACCCTTATAACTAATGGACTCCGTTTGAAAAGAAAAGTTATTTACTGCGACAGTTTGTCTTCATTTTCTTTCAAAATCCAAACAAAGTAGAATAGCTTAGTCATGAGGGTATTCAGTGATAAAAATAATTATAACCAATTCTTATATAGCGCATTTGACAATAACCGTATCAATGCGCTTTACATTAGTGCCCTGGTCACAGGGCCAATAAAATCCCTTTTAATGTTTCTCAGCTCCCTTGGGAGTTTACAACCTGGGCAACAGTTTATATTGCTCCAAAGACTTTTTCGTTCACAATATCAACCTCTTCCCTCGCAGGTACCCATTTATACCCCTGGGTGAAGAGAAGCGATTATAGTAAAGTATCTTGCTCAATGACACAAGTGTCACGACCGGGATTCGAAGCCACACTCTGATGACTGCACCAGAACTTGAATTCGATGCTCTTAACCACTCGGCCATGACACTCTACATGTGATCCATAAACTGAAACCAAAACAGTTGATTTGTTTACTGCTCACAAGAAGTTATAATAGGAAACTTGTTTTAATTGAATGTGTATATTTTCACGGTTCTGGTGGTGGGGGGGGGGGGGGGGGGCTCTATCCACCTGTATGCTTCGACCCTTTGTAAGGAATGGGTTTCCCAAATAATTCATTACCAATCAATCAATAATTTAGTCAGTCAATCAATTAATCAACCAATCAATCGTTAATTTCATAAGGCGCCAATCCAACAGTCGTTGCTCCTATAGCGCCGTAGTCTTGGTGCAAGACGTTTCTCGTTTCCCTTTCACGCACACGCTGTCGGTGAATTGGCCGCGGTGTGCGTGAAAGGGAAACGAGAAACGTCTTGCACCAAGACTAATAGCGCCGTAGAGTAGGCTTTCAAAAAAAATGAATGCAATTTTTAATCAAACGAACTTTAAAGGAACACGTTGCCTTGGATCGGTCGAGTTGGTCTTTGAAAAGCGTTTGTAACCGTTTTTTTTATATATTAAGGGTAGAAAGATGTTGTAAAAGTAGAATACAATGATTCACACAAACATGCCTCGAAATTGCACGGTTTCCCTTTTACCTCGTCGACTAACACGGTCGGCCATTATGGCCGACCGTGTTAGTTTGTACAGAAAAGTCAAACCGCGCAATTTCGAGGCAAGCTTGTTTAAAACATCTTTCCAACCCTAGGCCCTATGCATTTTATAAAAAAAGGTTACAAACGCTTTTCAAAGACCAACTCGACCCCTTAAGAACAGAGCTCATCAGGTAAAACAGGTCAATACTTCTGATACTGAGGATTATTGATTGCTCACCTGAGTTGAAACCAACGGTTCTTTTCAGAACCACCCCATCCCCAACTCATTAGAGATAGTCATTACATGGTGTTACCGCAAACCTTTCTATATCGTATATCCACCATGCAAAGTTTCAAATCCTACTGCTCACCTGCCATAACCATGAGACAGACGGCTAATTGAAAAGCATTTGTACAAAGAGATCCAGCAATGAATGAACCACCAATCAGAGAACCGCTTATCATAATGACGACACCACTGCCGAAATGTCGGCCAGCTAACCCAGCAAATGGTCCTTTGGAAAATAAAATAAAAATGCAAATTAAAAGAATTATCGACCTACCTTATTGATTGTAGGTGCTTATAATGGGTAGTACTAAGAAAACAATTGCAACTGACCCAAGGAAACGATTATTTAGTAAAATTTTTTCTTTTTTTTGTCTTCATTTTTTTAACGGTTGAATTTAAAACTTTATGGGTAACGAATGTGTGTGTTTAAAACCCTGCAATACGCGTGACCGATTTTGATACGCTACCACTAATCGTGTCGGTCAACAACTGTCACTATGTAACAGCATGCACACGGCATATACCGCTACATAAATGGATCCAAAACATTCCAAACTTCTTTCAGACAGTCCAGAGATTGCATAACAATTTCCACATTATATTCCCGTCTTCTTCATGCTATAATTATTATCATTTTTTTTAAAATATAAATTAAAACCAGTCTAAAAAAAGACGAGCAGATATTTCTAACATGTCTGCTAAATTGTTTATGGTCTCGCTTGGCTTTTCCTTGAATGACACTCTGAACATAGAGCCATTATACAAGCCTTTTGCAGGCTTTCATAAACACCAGCTGTCAACTATTAACAAATTACTTCTGCTGTCAGCGTCAAATGTCATAGAGCTAACATCCATTAAACGCCTGGCACACTTCCTCCCCTACGTGTTCAATGAACGTGACACTGCAGACAACTCCACGTTCAATGAACGTGACACTGCAGACAACTCCACGAGTTGATGAACACAATAGTTCATTCACTGGTGACAACATTTTCAAATGACTTGGAATTACTAAGTTTAAAACTTATAACGCGTGTACACATCAAGGGTGAGGACGATCACTTTTTACTGAATGGACTTACAAGTTTCAAAAAAGTGGAAAAAAGGTCAGCTTTTTTTAACAAATCTTTCATTTTGTTTACAAATTTGTCTCTTTCTCACTCCAATGGGTGGCTTTTTTTTAAAGACTGAAAGCAGAAAAAGGGTTCTGTTTAAACAACGTTGTCTAAAGGTATATTATACCCATGTCAAGATTCTCACAAAAACTGACCCATTTATTTTCTGTCGACAAGCAAATTATATCTTTGAACATTGAACTTGAACAGTTTCTTCATTGGGTGGTGTAATGCTAGAATATCGAAGCAGTACAGGCTGTCTGTTTTGTTCGCGTAAGTGCTAAGTACAAGTTTATGTCATGCTTTGTTTGAGTCACATACCAGCAGAAGCTAGTTGAGTGAACCCTTGCCTAAAATGTGCTTAACGGCAGTGGACACTATTGGTAATTACTCAAAATAGTTATTAGCACAAAACCTTACTTGGTAACGAGTAATGGGGAGAGGTTGATAGTATACAACAGTGTGAGAAACGGCTCCCTCTGAGTGACGTAGCTTTTGAGAAAGAAGTAATTTTCCACGAATTTGATTTCGAGGCCTCAAGTTTAGAATTTGAGGTCTCGAAAATCAAGCATCTAAAAGTACACAACTTCGTGTGATAATGTTTTTTTTCTTCTTTCATAGTTATCTCGCAACTCCGACGACCAATCGAGCTAATTTAGTTCACAGGTTTGTTATTTTATGCATATGTTGGGGGTATACACCAAGTGCGAAAAGCCGCATACACAGATGGCACAATGGACGGTAGATGCTCATGCATTATACGGGTTCAATTTCTATGCAAATTTGTCGTGCCAAAATCATTTTGAGTTCGACACTGCAAAAGAGCGACGTTTAGCGCAGTGACATGATGGCATTTAGAGCTGTGACACTGAAATATTGACACATTTATAAATATTAATTTGTCACCTCAAGTACTGGCTTTATTGTTACCATTGCCTGGTGACTGGCATGCATCGCCGTTTTTAAGAGGTTCCAGCAAGATATTCAACTTAATTCTCACAAAATGTTCGTTTAAGAAATTTGCATCCCATCCAATCCCAAATACTCTTCACTGATTATATATTTGCACATAAAACGTGTTTCAAAAGATTTCCAAAATAGTGTCGCCCAATTTAGAATTTAAATCAATTCGACACGGCTTGTCAACACGTCGTGCAACTACCGTGTAGCACAGCAAGCTCTGCCGTAGCACGGCAGAGCTTGCTGGGCTACACGGCAGTGTCGAACTCAAAAGATTGCGCTAAAAAAAATCAAACTATTTGAGTTCGACACAGCAAAAGTGCGACGTTCAGTGCAGGCCTCTGAAGGATAAAATAAAACAACACAAATTCATTACCAATGAGTCCAATTGTAGCCAGAAGCAAGGAGCTCATCCATCCAAGAATCCAAGTTTGTACCAGAAATTCCTCTTGAAATGTAGGCAGAAGTATTCCAAGTCCTTTCAAAATAGCAACCCAAATGAAACCCTTGGTCCAGACCGATACGACCGCTATCCTTCCAGGCCAACCACCGTCTTGTTCTCCAGTCTTATCCATGCTAAAAGGCAAAGAACCTCACTAGAAACACTGCACACATACGTTATTCCTAAACCACCAATATAGGGTATTGAAGCTGGATTGTGTTATTTCTTTTTGTAAAGGCTGGGCCGCATCAAGCCATGTCTCAAAACGTCCGAGCCCGTCCTAAAACATAATTATGATACGGGTTTTAGTATGGTTGGAACTTTGGCCGAAAAAATGTCTTCATGTCACCCTACGGTCATTTACATACTCTGGTAATGAGTTCTGGTCTGTGCACACAAACATCTAAATGACGATCAACTGTGCCATGTTTATGACGTCCAGTATGATCCAAGTACGGCAGTTCACTTCGTAGTACAGTACGTCCTCGTTTTTGTACGTTGCCACTCCGTCTAATTGCAGGACGTGGTTGCTCGAAGAAGTTGAGCAGGCTCAAAGTTCCGGAGCACCATTCTGATCCAACCTGTCCGAGCGGCCGTCCATTTCGTAGACAGATCGTACAAGGTTGCAACAACGCACAATCCATGTACACACAGTTTAGCAGCCCCTTCGGTTGGATTTATCAGAACGTATCTGAACGAGTTCGGTGTTGTGGGAATTAAAGGCAGTGGACACTATTGGTAATTGTCAAAGACTAGTCTTCTCATTTGATGTGTCTCAACATATGCATAAAATAACAAACCTGTGAAAATTTGAGCTCAAATTGGTCGTCGAAGTTGCGAGATAATAATGAAAGAAAAAACACGAGATGCTTGACTTTGTGACCTCAAACTCTAAATCTGAGGTCTCGAAATCAAATTCGTGTAAAATTACTTCTTTCTCGAACACTACGTCACTTCAGAGGGAGCCGTTTCTCACAATGTTTTATACTACCAACCTCTCCCCATTTCTCGTTACCAAGTGATGTTTTATACTTATTTTGAGTAATAGTGTCCACTGCCTTTTAGCGAATTAAGCCATATTTAAGTAAAGCGGTAAAATCATGCAGTGCTCCTACGGGTAACAAAGACCTATGCCGAGACCAGTATTATGCTCAACCAATTTGGTCAACAAATTCATTCAACTGAAAATAGTCTGGGAACAATTGTCACTGAACCAAACTTTAAACAGGTCAGTGCGTCCTTTCATAGAGGTGATGTGGTGCTTTGCGTGTGATGAGGCTGTGGGAATCCTGACCTCCACGATTGCATTAAAAACTCTCGCACAGTTAGGCATAGGGGTCGATTTCACAAAGAGTTAGGACCAGTCCTAACTTAGGACTCGTCCTAGGAGACATACAAATTGCATGGATAATCCTAAGTTAGGACGAGTAACTGGTCCTAACTCGAGAGAAGACTAGTCCTAACTCTTTGTGAACCCCACCCCAGACACCTGGTAATTGTCAAAGACCAGGGCCAAATTTCATAGCGCTGCTTAAAGGTTAGCAATTTTTTTTTGCTTAAAGCCATTGGACCCTTTCGGTAAACAGTGTTGTCCAAGGCCCACATCTTTGTGTACCACAACTTCTATATCAAATAACAAACCTGTGAAAATTTAGGCTCAATCGGTTATCGGAGTCGGGAGAAAACAACGGAAAAACCCACCCTTGTTTCCGCGCGTTTCGCCGTGTCATGACATGTGTTTAAAATAAATCCGTAATTCTCGTTAACGAGAATTTATATTGTTTTGCTGTTTTCTCAGAAAGTAAAGCATTTCATGGAATAATATTTCAAGAGAAGTCTTTCACCATTGCCTTCTGTAAACCCTGTAAGTTATTTGTAAATCTGTGAATTTTTTTTTCTGAACAGAAAGGGTCCAATGGCTCTAACGTAGCAAAATTAATTGCTTAAACCATGGAGGAATGTACATATATTTCAAAAAGAAGAAGGTAGGCCCCCCTACTGACAAAATGGCGGGCGATATGAATGCAGAGTGGCGGGAAAAAAAAACATCGCCTTTTACAAGTACTATTTGTAATGGTTCAAAGCGCCCGGGCGCGCCCCTTGAAAGGTTTACACACTAACTTGAGAGTAAATAAGAAGAAAATACATTGTACAACATTTCTGAAGCATTTCAGAGACTCGCTTCTTCGCTACACCTACCATACAAACACACGTGAAATACACACCGCCACACTAAACAACGTATAATAAAACAGTATATAAAGCGCCAAATTGCCAAGGCGCTGAGAAGGAAAGAAGAGGGGAAAAGACAGAACAAAGATAATGATGACCAGCTACGAAGAGGCAAAAAGGTGGGTTTTGAGAGCACGTTTGAAGGCTGGGACACTGTTTGAGCTTCTGGTAAGGGTAGGTAGAGAATTCCATAGTCGGGGAGCAGCAATTGAAAATGCCCTATCACCTGCAAGTTTATGGGTTTTGTGAAATGAAAGGTATTTACCAGTAGAAAAGCGAAGAGAGTAAAAAGATGTCTGGAGTGAAAGAAGAGAGGAGAGATAATCCGGGGCACAGTGATTGAGGGATTTATATGTGTGGACCATTGTACGGAATTGAATTCGTTGGGCAACTGGAAGCCAGTGTAATTGCTTGAGAAGTGGAGATGAGTGAGTGAATTTGGGCAGCTTAAATTGTGTCTTATAAGGGCACGTACGTACGTGTCATGTCCATACTTTTTAGTTCTCTGGTAGTAATGGTATGTTTACTTTCCTGTGTGAAGCGCTGTCCCTGTCTGCAATTGCTGTTCTGCGGCATGGCTTCTTCCTTCTACGCGTACCTGTCCAGTGCGGTGCACGAATGTTATCTGTCTACCTCGCCTTTGGCCTTCCTCTGGCGCGACCAGCAACACGTCCGTCTATACATTGCTTCTCCAGGTTGTCTCCTTCTCTGCTTGCAATGTGCCCAAAATACATAATGTTTGTCTGTAGCATGGTATTTACTTGGCTTTTGGGGTTATGGACTCTCTCCAGCACACTGATGTCAGTGGTGTGGTCTTGCCATTTGATGTTTAGCATTCGCCTCCAGCACCAAAGCTCGAAACTAGAAATTGTTGTTTTCTCATTCTGTGTCAATGTCCATGTCTCAAACCCATATAATGCAATGCTGAAGACTAGTGCATTAATTAGTCTGATCTCCATGGCTAGTTCGAGCGATATTGGTCACCCGATGTTGCTATTTCTGTTTCTTTAATATCAAATTCATTGAGACGTTTCAGAGATTGTTTTCTTTTTCCGTAAACCTTGAATACAGTCACTGCAAGCAATCAACTTTCAATGAAAAGTCAAGAATTTCGAAAATCCACAAGGGCCCACATTGTTCTGCTCAAAGTTTATTGTATTGTTTCGTACGACAACTTGGCCTCTGAATGACCTATTGCACCACAGAGCATCTAGAATGCAAAATTATCCCGGGCCCTTAAGTGGGCCCGGACCAACGCCGTAAAGGCTTAACTCACTCGCATACTCACTCTTTGACAGATTTGCCCCCTAGAATTTGTGTCATATAAACATCCTCAAAAAGGTTCTACTGTTGCTCACTTTTTAAAGTCTTTGTTTGGTTTCATTCATTATGCCTGTTATTGGCTTAAGATTGCGCCTGTTAATGGCTTAAGATTGCCAGAGCATCCAGATGCAAAACTTGCCCGAGCCCTTGAGTGGGCCCGGACCCCACGCCTCACCCGTTGCGCGCCCGGATTTGTCTATACATGCAGAAATAATAAGGATACATGTACACAGCTATAATGGGAGACTTTGAGGCGCTAATGGCAGCAGACTTACCAGGTAAATTTCCATTGTTTACGTAGTTCTGGGCATGCGCACATTGCCGAGAACAATCGACCACGAAGCAAACTTCCAAAGTCCCCGGGTAACCCCCACCAGGCAATACATTGTGTGTAGCTCTGAAGTATTGGCCTCATATCGATTCATATGGATTTTCATTGAATGGTGACTTTGTATATACCCAACCTGTCCAAAACATCATAGTTCACAGCCCTTTACACTTTTAAATGGGGTGTTTTATTTGGATGGAACAACTCGTCATCAGGCCTTTAGAATTCCCCATATCAAACTGAGCAGGGGATAACAGTTTAACCGTCGATTTCACCAAACTCTTTCTAACTTGGATTTATCTTCCGTATCCATAGACGTTAGGACGCATTAAACCCATCGTAAGTTAAAATAACGAGTTTCTCGTCTTAACTCGAGATATAGGATTATTCAAAGCGTTTCGTGCAGTCGGCTACATGACAATGAGTCAATGGTCAGTTTTCTCTAGACTGTAAACATATTTTAGACTTTTATTTGGGGGGGGGGGGGTGTATGCTTAGCACTCCAAGCCTTGGGTACATGTGGTGCACCCAGAGATGTCATTGGTCTAGGGGTGAGAGTTAGAGCGGAGTCAGTAAGGAAGAGCATTATTTTTGCGGGCCTTTTCGAAACCTCGGCGTCGGGCTAGCTTGGACCCGTGATCATGTTTCGATAATATTGCGCGTGCTTTGCGTACGTGCTCAGGGCTTCAGAAGAGAGAATGGATGGAGCCTGAAGCTGAACCCAAAGCCGAAGCCGTGTATTCGAAAAGGGCCCATATTAACCGTTATATTTGTAACGACGTGCAAAACGTGCACGACCTTAATACGCCACAACAAAAGACCTACCACGTACAGACGAGGTCAACTTGAACAAAGCAGGAGAGAAAGTAAAGGGAATTTCCCTGAGCTTTACCAATACATCTAAAACCGTATTATTGACCTCATTGTGCACGTCATATTTATTTGAGAGGAGGAAGGAATTGTACATTTTGGCGTCCAAGGAGCATAGCGTAAGTTTGCTTGATGACCACCTTGTTTGAACAACCGACAACTGAAGATATTACATTATTTTGACGTTTTGAACTTGCTTTATCGATACGTGACGGTAAACTGTTCCCCAATCGGGATTAAGAAGGTAAACAATTACTTAGATATTTTGTTGTTGAACGTTAATTTTGTTTTATTAAGTGCATACCTCGAATGATTGAAGATGTACGCACTGCGTGTGTGCATTCATTGGATGGCTTGAAACAACATGAATATTTTGTCAGATGCAGTTAGAGGTATGTAAGGGCGCGCGTATAGCTGCAGATGAGATTACTTCAGCCGGGGTTCCTTAAAGACACTGGGCACTTGGTACTTGTCAAAGACCATTCGTCCCACTTGGTGTATCTCAACATGTGCATAAACAAACTTGTGAAAATTTGAGATCAATTGATCGTCGATGTTGCGAGATAACATATGAAAGAAAAAAACACCCTTGTCACAGGAAGTTGTGTGCTTTCAGATGCTTGATTTTGAGACCTTAAAATCTAGTTCTGAGGTCTCGAAATCAAATTCGTGCGGGAAATTAGTTCTTTCTCGAAAACTACGTCACTTCAGAGGGAGCTGTTTCTCACAATGTTGTATACTATCAACCTCTCCCCAATACTCGTTACCAAGTTAGGTTTGATGCTAATAAATACTTTGAGTAATTACCAATAATGTTAGTGTCTACTGCCTTGAATGCTTGGCTTTTGTTTTTTGTAACCCTTTCTAAAATATATTGTCGAGGTGTCAGTTATGGCAATGTACAATAGCCCTTTTCGACGGTCGTTCAATGTTTTATAGGTTTTTTTAATTATATTATGATTTGGGAGTGTCGTGGCCGAGCGGTTAATAGCACCGGATTCAAACTCTGGTGTTTCCGATCAGCAGAGTGTGGGTTCGTATCCCCATGGGGATACGAACCCAGCCGTGACACTTGTGTACTTAAGCAAGACACATAGCCATTGCTTCGTCCTTCGGATGGGACGTAAAGCCGTTGGTCCCATGTTCGCCCCGGTGTTCCTGGCTGGATTGGCTGCATATTGCGCCACAGCACCTTGTTAAACCATTACATGGTGCTAAGGATTAGGTCTTATATAAACAAAATTCACCCACTCCTTGCAGTAGTAATACCTGGCGCTTTGTACACTTTGGCAAAAGGCGCGTTATAAATACGGTTATTATTAGTGCTTGCGATTGGTTCTCGGTTGTTCGTGTGGAGGCAACTACCCAATAAAGAGTATTTTTAAACGAACAGCACTTTTGTTTGTGAACATACATAGTCATAGGATCACCACACTGCAAAAACTGGAGTGTTAAAATTGACGACCTGTGTGTTGTTAAAAAGAATCAGAGTTAACAAAATGAAGAGTGTGTTAAAATGAACCCTTCTTTAAATCCAACTACCTTGGTGTTAACTTAATATCCTGTTGTGTTTGGGTATCCGTATACGAACACAAAAATTGTGTCACGTTTAACACCCTTAGTTTGCAATTGGTATTTATATTATTTATTTTAAAGACAGTTGACACTATTGGTAATTACTAAAAAAAGTTGTTAGCTAAGAAACTGACTTGGTTACAACATTCTAAGAAATGGCTTGTCCTGAAGTAACGTAGCTTTTGATAAAGGGGTAAATTATCACCTAATGAATAACATACTTCAGCTGAAGCATTTTATTATGCATCTAGAAGCATACAGAGCAAGTGCAACAAGAGTGTTTTATTTTTATTATGCATCCAAAAACCCACACAGTTGTGCACACGGGTGTTTTTTCTCTATTATTCTCTTTTAAATTCGATTACCAAAACGTTCACACACAAGTTCTATACAAACATGAAAACATGTATGTCTGTGTTTTGTTTCCTTGTTCTGAGTTTTTTTCCTTTTTTTACAAGCTTCTGCTTTTCAAAACGGCCCATACTCTATTTATTACATTCGGTGTTTCCTGTTTCTTAAAGGAAGATTACAGACATGGTTTTGCTAGCAAAAAAAATGCTGGCAGTGTATGCACTTTATGTAATCCCCTATTTACATAAACTGACAAACCTGTAGAAGTTCGAGATCGATCGGCCATCTGGCTCACGGGAGAATAGTGAAAAACCGATCACAAATTTTGCGTTGCATCGATGAAAAAAAAGATAATAATAATAATCAAACGCTCCCTGAGCGAAAAAATCCAAACGCGAAATTAGATTATTTATTTCTCGTCAATTTAATATGAAATTTCAGACAGTAATATTTCAAGGGATGTTTTCTACTATCATCATCATTGGATCATGTAAGTTTGATGTAAATCTGTGATCTTCACGATTTTTGTTTCTTACCAATTCTGTAACGTTTTCCTTTAATTATATAATTTTTTGCATTACTCCGTAATTGTTGATATTTTGCTGTGGAAGTATGGACAATGTGTATTTGAATTTAATGCATTGAATTGAAATCGAAACTTTCGTCAACAAGTTATAGAAGCACATGTGAAATAATAATAATACTACAAATAATTGTAGTTGTAGGGGCGCGGAACAAAGATATAAAAGATATGAGAAGAAGTAAAAAAAAAAAAAAAAAAATACAGAACAAGAACTTGGCTTAGATATGTATTTATGAATGTCAAAGATAAACAGCGGAAATCACTTCAAGAAACGTACAACACTAAAACAGGTTTATAGTTATGCTGGGGAACATCAGTGGGAAAATATATATTACATTACAAGTTCCATAAAAAACATGAAAATGAAATCGGAGCTTTCAATCACAAGTTGAGAGAAAACAAAATTAAACACTCGAATAAATACAGAACATGAAGAACTAAAACATTGCACTTTCCCGGGCAAATTCGTGCAAACGTTTTCCCAAATCCACGTAATTTAGCTAGGGTTTCTTATGTGCTGATGCTGCATTTTCATTTTCACGACCGGGATTCGAACACAAAAACTCTGATGAACAGAAGAGTCAGAGCTTGAGTTCGGTGATCTTATCCACTCGCCCACGATACCCTACTTTAGCTTTGATCGTTATAAACTGCACTACGAAGTGAGTTCTCCAATTTATTGGTCTCAACGTTTCGACTAGTCTTGGTTCAAGACTCTCCTGGATTTGTCACAAGAGAGCGCGCTATCACCCCCAACGCGCTATCAACCACGAACCGCTATCACCCGAGAACCGCTATCACAGGAGAAGACTCTCCACATCCGTTAAATCTCCCCCCAACAAAATCGGGGGGAAACATAATGCGCGTGCGTAGGTTTCCCGCAGAGCACGCCCCCTTTTTTTTGGCGGGGGGGGGGGGGGGGGAGATTTAACGAATGTACCAAGACTCTCCTGTGATAGCGGTTCTCGGGTGATAGCGGTTCTCGGGTGATAGCGGTTCTCGGGTTATAGCGGTTCGTGGTTGATAGCGCGTTGGTGGTGATAGCGCGCCCTGTTGTGACACATCCAGGAGAGTCTTGAACCAAGACTACGTTTCGACTAGCTTGCTCTAGTCATCGCTAGCTCTTGTCATGCGACCCGTTCAAAGTCGCATTGTGAAAGAAGATACACGTTAAAGGGTAACGTTGCCTTTGATCGGGCGAGTTGGTCTATGAAAAGCGTTTGGAAACCGTTTGTTATAAATAATGTGTTTGGAAAGATGTTTTAAAAATAGAATGTAATATTCCACACAAAGTAGTAGTTCTCGCAAAATAAAAGGAAACCGTGCAAGTTCGAGGCATATTTGTGTGGGCCATTATAATTATACTTTTAAAGGCAGTGGACACTATTGGTAGTTACTCCAAATTATCATAAAACCTTTCTTGATTACGAGTAATGGGGAGAGGTTGATAATATTTAACATTGTGAGAAACGGCTCCCTCTGAAGTAGACTTGTGGACAAGTCGTTAAATCGGCCCCACGCGCTGAGATAGTGCTCTCGCAAGATCACTGCTCTCGCGCGATATTTTGTTGTTGAACGTTAATTTTTTTTATTAAGTGCATACCTCGAATGATTGAAGATGTACGCACTGCGTTTGTGCATTAATTGGATGGCTTGAAACAACATGAATATTTTGTCAGATGCAGTTAGAGGAAGGGTGCGCGTATAGCTGCAGATGGGATTACTTCAGCCGGGGTTCCTTAAAGACACTGGGCACTTGGTACTTGTCAAAGACAATTCGTCCCACTTGGTGTATCTCAACATGTGCATAAACAAACTTGTGAAAATTTGAGATCAATTGATCGTCGATGTTGCGAGATAACATATGAAAGAAAAAAACACCCTTGTCACAGGAAGTTGTGTGCTTTCAGATGCTTGATTTTGAGACCTTAAAATCTAATTCTGAGGTCTCGCAATCAAATTCGTGCGGGAAATCAGTTCTTTCTCGAAAACTATGTCACTTCAGAGGGAGCTGTTTCTCACAATGTTGTACACTATCACAACCTCTCCCCATTACTCGTTACCAAGTTAGGTTTGATGCTAATAATTACTTTGAGTAATTACCAATAATGTTAGTGTCTACTGCCTTGAATGCTTGGCTTTTGTTTTTTGTAACCCTTTCTAAAATATATTGTCGAGGTGTCAGTTATGGCAATGTACAATAGCCCTTTTCGACGGTCGTTCAATGTTTTATAGGTTTTTTAATAATATTATGATTTGGGAGTGTCGTGGCCGAGCGGTTAAGAGCACCGGATTCAAACTCTGGTGTTTCCGATCAGCAGAGTGTGGGTTCGTATCCCCATGGGGATACGAACCCAGCCGTGACACTTGTGTACTTAAGCAAGACACATAACCATTGCTTCGTCCTTCGGATGGGACGTAAAGCCGTTGGTCCCATGTTCGCCCCGGTGTTCCTGGCTGGATTGGCTGCATATTGCGCCACAGCACCTTGTTAAACCATTACATGGTGCTAAGGATTAGGTCTTATGTATCTCTAAATTCACCCACTCCTTGCAGTAGTAATACCTGGCGCTTTGTATTCTTTGGCAAAAGGCGCGTTATAAATACGGTTATTATTAGTGCTTGCGATTGGTTCTCGGTTGTTCGTGTGGAGGCAACTACCAATAAAGAATATTTTTAAACGAACAGCACTTTTGTTTGTGAACATACATAGTCATAGGATCACCACACTGCAAAAACTTGAGTGTTAAAATTGACGACCTGTGTGTTGTTAAAGAGAATCAGAGTTAACAAAATAAAGAGTGTGTTAAAATGAACCCTTCTTTAAATCCAACTACCTTGGTGTTAACTTAATATCCTGTGGTGTTTGGGTATCCGTATACGAAAAAAAAAAATTGTGTCACGTTTAACACCCTTAGTTTGCAATTGGTATTTATATTATTTATTTTAAAGACAGTTGACACTATTGGTAATTACTAAAAAAAGTTGTAAGCTAAGAAACTGACTTGGTTACAACATTCTGAGAAATGGCTTGTCCTGAAGTAACGTAGCTTTTGATAAAGGGGTAAATTATCACCTAATGAATAACATACTTCAGCTGAAGCATTTTATTATGCATCTAGAAGCATACAGAGCAAGTGCAACAAGAGTGTTTTATTTTTATTATGCATCCAAAAACCCACACAGTTGTGCACACGGGTGTTTTTTCTCTATTATTCTCTTTTAAATTCGATTACAAAAACGTTCACACACAAAGTGAAAATACTGGTCTTTACCAAATGTGTCCAGTGCCTGTAGTGGCGGCAAAGACGGTTATACATTATCATCAGTTGTTCTTGGTGACGTATTTATAAATGTCGCATACAGACAATGGAATACATTAAAAGGAACTAAAAGACTAAAAACATCTAAGTTAGGGGAACATCATTAGCAGAAATTATTACATTACAAGTTCTATAAAAACATGAAAACATGCATGTTTGTGTTTTGTTTCCTTGTTCTGAGTTGTTTTCCTTTTTACAAGCTTTTTCAAAACGGCCCATACTCTATTTATTACATCGGTGTTTCCTGTTTCTTAAAGGAACATTACAGACTTGGTTTTGCTAGCAAAAACAATTGTGGCAGTGTAAGCATAACATAAACTGACAAACCTGTAGAAGTTCGAGATCGATCGGCCATCTGGCTCACGGGAGAATAGTAAAAAAACGATTACAAATTTTGCGTTGCATCGATGAAAAAAAAAGATAAGAATAATAATCAAACGCTCCCTGAGCGAAAAAATCCAAACGCGAAATTTGATTATTTATTTCTCGTCAAATATGAAATTTCAGACAGTAATATTTCAAGGGATGTTTTCTACTATCATCATCATTGGATCATGTAAGTTTGATGTAAATCTGTGATCTTCACGATTTTTGTTTCTTACCAATTCTGTAACGTTTTCCTTTAATGATATAATTTTTTGCATTACTCCGTAATTGTTGATATTTTGCTATGGAAGTATGGACATAAATGTGTATTTGAATTTAATGCAATGAATTGAAATCGAAACTTTCGTCAACAAGTTATAGAAGCACATGTGAATTAATAATAAAACTACAAATAGTATAAAGAAGACAACGCCTCACAACCAACAACAGAATAAGTACAACAAATTCTAGAACATGCATTGCAGCAAACATGTCATAAAATAGAAGAGTTTGTAGTTGTAGGGGCGCGGAACAAAGATAAGAAAGATATGAGAAGAAGTAAAAAAAAAATATAGAACAAGAACTTGGCTTAGATATGTATTTATGAATGTCAAAGATAAACAGCGGAAATCACTTCAAGAAACGTACAACACTAAAACAGATTTATAATTATGCTGGGGAACATCCATAGAAAAATATATGATACATTACAAGTTCCATAAAAAAACATGAAAATGAAATCGGAGCTTTCAATCACAAGTTGAGAGAAAACAAAATTAAACACTCGAATAAATACAGAACATGAAGAACTAAAACATTGCACTTTCCCGGGCAAATTCGTCAAAAGTCAAAAAGTTTCATTAGCACGCATTCGAATTCAAACGTTTTCCCAAATCCGTAATTTAGCTAGGGTTTCTTATGTGCTGATGCTGCATTTTCATTTTCACGACCGGGATTCGAACCCAAACTCTGATGAACAGCAGAGTCAGAGCTTGAGTTCGGTGATCTTATCCACTCGGCCACGACACCCTACTTCAGCTTTGATCGTTATAAACTGCACTACGAAGTGAGTTCTCCAATTTATTGGTCTCAACGTTTCGACTAGTCTTGGTTCAAGACTCTCCTGGATTTGTCACAAGAGAGCGCGCTATCACCCCCAACGCGCTATCAACCACGAACCGCTATCACCCGAGAACCGCTATCACAGGAGAAGACTCTCCACATCCGTTAAATCTCCCCCCCCCAACAAAATCGGGGGGAAACATAATGCGCGTGCGTAGGTTTCCCGCAGAGCCCGCCCCCTTTTTTTTGGGGGGGGGGGGAGATTTAACGAATGTGCCAAGACTCTCCTGTGATAGCGGTTCTCGGGTGATAGCGGTTCTCGGGTGATAGCGGTTCTCGGGTTATAGCGGTTCGTGGTTGATAGCGCGTTGGGGGTGATAGCGCGCCCGGTTGTGACACATCCAGGAGAGTCTTGAACCAAGACTACGTTTCGACTAGCTTGCTCTAGTCATCGCTAGCTCTTGTCATGCGACCCGTTCAAAGTCGCATTGTGAAAGAAGATACACGTTAAAGGGTAACGTTGCCTTTGATCGGGCGAGTTGGTCTATGAAAAGCGTTTGGAAACCGTTTGTTATAAATAATGTGTTTGGAAAGATGTTTTAAAAATAGAATATAATATTCCACACAAAGTAGTAGTTCGCAAAATAAAAGGAAAACCGTGCAAGTTCGAGGCATATTTGTGTGGGCCATTATATTATACTTTTAAAGGCAGTGGACACTATTGGTAGTTACTCCAAATTACCATAAAACCTTTCTTGATTACGAGTAATGGGGAGAGGTTGATAATATTAAACATTGTGAGAAACGGCTCCCTCTGAAGTAGACTTGTGGACAAGTCGTTACATCGGCCCCACGCGCTGAGATAGTGCTCTCGCGAGATCACTGCTCTCGCGCGAGAGCAGTGATCTTGCGAGAGCACTATCTCAGCGCGTGGGGCCGATTTAACGACTTGTCCACAAGTCTACCTCTGAAGTTACGTAGTTTTCGAGAAAGAAGACATTTTCCACGAATTTGATTTTGAGACCTCAGATTTAGAACTTGAGGTTTCGAAATCAAGCATCTGAAAGCACACAACTTCGTGTGACCATGGTGCGACAAGGGTCTTTTTTTCTTACGTTATATTTCGCAACTTCGAGGACCGATTGAGCTCAAATTTTCAAAGGTGTGTTATTTTGTGCATATGTTGAGATACACCATGTGTGAAGACTATTCTTTGACAATTACCAACAGTGTCCAGTGTCTTTAAAACATCTTCCCAACCACATGCATTTTATAACAAACGGTTTTAAACACTTTTCATAGACCAACTCGCCCGATCACAGGCAACGTTCACTTAAAGTAAACTTATCGTCATTTGTTATGTATTTTTTTTTTAGTGTACTCGAATCTCATTTGTTGCTCGAGGATAGAGGGCGCTGTTCATAATGAGTGGTCTCTACCAGGCTACGTGCCAGGTGATGAAGCTAGTTATTTTGCTTTTTACCTGCAATTTTACACTAGCAGGTAAGTATTTAAATTCACATTCAAACTTACATTTATTACCATACTTTATGAAAACAGTACAAACAATAATTTATACAGGAGTACCCATTAAACAATGCTATTTTACAAGGCAGAGATTATTTAAGTATGGAGGCATCATCTTTTGTTGTATCTAGATATCCTTTGTTGCTTTTTGGATAAAAAAAAAAATAATTTTGAAGCCGAGGCCTTTGTTGATACGCTTACAGTTAGGGACAGACAAACATAACCTAAACAGGAACAAGAACGCACAGACAGACAATTAGAACAAAGACAGAAATGGTAAAGACAACGATGATAAGAAAAACATTTTTAACATTAACAATATTAATATCAACTAGACATAAGAATTTGTTTGATAACAAATTCGAGGTGTTCGGATTTCTGGCCTGAATTAACGAGCCATCACTTTTTAAGTTTAGTTGACTGGGGAGATAGTGAGCTATGCTGTGTGAAAAAACAAACTACTACTTCCGGTTTCGACCGGAAGTAAAGGTCAAATGGGGTCACACCCTGTGTAAGATTTGTTTAATACTTCATGACCTTTCATATGGTGTAAAGATCACGTATGTAGCATATCTGATTCTGGAGATATGAGTATTTTAATAAAAAACTTCAATTTAATATAATGACGTCATCGATGACGTCATCATTCCAAATTTTGTTCTTTGTCATATACACGCTTTGGTCTAAGTACGTGGTAAGTTTCAAGTCCGTACATGCTGTATTTTTTGAGATAGCAAAATAATTTTTTTTTCGACCTCGTGTACCATTTTCGTTGTGACGTAGCTATGACGTCACACATTATATTTTTAGAATGCTCTTGAGTTTAAAAAAATTTTATGCATTGGACATTTTTTCATATATTGTTATTCACTTAGGCTCTAGAGCCCAAAATAACATGATTTGTTACTTTAACTTCCGGTTTCGACCGGAAGTAAAGGTCAAATGGGGTCACGTTGTGCACCGCATTTGTAGATCTTTATAAGAGGTTTTATGTAAAAAAAGAATCTTGAACGTAGCTCTTTTGGTTTTGAAGATATGATTTTTCTAATTATTTAAGGTTTATTTCACGTTGTTTAACGTAATGACGTCATCAATGACGTCACCATTCCAAAAAAGTTGCGGTGCCGTCTACTCACCGAGGTTGATGTTCATGAGAAGTTTCAAGTTCATACAAGTTTCAGTTTTTCTCAAAATTGGCGGAGAACGTTCAGGCAGAAGAAGAAGACGGAGAACTAGACATAAGAATTTGTTTGATAACAAATTCGAGGTGTTCGGATTTCTGGCCTGAATTAACGAGCCATCACTTTTTAAGTTTAGTTGACTGGGGAGATAGTGAGCTATGCTGTGTGTTATTGTGAAAACAAAGTGAATAGCTATTAAATAACCTTTTTTCTAAGCGTTTTATCACGTTGTGCACCGCATTTGTAGATCTTTATAAGAGGTTTCATGTACAAAAAGAATCTTGAACGTAGCTCTTTTGGTTTTGAAGATATGATTTTTCAAATTATTTAAGGTTTATTTAACGTTTATTTAACGTAATGACGTCACCATTCCAAAAAAGTTGCGGTGCCGTCTACTCACCGAGGTTGATGTTCATGAGAAGTTTCAAGTTCATACAAGTTTCAGTTTTTCTCAAAATTGGCGGAGAACGTTCAGGCAGAAGAAGACGGAGAAATGAAGGTTTGTCATATTAAACTTCAGCTTCCGGTTTGACAGGATTTAAAGGTCAAATGGGGTCACACTTTGTGCAAAACATATAGAATTGCCAGAGAGCTCAAAATTGATGTAATGATTATTAATGTACCACGTTTCATTAATAAGATACACAATTTTGTATGTACAAACTTATACTTCCGGGTTCGACCGGAAATGAAGGTCAAATGAGGTCACACATTGTAAACATTTGTAGAATCGTCGAAGGGCCTTAAAATTAAGTTATTATATTAATACACAAAATAATATTATTCAGATACGATTTTTTATAAAACAAACTACTACTTCCGGTTTCGACCGGAAGTAAAGGTCAAATGGGGTCACACCCTGTGTAAGATTTGTTTAATACTTCATGACCTTTCATATGGTGTAAAGATCACGTATGTAGCATATCTGATTCTGGAGATATGAGTATTTTAATAAAAAACTTCAATTTAATATAATGACGTCATCGATGACGTCATCATTCCAAATTTTGTTCTTTGTCATATACACGCTTTGGTCTAAGTACGTGGTAAGTTTCAAGTCCGTACATGCTGTATTTTTTGAGATAGCAAAATAAATTTTTTTCGACCTCGTGTACCATTTTCGTTGTGACGTAGCTATGACGTCACACATTATATTTTTAGAATGCTCTTGAGTTTAAAAAAATTTTATGCATTGGACATTTTTTCATATTTTTATTCACTTAGGCTCTAGAGCCCAAAATAACATGATTTGTTACTTTAACTTCCGGTTTCGACCGGAAGTAAAGGTCAAATGGGGTCACGTTGTGCACCGCATTTGTAGATCTTTATAAGAGGTTTTATGTAAAAAAAGAATCTTGAACGTAGCTCTTTTGGTTTTGAAGATATGATTTTTCTAATTATTTAAGGTTTATTTCACGTTTATTTAACGTAATGACGTCATCAATGACGTCACCATTCCAAAAAAGTTGCGGTGCCGTCTACTCACCGAGGTTGATGTTCATGAGAAGTTTCAAGTTCATACAAGTTTCAGTTTTTCTCAAAATTGGCGGAGAACGTTCAGGCAGAAGAAGAAGACGGAGAAAAAAAAAAAAACTAGACATAGTGTTTTTTGTTAATTACAAAAACACGGTGTTCGGTTGGACGTTACGTGATGACGTAGTTCAAAAACATTGAACCATAAAGATGTTTTTTTATACAATGTGTCGTTATTTTATAGTTAAACTTGTATCACACTTTTGAACGCCTTGTTTCTTCACAAATGCAATAATTATGTTTGTGTGAGATTGGCATCAGTTTTTTTGTTTGCAACTTATGAAAGCCCTTTAAAAATCTAGCTCACCCCTGCACTTGATGCTATACACAGATTTGATAATCAACAGCGCCCTCTTTGGTGGGCAAAAAGAGAGCGCTGTTGGGAATTCCCCCACAAACTTTCGCGCCATATGATTTTTACACATTTTATTGTTATTCAATACCTGATGACGTCATTATGACGTAATTAGGCCTGTGTTGTCTTAAAAATACTAAGGTTCAACTATCTATTGAGTTTCAAGGTTCAAATCGATCTCAATCTTGAGTTATGCCGTAGATAAGCTCAAAAGTTGTTTTTTATGAAAAAAACACGAAGGCGAACTTTGACCCAGGGTAACGACCCGGAAGTTAAGGTGGTACGATTTTAGCGTTAACTTTTCAAATGTTGTCCAAGTCTTTATCTATCCGATGCCCAAGTATGAACATCATAGCTTTTATATTCGTTGAGATACAGCAACAAGCAAATGGTCATTTTTTAACATTAAAAACCCTGTCATGACGTCATCATTCTAAAAAAGTGGCGGTTTCATCAACTCACTGGTGCCTATGTACATAGTAAGTTTTAAGTTTATACAAGCTTAACTTTTGTTTAAAATTGCTTGGGAAGGTTCAGAGGTAAAGAAGAACACGATGAAAATTAAATCTATGAACAGATTGTTGATAGCTTTTTAATTTTCACAGAAAGTAAAAGTGTAAATCTATTACATTTATACCTTTCTTTGCACAGAAAACAAATGCTAAGTTCAATACTTGTTAAAGCGATGTATTTTATTAGTAAAGAGCTAACTATGTGCAAAGTTTGAAGGTTTTGTGATCCTTGTGATGTTTAACTCAAGAGTAAACTTCTTAAAAGGTTAACTGGATTTGGGGAAACTTTATACGAAACAACAGTTTACTAATTTTACACTTGTGAAGTAAATAACTGTAAAAGACTTATTTATTAAGTATTACAGAGGTTTCGCAAGTGTACGACACGGGTACAGATACAACTAAGATAACTGGGATGCACGTTAGATTTTGTTAGGCATTAAATAAACACTTATTTTGAAAAGCAATGATTTGTACACAAAGCTTTACCGTGTAGCGCGCTAAACACTGCCGTGAGTGCCGGATAGAAACACCCTTCACGAGTCGATGTCACGAATCCGCTTCCCGGTGTTTGATCAAAACATAACCAATGTTCGTCTTTTTCTGGTTGCATTTTCTCACATAATTAAAAGTCATACGAATCGCTGCAGTAGGTGGCCATCTCAGCGAAGCTTCGTCTTTAATTCCGTTTTGATAATTAAGCCATGAGAAGGGCGAACAGGGGAACAATTTGACGCCGAATATGATATGAGCGGACTTCAATTGTAAAATGTTGGTACACCATTAAACTAGCGCTACGTTGTAAGTACAATGACCTGAGACTTGTCAAAACATGAATCGAAATCACGCGTACAGTCAAACGATGCACTATTCCGAGCAGAACACACAGGCCTCGTGGACTGATAAAGGTGTGATCAATGGAGCGGAACGGCCAGCCAAAGCGCTTTTGCAGTGTACGCAGTTATCACGCGGGTCAACACATCCGTGGGCTTTATCGTCCGATTTCGACCAGAGTTTCAGGTCAAATTGGTATCATCTCTGTGGGAAAGTTTGAGCAGGATCACTCATCTATAACGGGATGCAAAATTTATGTTGAAATGTTACGTAGTTTTAGAGATCAAAAATTGTAAAATTGTTCAACCTTTGGTTTGAACCGGAAGTCAAGGTCAAATGGGGTCATTTTGTGTGTAGCGTTTTTTGAAGTTTGATCAACCTGTCCGATGATATGTAGATTGTCAAAATCCACCATGTGGTTCAGGAGTTATGATTTCTTTAAAATATTTTACTTTGATTTGTTGTAATTCAAAACCTGATGACGTCATCATGACATCATTAAGTTTGTGTGGTCTTATTATTAAGGTTCAATTGTCTGATGAGTTTCAATGTTAAATTCCATATCAATCTTGAGTTATGACAACAAATGTCTTTTTTTACAAAAAAACACAAAAAACACAAAGGCAGAGTTTGACCTTCCGGTACGACCGGAAGATGAGGTCATACGATTTTGGCGTTAACTTTTCAAATGTTGTCCAAGTCTTTATCTATGTGATGCCCAAGTATGAACATCATAGCATTAATATTCGTTGAGATACAGCGAAAAGCAAATGTCGTTTTTCAACTTTAAAAACCTTGCCATGACGTCATCAATGACGTCATCATTCCCAAAAAGTGGCGGTTTCGTCTACTCACTATTGCCGATGTACATAGTAAGTTTTAAGTTTGTACAAGCTTTACTTTTGTTTAAAATTGCTGGAGAAGGTTCGCAGGGAAAGAAGAACGCGAGGAAAAAAAACAAAACAAAAAAAAACAGAACAATAACAATAGTTGTTCGGCTGTTGGCCGAACACCTAAAAAAAAAAAAAAAAAAAAAAAAAAAACTTAACAATAACAATAGGTTTTCGGCTAAAAGCCGAACACCTAAAAAAAAAAAAAACTTAACAATAACAATAGGTTTTCGGCTAAAAGCCGAACACCTAATAATACCTCCGCTGGCTCAACACCGGACGGTCCCAATCCACTCTACTCACAGCCGGAAACAAAAGAACTTAATTGGTGGCGGGTAGGACTCAATGTATCAAATAATTAAGGATTTAGTAATAGTGTAATACTTCTCATTATTGATTTAATTTTTATGCCAGTGGTTATAGTGAAAGTTATTGTGATTGTTTTCTTGTAGATTGTTGTAAATAAATAAGTTTTTGCCATAACTTTTAAGGGGTGGTTACCAAACTTACACCTTTCCTTTATTACATGTGTCACAAAACCCCGGGTCACCCTGCCTTCACGCGCAATGCGTCCGAGAAATACCATGACTCCAAAGCACCCCTTAAAAGTTATGGCAAAAACAAGTTCTGATATTCAGCTTTCGATAATTACAAAGCAAACTCTGAGAAAACATTTCACTTCGAAACTATGTGGTTATTAAACAAGATATCAGTTTTTATAAAACAAAAACCAAAAAAGAATGTGAGAAGCGTTACTGTCACAACGTTTCTGAGATTATTCATTGATAGTAGGGATACTTTTCCTGCGTGAAAATATTAGCTACGGATTTTAGGAAAAACGCGACCACCTTTTGTAACGCAAATTTCTGGTATTAGCTTCATGGCATACATCAATACCGTTATATAGAAATAAAACGGTAGAATGGTTCCGAAATTAAAAAAAAAAAAACTTTGCCTTAACAACGTGTACTGATAGCAGTACACACTCAAACAAAGGCGTTGGATGACCATTTACTCTGCAATAAAGCAATCATCCAAAGACCAATATAAAGCTATAAATTTCTTCAAAGCGTAAAGACCTAGGCCTAATTTCATAGAGCTGCAGCCTAAGCACAAATAATTTGCTCAGCATGAAATGTCTTCCTTGATAAAAAAAAGGATTACCAACCAAACTTCCACGTGATTTTCAGTATCAGCAAACAACAGCTGAATACCAGTAACAAGCTTAATGCAACAAATGGAAATTTGGTTGGTACACCTGTTTTAATCAAGGAAGAAATGTCATGCTAAGCAAATCGTTGTGCTTAGCAGCTCTATGAAATTGGGTCCAGATGATCAGAAACACACGAGTTTGAATCCGGTGCTCTTAACTACTAAGCCATGACACGCCATGTGCACTTACATGATTCTCGCAGTATCTGCACTTCATAAACACAATTATCTTTTTGTTTGTTTTGTGGTTTTGACTGTTGTGGTTAAAGGGCCCGATGATGGGAGCTCATAATTTTAATTTCTTCATCTCCCCTTTTTTTGTCTTGTGCTTATGCTTGCAGGTGATTTTGCATTGATCGCTGATCTTTCTAATAACAGCATTTATGCGGGAAGCATTGGCAAGGCCCTTGTCGATTTGACACCGCTCCCTCTCAGTGACTTAAAGGGTCCATTGGCCGTTGACTACGACCCAGTGATGGAAATGGTTTACTGGACTGAGGTTCAAGGTGTGCCTTCTCCAAAGATATCTAGAGCTCATCTGAACGGCAGCAATCAAATGACACTCGTTGAAAGCCTCAGAGGTGAGACTATATTATGCATTGGTTAAAAGTGAACACAATTGGTTTGCCACGTTGTCCTGCTTGATTTGCACTAAGAAAAAGCTCAGAAAATTCAGCGGTAACGAAAACGATAACGATGCTGTGCAAAGAGAACGCATTCGATTGGTTGAATTGCTCAATTCGGAATACGAGGGCGTGCATTTTTTTACGTTTTCGTTTTCGTTCCCGTTATCAAAGCCTGTGTGACCGCGCCTTTGTGGTACTTTGTTGTTTTCTAAGACAATGATCTGTATCTCCTCCCCCTTATAGTACCGGATGGTTTGAGTTTGGACCTGACTTCTCGCATGATGTACTGGACGGATATGGTTTATATGCACATTATGCGAGCCACTATGGATGGTGAAAACAAAGAAGTTATCGTTGAAAATATTGGATCCCCTAGAGCCATCTTTGTTCACCATCTATCGGGGTAAGGGTTTACTTTACACTGAGCTATCGCCTTTAAAGGGAAGGTACACGTTTGGTAGTTACTCAAAATGTGTTCTGCGCCTCTGATAAATTTGTATGTAAGGGGCGCAATATAAATTTTAAATAGTATTATAATTATTATTATTAGGTGTTCGGCTTTTAGCCGAAAACCTATTGTTATTGTTAAGTTTTTTTTTTTTTTTTTTTTTTTTTCTCCGTCTTCTTCTTCTGCCTGAACGTTCTCCGCCAATTTTGAGAAAAACTGAAACTTGTATGAACTTGAAACTTCTCATGAACATCAACCTCGGTGAGTAGACGGCACCGCAACTTTTTTGGAATGGTGACGTCATTGATGACGTCATTACGTTAAATAAACGTGAAATAAACCTTAAATAATTAGAAAAATCATATCTTCAAAACCAAAAGAGCTACGTTCAAGATTCTTTTTTTACATAAAACCTCTTATAAAGATCTACAAATGCGGTGCACAACGTGACCCCATTTGACCTTTACTTCCGGTCGAAACCGGAAGTTAAAGTAACAAATCATGTTATTTTGGGCTCTAGAGCCTAAGTGAATAAAAATATGAAAAAATGTCCAATGCATAAAATTTTTTTAAACTCAAGAGCATTCTAAAAATATAATGTGTGACGTCATAGCTACGTCACAACGAAAATGGTACACGAGGTCGAAAAAAAATTTATTTTGCTATCTCAAAAAATACAGCATGTACGGACTTGAAACTTACCACGTACTTAGACCAAAGCGTGTATATGACAAAGAACAAAATTTGGAATGATGACGTCATCGATGACGTCATTATATTAAATTGAAGTTTTTTATTAAAATACTCATATCTCCAGAATCAGATATGCTACATACGTGATCTTTACACCATATGAAAGGTCATGAAGTATTAAACAAATCTTACACAGGGTGTGACCCCATTTGACCTTTACTTCCGGTCGAAACCGGAAGTAGTAGTTTGTTTTATAAAAAATCGTATCTGAATAATATTATTTTGTGTATTAATATAATAACTTAATTTTAAGGCCCTTCGACGATTCTACAAATGTTTACAATGTGTGACCTCATTTGACCTTCATTTCCGGTCGAACCCGGAAGTATAAGTTTGTACATACAAAATTGTGTATCTTATTAATGAAACGTGGTACATTAATAATCATTACATCAATTTTGAGCTCTCTGGCAATTCTATATGTTTTGCACAAAGTGTGACCCCATTTGACCTTTAAATCCTGTCAAACCGGAAGCTGAAGTTTAATATGACAAACCTTCATTTCTCCGTCTTCTTCTGCCTGAACGTTCTCCGCCAATTTTGAGAAAAACTGAAACTTGTATGAACTTGAAACTTCTCATGAACATCAACCTCGGTGAGTAGGCACCTGCGTATTATCCCCATTGGTACAGCACTAAAACCGTATGTACAACGTACAACGTGTTACACCTATACAAACCCCAAGTGTGCTGCAACTTCCTGTATAGTTTCTGCTCAAAGCGTTTTGTCACTTAATCCTTCCCTTCGGTTAAATCTAGTCTCTTCTACAGTCGTCAATATTCATAAATTCATATTTCCTTAACTACACAAGCCATCTCGACAATATACACCATATGGAAGGGCTCCACATACTTCACAAAAAAGAATATGTTGATGACCTTGTATTGACCTTTTCACCTGTCTAAACTGGAAGTTCTAAAAAAACGCTTAGAAAAAAGGTTATTTAATAGCTATTCACTTTGTTTTCACAATAACACACAGCATAGCTCACTATCTCCCCAGTCAACTAAACTTAAAAAGTGATGGCTCGTTAATTCAGGCCAGAAATCCGAACACCTCGAATTTGTTATCAAACAAATTCTTATGTCTAGTTATTATTGTCATTGTCATTATTATTATTATTATTATTATTATTATTATTATTATTATTATTATTATTATTATTATTATTATTATTATTATTATTATTATTATTATTGGTATTATTATTATTATTATTGTTATTGTTATTGTTATTTTTATTGTTATTGTTATTATTATTATTATTATTATTATTATTGTTATTATTGTTATTATTGTTATTATTGTTATTATTATTATTATTATTATTATTATTATTATTATTATTATTATTATTATTATTATTATTATTAGTATTAGTATTAGTATTATTATTATTATTATTATTATTATTATTATTATTATTATTATTATTATTATTATTATTATTATTATTATTATTATATTATTATTATTATTATTATTATTATTATTATTATTATTAGTATTAGTATTATAATTATTATTATTATTATTATTATTATTATTATTATTATATTATTATTATTATTATTATTATTATTATTATTATTATTATTATTATTATTATTATTATTATTATTATTATTATTATTATTATTATTATTATTATATTATTATTATTATTATTATTATTATTATTTCATTTTATCACAGCATGCAAAAGAAAGATCTCATTTTCCTTTGTGCCGGTAACTCCTCGAGCCGGGCTACGTCCCGTAGCCTTAGATCTCAAGGGTCTTTCTCAGGATCCTCGCTGTTCCCAATTATTATTATTATTATTATCATTATCATTATCATTATCATTATCATTATCATTATCATTATCATTATCATTATCATTATCATTGCCATTGCCATTGCCATTGCCATTGCCATTGCCATTGCCATTGCCATTGCCATCGCCATCGCCATCGCCATCGCCATCGCCATCGCCATCGCCATCGCCATCGCCATCGCCATCGCCATCGCCATCGCCATCGCCATCGCCATCGCCATCGCCATCGCCATCGCCATCGCCATCGCCATCGCCATCGCCATCGCCATCGCCCATCGCCATCGCCATCGCCATCGCCATCGCCATCGCCATCGCCATCGCCATCGCCATCGCCATCGCCATCGCCATCGCCATCGCCATCGCCATCGCCATCGCCATCGCCATCGCCATCGCCATCGCCATCGCCATCGCCATCGCCATCGCCATCGCCATCGCCATCGCCATCGCCATCGCCATCGCCATCGCCATCGCCATCGCCATCGCCATCGCCATCGCCATCGCCATCGCCATCGCCATCGCCATCGCCATCGCCATCGCCATCGCCATCGCCATCGCCATCGCCATCGCCATCGCCATCGCCATCGCCATCGCCATCGCCATCGCCATCGCCATCGCCATCGCCATCGCCATCGCCATCGCCATCGCCATCGCCATCGCCATCGCCATCGCCATCGCCATCGCCATCGCCATCGCCATCGCCATCGCCATCGCCATCGCCATCGCCATCGCCATCGCCATCGCCATCGCCATCGCCATCGCCATCGCCATCGCCATCGCCATCGCCATCGCCATCGCCATCGCCATCGCCATCGCCATCGCCATCGCCATCGCCATCGCCATCGCCATCGCCATCGCCATCGCCATCGCCATCGCCATCGCCATCGCCATCGCCATCGCCATCGCCATCGCCATCGCCATCGCCATCGCCATCGCCATCGCCATCGCCATCGCCATCGCCATCGCCATCGCCATCGCCATCGCCATCGCCATCGCCATCGCCATCGCCATCGCCATCGCCATCGCCATCGCCATCGCCATCGCCATCGCCATCCCATCGCCATCGCCATCGCCATCGCCATCGCCATCGCCATCGCCATCGCCATCGCCATCGCCATCGCCATCGCCATCGCCATCGCCATCGCCATCGCCATCGCCATCGCCATCGCCATCGGCCATCGGCAATGGCAATGGCAATGGCAATGGCAATGGCAATGACAATGACAATGACAATGACAATGACAATGACAATGACAATGACAATGACAATAACAATAATAATAATAATAATAATAATAATAATAATAATAATAATAATAATAATAATAATAATAATAATAATAATAATAATAATAATAATAATAATAATAATAATAATAATAATAATAATAATTAGACAGGTCTTTACCAATTACCAATAGTGTACCTTCACTAATTCTAAATCTGAGGTCTCGAAATCAAGTTCGTGGAAAATTACTTCTTTCTCGAAAAGTCACCTCAGAGGGAGCTATTTCTCACAATGTTTTTTTTACTTTCAACCTCTTCCCATTACTCGTAATCAAGTAAGGTTTTATATGCCCAACAAATATTTTGAGTCATTATCAATAGTGTCCACTTCGCCCTTTAAGTATAAGTTTTACACCAATTAGAATAACTACAAGTATATTGTTTTATCCCCATCAGGTTCATCTACTGGACCGACTGGGGGGATTTCCCTAAGATTGAGAGGGCAGATCTAGACGGGGGAAATAGGATAACCCTGATTGAAGGAGAGTTGGGCTGGCCAAACGGAATATTAGTCGATCACGAAAGTAAGGATTTTTACCCCGTCTTTGATATCTCATTATATAAACATTACATTTTCTTTTCTTTGCTCACAAAACAGTTGCTGGCAGTGTGAGCACTTAATACAGTCCAACATGTACATAAACTCACAAACCTGGTGAAGTTTGAGATCGGCCATCTGGGTCACGAGAAAATAGTGAAACAAAAACCGATTCCATATTTTGGATGACACCGATTAAAAACAAAAAGCGCTGCTCCTCAAATATGCACTCCCAAACAGAAATACTTCAAGGGATGTTTTCTACTAACATCAACTATAGACCGTGTAAGTTTTATGTAAATCTGTGATCCCACAGACGCGATTTTTATTACCACTTTTGTAATGTTCCTCGTATCTTCTTTGCCATCTTACAGATAACATGATGTATTGGTGCGACGCCAGCCTCGACAAGATAGAACGAAGTGATCTTCTTGGAGAAAATCGGCAGGTCGTCAAAAATTTGACGGAGCTTAATCTCCCTTTCCATCCTTTTGATTTGGCTGTTTACAAAGATGAAATATATTGGACTGATTGGAACTATGTAGCTCTTCTTAGGGTGAACATAAATGGTCTAGGGGAGCAGGTCTTTGGGCCACGCGTATTCGAACGGGCTGCAGGACTACACATTCAATTAGGTTAGTTGCCCATAATTATCGAGGAGTTTTGATGACCGTTAACATTGGTTCAACTCTTTAGAGGCACTTGACACACTTGGAAACTGTCAAAGACCAGTATTTTCACTTGAAGTATCCTAGCATAATGTGTAAAATAACAAACCTTTGACATTTTTTTGCAGAAAAATCTTGCAACAAATTTGCGGAAATCTTGCAATGATTTGACAGAAATCTTGCAGTGATTTAACTGAAATCTTGCAGTCGTTTAACGGAGATTTTGCAGTGATTTGACTGAAATTTTGCAAAGGTTTAACTTTATTTTTGACTGCACCGATTTGACTGCAATCTTGCAGTGATTTGAACAAAATCTTACAATAATTTGGCAGATATATTGTAGTGATATGACTGAAATATTGCAGTGATTTGAACGAACTCTTGCGATATTTGGCAGAAATCTTGCAGTGATTTGACTGAAATCCCGCAGTGATTTGACTGACATATTGCAGTGATTTAGCTGAAATCTTGCAGTGATTTGACTAAAATCTTGCAATGATTTGGCAGTAATCTTGCAATGATTTGGCAGTAATCTTGCAGCGATTTGATTGAAATCTTGCAGTGATTTGGCTGAAATCTTGCAGTGATTTGACAGAAGACTTGCCGTGATTTGACTGAAATCTTGCAGTGATTTGACTGAATTCCTGCAGTGATTTAGCTGAAATCTTGCAGTGATATAACTGAAATCTTGTCAGTGACTTGCAGTGATTTGACAAAACACACTTAGCCCGATGCTGCCTATCTAAGATAAAATTGCTGTTATAAATTGGTTTTCACGTTTTCAAAATAATGATTCATTTTGTGATAACTAGAACCCGACTATTGTGAAAGTTCCCCGTGTGAGACTGGAGCGACATGTGTGGACATCATCAACGGGTTTCAATGTTTGTGTCCTCCCGGAACTGCAATATGTTCTCAAGGTATGTAAACGTTTGTACTATTATTTTTTCTTTTACGTTTTTTTACAAGTCGCCAAACACACAAGGCCTGAAAGTCACTTGAAGGTATTGGCAACAAACATTGTTTCTCCAGGGGTCATTGCAACGTACAGTAGGGCTGAAACAGGGTTACCCCTTCACAGTTCGTACGTACGGATGTATGCTTGGGTAATATCTTTCAGAAGCCTAACAGGAAGAGCAGACAGAAAAACCTCTCCAAACTTTACGAAACAATAGTTAAGTTCTTTTACGTGCGTTCCACAACACACGGGTCTGACGGTTTTCTGTCCCCTTCGAAGGACGAAGCAAAAGTTCAGTGAAGGACATAAGTGTCACAACTTGGACACGAACCCACACTCTGCCGATCAGAAACACAGTATTGTGAAATCGGTGCTCTTAACCGCTCGGCCACGACACTTCCGCAATCAATGCATGGTTTTTGTTATTTTTCACAGATTCTTCAGATGCTGGTTGTATGTTTACCAGTGACCAAAAAGATAGCGCAACTATTGTACCGAATAAAGATATCTACCGACCCGGGGAACAAGTGGTGATTTCTTGCCCAAGTGGATACAGAGTCAGTGGATCTATCGAACGGATTTGCAGATCGGATTTGACATGGTCGGGAGAAGCAACTATGTGCATTGCCGAAGGTATTGCTACAATATACGAGTAATATGATATACTAGTAATATGATAATATTAGTGGCTAGCTTCTTAAGCAGCGCGCACTGCCGTCACCCAGTGACGCTCAATGCGCTTTAAAAACATTGGACACTATTGGTAATTGTCAAAGACCAATCTTCTCACTTGGTGTATCTCAACATATGCATAACCTGTGACAATTTGAGCTCAATTGGTCGTCGAAATTGCGGGATAACTATGAAAGAAGAAAAAAAACACTCTTGTTACACGAAGTTGTGTGCTTTCATTTGCTTGATTTCGAGACCTCAAAAGCTAATTCTGAGGTTTTGAAATCAAATTCGTGGAAAATTACTTCTTTCTCGAAAACTACGTCACTTCAGGGGAGCCGTTTCTCACAATGTTTTATACCATCAACCTCTCCCCATTACTCGTTACAAAGTAAGGTTTTATACCATTCATTATTTTGAGTAATTACCAACAGTGTACACTGCCTTTGACATTCAGTATTTTCCCGCAAGGTAGGTAGGACTATGTTTGGATTATGAGATCTACTCCTTTTGTTCTGAATGATGTTCATGTGATAATTTGTTTGCAAGGTGCTGTGGTGCAATATGCTGCCAAAAAACACCAGGGTGAACCCCCTTCTCTGTTCGATAAGTGCTCGTGGTTCATTTACGCGCGTTACACAAAACAAGGACCAACGATTTTACGTCCCATCTGAAGGACGAATCAATAGTCTCTGGCTTAAGGACACATGTGTCACGACTTGGACTCGAACCAAACTCTACTGATCAAACACACCAGACTTCGGTGCTCTTAACCGCTCAGCCACGACACTTCCCAAATCAATTGTTTTATTTGTTTCTTTCAGATTCTGGTTGTATGCTTATCAGTGACCAACGAGGTATTGTAACTGTTGTACCGGAAAAAGATGTCTACCTACCGGGTGACCAAGTGCAGATCTCATGCCCAAGTGGATACAGAGTCAGTGGATCTATCGAACGGATTTGCAGATCGGATTTGACATGGTCGGGAGAAGCAACTGTGTGCATTGCCGAAGGTATTCCTACACAGCAAAAACAAAATATTGTAACACAGATAATCTGTGTCACTATAAAAGTAATGAAAAATGAAACTCCAAACGCATATCTTTGGGCTGAAATAATATACAGATTTTATCTTTAAAAACTGTAGGTGCGTTCGATTAGCTTCCCTGTGTCGACCCCGCGGTGCTCACTCGGGTGAGCCCCTGATAAGAGCTAATCGAACGAGTCTCGTGGTGACGTCATGACCCGAGGCCAGCCCCAAAGTGACCCACTCCACAAGCAGGGCACTTGGGGCTGACCCGGGTGAGCCCCTGGAATGACGTCACAGCTATTTGAAACGTAACGGGGCAGACCGGGGTCGACCACGGGAAGCTAATCAAACGACCCTGGAAACTATTGGTAATTGTCGAAGACCAGTCTTCTCATTCGGTGTATCTCAACATATGCATAAAATAACAAACCTGCGAAAATTTGAGATCAATTGGTCGTCGAAGTTGCGAGATAATAATAGAAGAAAAAACACTATTGTCACACGAAGTTGTGTGCTTTCAGACGCTTGATTTCGGGACCTCAAAATCTAATTCTGAGGTTTCGAAATAAAATGTATGGAAAATTACTTCTTTCTCGAAAACTACGTTACTTCAGAGGGAGCCGTTTCTCACAATGTTTTATACTACCAACAGCTCTCCATTGTTTGTTACCAAGTAAGTTTTATGCTAAAAATTAGTTTGAGTGAAAAATTACCAGTAGTGTCCATCACTGCCTTCAAAAGATGGAGGTAGACTACAATAAACAGTGAAGAGAAGGCAGTGGATAGTTTGGCACGGGATCGGGCTCCTAGTGCAAGATTTCTCACTGGGTTGGCTAACACTAGGACCACGTTATGGGGATCGGTAACTACGTTAAGCTGCGAATAACAATTTCTAATTACTGTCAATCATCGTGCGTTGCCGTCAATTGTCGCTAACGAACCCGGTAAGGACTGCAGACGGACGAAATTCGATATTCGAAATTTTGTGAAGCGGAAACAGTTGTTGTGATTCCGTCCAGATTTCGTTTGAAAAACGCAATCCTCGTTTACCTGATGCAGACGGCTGCAACTATCAGTCACTTGACCGTGTACACAATGTACAGACCCAAGTTTAAAGGAACACGTTGCCTTGGCTCGGACGAGTTGGTCTATAAAAAGCGTTTGAAACCATTTGTTATGAAATGCATATGGTTAGAAAGATGTTTAAAAGTAGAATATAATGATTCACACAAGTATCACTCAAAATTGCACGGTTTTCCTTTTACGTCGCGAACCAACACGGTCGGCCATTTATGGGAGTCAAAAATTTGACTCCCATAAAAGGTCGACCGTGTTAGCCGACGAGGTAAAAGGCAAACCTCGTAATTTCGAGGCATATTTGTGTAGATCATTGTATTCTACTTTTACAACATCTTTCTAACCATATGCATTTTATAACAAACGGTCACAGAACGCTTTTCAAAGACCAACTCGACCGACCCAAGGCAACGTTTCCTTTAAGGGATCCTATTTTGAAACAAACTTTCCAGTAACTTGTATTCCTACAGCAAAATTACCGGAAAAGTATAAAGTCCTTCATGGTGGGTTTGTACACAAGGACGGTTTTGGCTGAAATAATAAAGTATTTATAAAATTGTGTACTTTGTTATGTGTAGGTTTTTTGGCAAAATGTGGTTGATTGTAATTAATACGTTAATTAGCATAATTTATATTTGTATTTACGGAAAGTCATTATAATCAAGGCGAAAATTAACTTTAAGGACATTTTTAACAACGTTATTCCACGTACTGCATCTCTTTGGAACTCTTTGCCTGGTGCATGTTCCCCTCCATCGGAAATGTTTAACATTGTAAAACTGTTGGAATGACTCCCCGTTCTCTCTGTAATTTAAGAGTGCGTTAATTAGGTGAGAAGAACCAGAAAGTTACGTTTCACGCTCAAACATTCTAATAGGAGGAACTAGGTCGGACACGCTGGTGGCACATTTACCATGAAACTTGTAGTTAAACATGATCATGTTTCCCGTTCTGCAGAATCTGGATGTATAATTCCTCGTGACGATTCAAGCGATATTGACGTCATACCAAATAAGGATAGTTACTTAACAGGCGACCGTGTTAAGTTTAGCTGCCCCAACGGGTTTCTGCTTAGCTCATCAGCCGAACAGATTTGTCTTTCGAACTCGACATGGTCTGGAGAACAACCTCACTGTGTTGTAGATCCGGAAAGTCAAGAAGAAGGTAAGTTACATGGATGCCTATCTGTCCTCAAAGCTATGGAGCGAGTATTCTCACTTATTTGGCAAAATCTACCCATTTTAATAATACTTTTGTTTTATTCAAGAAACAAACTGATGTTATTTCTCTCAATCTGTTTCTGTATACAATACATGTATTCGTTATCGTCTTAAACAAGCCCGACGGTCGATGTAGCCTTGCTATTGCGCTCGAAGTAAATAAAACGTACTTAAAACGAGGACGTACTAAACGGAATTGCCGTTCTAAGATCGCCGGGTACACTAAACGTGTTGCACACTAGACTAGGTCCATTTGTTAAACATTGTTGTCTTGATCAACACGACCCAACTCTTATCAGAATTTAACTGACTATAGACGATGTGACCTATGTTTACATTCAAACCGCCCTCTGTTGACAAAACACTTTATACGTCATGTTTTGCCGGGCACTGAGTTGCGTAGTCATAGTAAGATTGCGTACACTTTCTAGCTGGCTGCCAAAACACAAAGGTTTTGCTCGGCGGTATGCGCGCCAATCATGTGATGGTTTTCGTGTGACGTCAGAGGTCACATCGTCTATAGATAACCCCCTGTTGCTATGAAAGTGCCCATGTTGTAAAGCAGATGGTGACGTCATATTCGATACGGTCTATGACAACGCGTATTTTTTCCCGGCGAAACATGTATACAGGGTTTTTTTCAACAGAGGGCGGTTTGAATGTAAACATAGGTCACATCTATATAGGGCCACGCTATAGACAAAGGCCAATTGTTGTAAGAAAACAACAATGCCTGTTTTATTTTGTATTAAGTACTGAGTATGCAGTGCTAACACACATCGGTGTATGGGTAAAAACCAACAATTAATAACGTTAGTTTGATTAGACCATGCCTCCAGAGTGATACCATGCATTGTACTATGTAGTTAGAACTTTCTGCTGTTTCTTATTTGTTTCTTTAGAATTTCCTGTGGTTGTCGTTATCGGCGGAGGTGCCGGGTTGTTCATCATGATCTTGATAGTTGTTTTCATCATTTGTATAAGCAGGTACGTAAAAGCTTCAAATTAATAGTGTAAAATACAAACTGGGAATTGTAAGAACGTAGCTAGCTTGGCAGGCAGCATTTACGGGAAAGCTAAATTAAAATTGTTCCTTAGGGTTTCTGGCACAAACAAACCAGGGCCCAAACTCATAGATCTGCTAAGCATAAAACATTTGCTTAGGATGAAACTTCTTGCTTGATAAAAACAGGATTACCAATCAAATTTCCAAGAGATTTTAAGGATAAGCAAACAACAGCAGAATACAAGTAACAAGCAATATCCAACAAATGGAAATTTGGTTGGTTATTCTATTTTTAGCGAAGGAAGAACTTTCAAGCTAAGCAAATGTGTGTGCTTAGCAGCTCTATGAAATTGGGCCCAGTAAAGTATGCACTATTTCTATTGAGTGGGTGTGTTTACATTGAGTAGGCCTAACCTGGGGTCGATTTCACAAAGCAGTATTTTCAGTATTACCAAACTGATGTGTATTGTGACATCACACTTTACTTAGCAACTCCAACTGATTTGCTGTTAAGATCAATCTTGGCTCTTAGTACCTTAAAGGAACATATTGCCTTGGATCGGACGAGTTGCTATATTATAAAAAAGCGTTTGTAACCGTTTGTTATAAAATGCATAATATGGTTGTAAATATGTTTTACGAGTAGAATACAATGCTCCAAACAAATTTGCCTCGAAATTGCGTGGTTTTCCTTTTACTTTGCGAACTAACACGGTCATCCATTATGGGAGTCAAACATTTGACTCCCATAAATGGCCGACCCTGTTAGTCGACGAGGTAAAAGGAAACCCGTGCAATTTCGAGGCATGTTTGTGTGGATCATTGTATTTTACAACATATGTTACCCATATGCATTTTATAACAAACGGTTACAAACGCTTTTCAACGACCAACTCGACCGATCCAAGGCAACGTGTTCCTTTAAGCGCCCGATGTACACATATGTGAACATTTTAATTAGTGTGCAAATGAAGATGTTTTTTTGCACTAAGTAAGCTTAAAAAAAAACACCACTCCTAAACAGTGTTCTTCATATAAATAGGCATGAAGTACACTCATGCACAAATAGGTTAAGCTGCTGCGTGCATTTATTGTTGACGCCAAATAATTATTAAAGTTGAGTACAGCAAACAAACACTTGTAACACATCTCGCAATTCACCCATTAAAAGCAGACCCGAGTTTGCGTCTGACAGTAACTTTCACAATATTTTTCATTTCTGCTCAGAAGTTGAATCAGACAAACGTTCGATTTAGGACGGAACTGTACCAGTGTGTCTAAAAAAAACACCTCTAGACTTTTGACATGGCTGCCAAATAAAAAATTATGATTCTGGGGGAAAAGGTTTAGATGTTTGGACAGCCTTTGGATTCAACCTTAATATGATACCAAAAAGTCCGAAAGTAATTCATTTATTGTGAGCACTGCTCACTGAAGAATAGGTAGCCGACATCTTGTAGTGAATTTTGTATGCTCCAAAGTATTTGACTCTCACAGTGCTTACCCAAACACGATATATACACGGATAGTGCTTCAATATTCAATTCAAACTTAATGCATTTATTTTCATACCTCATGAAAAAATGACAACCAATACTTTATGAATGAATGAATTTATTGATTATTAACAAGATCTGTCATCTATTAAGATCTGTTATGTTCATCTATGGAAAAGTTCATGGGAAAAAACGTGTGAAATAGGGGGCTACTGTATAGAGTGCGCTCAATTCAAACATTTGTTTTCATACTTCATGAAAACAGTACAAACAATAATATTGATTAATGTATTTTGTTTCTTCTTAATAAAGGTCGCGACCGCGAAGTTCCAACACCACCAACACCGGTAGTCCTTACGACGATAACCATTACTCCAACCCACTTGCATATGAAAATCACATCGAGCCCATATATGAAAGCAACTTCGTCATCAAGCCCGGAACTGAGTCTAGCCCCCCAATGACGTACACAACTTGCATATAAAACTCAGTGTGAATCACGGTCAGACACATAGCGTGGACTGAACAAAAAGAAGACAAGTAAAAGGGATATCAAAATCTTCACAGACAACAAACTGTTGGTAAGTTACCGCCACGGCGCTGTTAACTTAACAGGCCGAAATTTAGCCGCGGTTACTTATCAATGCGTCGTGTGCCCGGCAAAAGGGCGTAAGGCCTTACGCCCTTTTGCCGGGAACATAAAGTAGTTCGTCCCAGTAACAAAAGGACGTAAGCAACAAAATGGCTCCTGACATGAAAAATATGTCATTTTTGTTTGTTCTTTTGCTAGAATTACCCTGAAGACATGTTTCCCCATTCCCCATGCAGAATTTAACCTTTCTAGAATGACTTTTGCATGGCAACAAATTTACCAAACTTTCCCGCTCATAATTCTTGAAACACAAATTTTAACATAAATTGCTTACGTCCTTCTGCCGGGAACTTTCCCTTACGTCCTTTTGCCGGGCACACGACGAATGCTAACTTAAAGTCATTGGACCCTTTCGGTAAACAGTGTTGTCCAAGGCCCACACTTTGTGTACCACAATGATCCACACAATTATCACTCGAAATTGCGTGATTTTCCTTTTACCTCGTCGACTAACACTGTCGGCCATACGGGAGTCAAATGTTTGACTCCCATAAATGGCCGGCCGTTAGTTCGCAAAGTAAAAGGAAAACCACACAATGTCGAGGCATATTTGTGTTGATCATTGTATTCTACTTTTAAAACATCATTTTAACCATGTGCATTTTATAACAAACGATTACAAACGCTTTTCAAAGACCAATTCGAGCGATCCAAGGCAACGTGTGCCTTTAACTTGTGCTCGTTGTACAAAGTCTAGGTGCTGCCATGCCGGTAAGAGTTTACATAACTCATATCAATTACTGACTCAACAGATATTCCAGATAATTGTTGGGTATGTTAACAAGTACCTTCGATGTAAAGAAGAAACAAAAAAAGAGAGTAAATATTTAATTTATATATTTGTATTGGATGGTTTGTATGAAACTTTGGCCTTTTTGATCGTCGGGATAGTCGGGGGTCGGGATTGTCACGCCCTTAGAGCTGAGCTTTGGAAATTATTATTATTTGTATTATTATTTATTTATTCGACCATTGCACAAAGTGCAGTAACACAATTTGCAAAACAAAGGTTTAGCTACAGAACAAAAAAACACCATGTTGTAAAGAACTACATGTAGTCACACAGACTAATCAACTAATACAGTACAGGGCCTAAATGTAATAGAGCTGCTAAGCAGAAAAAAAATGTCAAGCATGACATTTCTTCCTTGATAAAAACAGGATTACCAACCAAATTTTCATGTGATTTTCAGGATAAGCAAACAGCAGCTGAATACCAGTAACAAGCACTATGCAACACATTAATGGTTGGTTATCCTGTTTTTATCAAGGAAGAAATTTCATGCTAAGCAAATTTTTGTGCTTAGCAGCTCTATTAAACTGGGCTGTGGTCTTGAATGAAGATGACGGACAGCAAGGATTAACAAAAGTGTCCTAGGACAAGTGACTTGAAAGCCTGTCAATCCAAACTTGAGATGGTAGGATAATATGCTCCCATCTTATGTTAGGATTGACATACTTTCATGTCACAGTGTGTTTAAAAGTAATGTACTATAAATACAATAGATGGATATGAACATCAATAATAAATGTATGTAAATATAATGTAATAAAAGCATTTGTTTTGATATACTTAAATAGAGAAAGAATACAGCACCCAAATAATGTTAGACAATAGCTAAGCATGTAAATATTCTGTCACCTAGATTTTGAAATTGTTTGGTAGAACACATATTGTTTGTATTATACATTTTAAAGGCAGTGGACACTATTGGTAATTACTCAAAATAATTATTGGCGTAAAACCTTTCTTGGTGACGAGTAATGGGGAGAGGTTGATGGTATAAAACATGGTGAGAAATGGCTCCCTCTGAAGTACCATAGTTTTCGAGAAAGAAGTATTTTTCCACGAATTTGATTTCGAGACCTCAAGTTTAGAACTTGAGGTCTCAAAATCAACTAAAAGCACACAACTTCGTGTGACAAGGGTATTTTTTCTTTCATTATTATCTCGCAAGTTCGATGACCGATTGAGCTCAAATTTTCACAGGTTTGTTATTTTATGCATATGTTGAGATACACCAACTGTAAAGAATAGTCTTTGACAATTACCAATAGTGTCCACTGCCTTTAATTAGTGTTGCTGGTTAAATCATGTTTGTGTGTCTTCTCCCGAATTCTATGATGTCGTCCCTCAAACGTCAGCTTGGGGTCCATTCCGTAATGCAATGTATCCTTTTTTTGTCATGGCGTCTTGCAAGGTGGCCTGCCCTGTATTTTCCTACATTTTACAAAATAAATTAAGTGTGGTGTAGGAAATAAAACTGTCATTTTCACTCAGTTGTTTATAATATAGTTAGTGATTGCCACGAGCTGAATACGATTAATGCACATAATAATTTAACTTACTGAAGAAGGGTCTTGCGTACTTTTTGTAAACACACAACACAATGTCTACATACTTGCCTTACATACACTGGACACTATTGGTAATTGTCAAAGACCAGTCGTCTCACTTGGTGTATCTCAACTTATGCATAAAATAACAAACCTGTGAAAATTTGAGCTCAATTGGTCGTCGGAGTTGCGAGATAACTACCCTTTGTCACACGAAGTTGTGTGCTTTCAGATGCTTGCTTTCGAGACCTCAAATTCTAAACTTGAGGTCTCGAAATCAAATTCGTGGAAAATTACTTCTTTCTCTTAAACTATGCCACTTCAGAGGAAGCAGTTTATCACAATGTTTTATACTATCAACCTCTCCCCATTACTCATTACCAAGTGAGGTTTTATGCTGATAATTATTTTGAGTAATTACCATCGTGTCCACTGCCTTTAAACTCAGTCACACAGTTTTAAGATGATAGTAGACAGTTTTCCCTCAGAATGTTACTTCCTGGGGTGCTTAAGTTCTTAAAGAAATGAGTAAAATAAGTCATACAAATCATTTTTGTGTCGTCAGTTTTAGCATGTAAAACGTATTTACTACGTATCTTAAAGTCACATGGAAGTGGTATTTTGTAAAAAAAAAAAAAAAAAAAAAAAAAAAAAACAGAATAAACAGTTGACCTAAAAATTAGTTTTTATCTTTATATTAACAAGTTTAAGAGTAGGTCTGACCCAAAAAGGCGCTGTTCGTGACGTCAATCGAGGCGCGATATTTGAAGAGAAAATGCTGCACAGTGCTGAAAAAGACGTCAGACCGGACCACTAGGCACTATTGCTCTTGTGAGTCTGACCAACCATGCAGACTGACCCCCATCTTTAGTTGTTTTGCTGCATCCAGCAGCAATACAAATGCAAGAAAAAACTTTTTCGAAACGTACAAACTCAATGACTTGGACTTGCATGTACTTTGCACGTGTGTTTACTATACGCATCAATACACAGTCTGCCTCGATTGACGTCACAAAAGGGGTAGACGGAGTCAACCCCCAAACAACTTTAACTATTTTGTTATTTTCAAACATATAAATCGTGACAAACCATTTCTAAAACAATTGTTTTATTGTTACTAAACATATATTCTTACGTTTGAAAAAAGTAATTCTTTTTCCAGGTGACTTTAAGCAAATCGTAAGAAATCCCAGCACGGCTATTATGTCAACGAGATTATTTTGTGATCCTAAGCCACCCTGTGAAACCTCAAAACACCCAGAATTTCCCAGGTAAAAAGCCCGACAGCTGTGTCTTTTAAAACGAAAAATGTAGGGATTCCTTTTTACCTAAAGTGCAACTAACATGCTAAATATTCAAGAATCTTATCTTTTTTTTTCATTGAAAGCACAAAAACACACACAAAAAACATAAAATTAAACAAACAAAACCGGTAAACAAACTGTCTTGGATTATAACAGTCCCGTTTTTGTAAGTTTGTTGAACCTTTTATGGTTATAACCCTAGATCTTTAGTAAAACAATTATTTGCACAGTTGAGAGGGGCGACTCCTGTTATTCTAATATACATTAGGTTCAAGCTGTACACAGTCTGTGTTGCTCAGTTGCATACATTGTTCGTAGTTGTTTAGCATGTTACGTTTGGCAATAGCCAAGCAGTATTCTCAATTGGTGCATCCTGACATTATGCACACTATAACAAACCTGTGAACATTTTGGGCTCAACTGGTTATTGAACTTGCAAGAGATCATGAAAAAAACCCTTGTTTTTTGACTTTGTGTGCTTTCAGACGCATAATAAAAGGCTTCAGGCCTGAAGTTGTTCATTATTTTAGTGAGAACTGACCGCTTTCTCAAAACCTACGCCACTTCCGAGGGAGCCGTTTCTCACGATGTTTTCAACTATCAACAGCTCTCTAATGCTCATTACTAAGTAAGTTTTTACGCCAACAACAGCTTGTTGACGAAAGAGTTTGCTGTTTTGTGATTAGTGTCTCGATGAAGTCAACTCGTTAACTAACCGCTCTGAATGAAATAAACCAGATTTTAAGTATCACCATAATACAGTTGTTTCTCTTAGTTCTGGTATCCAAAGTCTCTTCTTTTCTATCTGTTGATGTGTCGTGGCCATTGCTTCGGAGTCAAGTTATGTTGGCTGAATCAGCAGCGTGTGGGTTCCAATCCCGGTCGTGACACTTGTGTTCTTGAGCAAGACCCTTATAAAGGCAGTGGACACTATTGGTAATTACTCAAAATAATTATTATCATAAAACATTACTTGGTAATGAGTAATGGGGAGAGAGAGGTTGATAATATAAACCTGGGGAGAGGTTGATACTATAAAACAATGAGAAAAGGCTCCGTCTGAAGTAACGTAGTTTTCGAGGAAGAAGTAATTTTCCACGAATTTGATTTCGAGACCTCAGATTAAGAAATTTGAGGTCTCAAAATCAAGCTTCTAAACGCACACAACTTCGTGTCACGAGGGCGTTTTTTCTATCATTATTACATCGCAGCTTCGATGACCAATTGAGCTCAAGTTTTCACAAGTTTGTTATTTCATGCATGTTGAGATGCACCAAGTGATAAGACTGGTCTTTGACAAATACCAATATGTCCAGTATCTTTAAATTAAATAATTTGGGGGGGGGGGGGGGGGCTAATCATCTATACTCGCAGCTAAGAGCTGAATTGCGAAGGACGCGGCTACAAAAATTGAACACGTCGAACCCGCGATTTTGTTTTAGCATGTTCAAAATTTCTCGGCGTACTGAACGTGTGCTTCATACGTTCTGCATAAGTTCCCGTAAGTTCATGGTACGTTAGACATACGTTGACATACGCTGGCATACGTTAGAGTAACATTACTCGTAGGTCGGTACGTTGATGTACGTCGGCTAATGGGGAAACGTACAGCCAACGTAGTTATAACGAGATGATAACGTATTATGTAACGTATGTCTAACATATGCCTAACGTATCTCCAACGAGTCTCGACGTATTCTGACGTATCCACCTTATGTACAACTTATGCCTGGCGATCGGGTAACGTACATATTGCGTATGTGCCGTACAGCTAGCGAGCATTCGGCGTTTTAGGAACGTATGGGGGGGGGGTTGAGTATATACATGTGGGTCCCTTGAGTAACTCATTAGTCTAGTCAATCTATGGTTTGACCTCTAAAACAAATTATCCAAAAAGTAGAAAAAAAGTAAGCAGGGTAAACATGTATAAATTGCATAAATTAAAAATTACCGTTTTCCCCCTAAAATATGTATGCACACCCTATACAAAGTAGATTTTTTTTTCACAGGTGAAGCAATTTTGTCTAGGTCAAGCCATATTTTTGCTATTTTGACTAGACTACATCCTCATTTCTTCATGGTTGGTCGTGCTGAACACATCAACCCATCAGAGACCATGGCGGATGATAGGCTGCGACAATGACAGCGGCATAGGTCACGTGTTCGTTGTACGCCGAGGATATGCTGAGGATACGTTGAGGATACGTTGAGGATACGCCGAGGATACGTTGAATACGGCAGACATAGCTACGAATGCGTTAGGCATACGTTAATCATACGCTTGCATACGCTGTGATACGCTGTCAAGTGGGAAGTTGGACGTTCTTGGACTCCAACAATTTTCGAACTATTTTGTGCATACGTTGGCATAAGTTCAGGTGATACGCCACGGGCCTTAACATAACATACAATCCACCACAACTAAACACCACCACTATGACTTTTTTTTTTTTTTTTTATATATGTTGGGTTGTACCGCACCATGAACGTCATACCTGACGGACCTGAGCGCTCTATAAAAGGCCACTGTTGTATTATTATTTATACTATTATTAAAATCACAAGGTTACCAATTGTATGACAGTTCTATGGCATCCCCAGGTCTGTCAGATTAGGCCCGGTGATTAAATAGTCAGACTGCTTATCCAGCAAAAAGTTGAACTTTGAAGTATAAAAAAAAGGTTTTATCCAAACAAAAACACAATCGACCGTCGTGACAACTCTCGGGTCTGACCTCACTGTTAGACAACAGCCCGGCAGGTAACACCTCCATCACAATGGCTCCCACTGAGAACACAACTGATGATACAAAGCTGATCTCAAGAGAAAGACAAGATAATGAAGGGTGGTACAAGCTGTCATTCGACAATGGCTACATAGGTCATTACCCGTACGTATGGCTGAAAGACAACTGTCGCTGCTCGGCTTGTTACCAACCTACCGCCTGGCAACGTACATCCCATATCGCAGATCTGGACCCAGAAATTATTCCCCAATCCGACGATCTCACCGATGGTGGTGCCGGGTTCAGAATCAACTGGCCAGGGGGCCATCGCAGCGACTTCCTGGCAGAATGGCTGAATCGTCAGCGCTTCTCGGAGACCGAAAAGGACTTCGTGGACGGACAGAAACTGGCGATATGGGGAGCAGAGATGGACACAGATGTGGAGAAATTCGACTTCAACAAGATTGTAACAAGCGACACCGAGTTGTATAACTGGCTGAGTGTACTTGGTAGTAAAGGGATGGCTATGGTGCAAGGGGCTCCGTTGAAGGTTGGAGCTGTTGGGCAGCTTGCCAAGAGAGTTGCTTACCTCCGAACCACGGTATATGGGTAAGTCAATAATTGATGATATGGATGTAGTTAATACATAACTAGTGCAAAATACGCTGGGACCCCCCCCACCCAACCGCCATGGATGTTCAAAAGTGGACAGGGTCGTGGCCGTGCGATAATAGCCCTCGCCCCTTTATCGCACGGCCACGAACCTGCAATATTTAAAACGGCCGTTTAAGAACAAGTCACTACTCTTTTATTCACATTCGTAAATTCCATTTTGGTTAAAAGGCGTAATAAAGTAGGAAACTCTGTAAAAACTTATCTGTTTTCTGACGTCTGAGCTCTGTACTAGTGGTGCATAATGAGACTTTTTTTCGGATATGCACTCGTGCGCGTATAATGCATCCTCGTATCCATGGGCTACTGGCGCGGCGATATCAATCACCCCGGGGAACAAGGTTGTGCGCTAACCCGCACAATGCTATCCGAAAACAACCGGTTTTAAACAGCTCCAGCTGGTCATTATCAACCGTTTAAACACCCCCACGTGACACGCTCTCCACCAATAGATAAAGCGAAACTGTCTGGGGTTATTTATGAAAAAATATTATTTGCTAGCATTTGTTTTCTTTTTCAAAACAAAACTAGAGATACGTTCCAGGTGTTCAGCAAACTTGACGCTAGCAGTGTTGCTTTCACACCTAAATCTCTGGGACTCCACATCGATCAGCTCTTCTATGAATACATACCCGGTGTAAGTTTTAAAGAATTTTTCTTTGATTTTTATCAGCGAAATACTCCCGTTTGAACCATTCATCACCTTCATCCCTAATAAAAGAGAGTTAATTTTAAGGGAGAAAGTGCTAATTGAAACGTAAGGCAGTGGACACAATTGATAATATTACTCAACATAATTATTAGCATAAAACCTTACTTGGTAACGAGTAATGGGGAGCTGTTGATAATATAACATTTTGTGAGAAACGTCTCCCTCTGAAGTAACGTAGTTTTCGAGAAAGAAGTAATTTTCTACGACTTTGATTTCGATACCTCAGAATTAGATTTCAAGGTCTCGAAATCAAGCATATAAACGCACACACCTTCGTGTGGCAACGGTGTTTTTTCGTTCATTATTTTCTCGCAACTTCGACGACCAATTGAGCTCAAATTTGTACAGGTTTGTTGTTGTGTGCATATGTTGAGATACACCAAGTGAGCATAGAAGACAATTACCAATAGTGTACAGTGTTTTTAACACATTCCATCATAATGGAACTGTTAGCAATCACAACAAGAACAGGTGAAAGGAAAGCCTTTAAAAGTTATCTTATTTTAATAAATAACATAAAATATTAACAAAAACAATCATCAGACAGGCCCGATGGAAATGGTTTTTGACACTTTAGGCAGTATGACTCGTAGTCTTAGAACCTGTAGTTAGACAACACTTTCTATACTTTATAAGCTTGTTTGTACAACAACTCGGTCACTTTTTCATCTTATACAATATGTCAGTGGAAGCGGCGTCTGTGTTAGTCTTGGTTTCAAGAACATTGGTGTCGCGCCGTCACACCCAACCAACGTTCTGAAGGTGCTGTGTATTTCTGATTCCCTGATCCCATCCGGATCATGTCGTTGGGTGGGGGGGGGGGGACGCTAGTCACAGCGCCCTCTATGTTAATTCATTACAAGCATGTACAGTTTGCCGTGCATAGATCGAAACGTTGGTTGGTTGTGTGTGACCGCTCAATACCAATGGTCTTGGAACCAAGACTACGTCTATGTTTGAACGGGGTATCACTGGATTTTGACGGCGACATAGCGCCCCGACTTGATAACTTTTTGAGATCGGCGTGGTCGGCAAGGTCTTCGTTAGGCCTGAGTCACACCAAACTAGTTCTGTGTGAACGGGGTGTCAAGCAAGAGGCAAATATTACTCACTTTAGACATGACCAGGATTCGAACCCACACCCCGAGAACTAAACCACCAGACATTCAAATTGATGCTCTACACCACTCGGCAATGAGACCCTAATAATTTGGGTACTAGTTATTCGTAATACCATGGAGGAAAAAACAAATATTTTGTTCTCCTCCGTGTCCATGGTGATACTGATGACTTCATTTAGACTTGCTTTGAACTCAGTCCAATATTTCTCATTATTTTAGATCCAAATGCTGCATTGTATTGAGCAGGCGGGTGAAGGTGGTGAGAATCAGTTCGTAGATGGCGTCAATATTGCAGAGCAGTTGAAACGAGATTATCCCGAGGAGTATCAAATATTACGCACGACGCAGATTGATTTCAGAGACGCAGGGGATGACCACCTCAGATACCATCTGAAAAGTAGACGTCCCATGATTCAGTAAGATAATAATTTCACCAATAAAGGGACTGGACACTATTGGTAATTACTCCAAATAACGATTAGCATAAATGATTGGTAACGAGCAATGGAGCGCTGTTGAAAGTATAAAGCAATGTGAGAAACGTATCCCTCTGAAATATTAGAAAGATGTAATATTTCTCAGTACAACTCAAATAATAAAAGTATTCACCTGAAGCCTTTTATTATATGTATGTGAAAACACACAAAGAATAATGCAACAAGGGTATTTTGTATTTCATTATTCTCTTGCAAATTTGATGAACAATTGAGTACACATTTTCACGGGTCTGTTATTTTTGCACATGTTGGGTTAGCATACTGGCCTTTGACAATTACCAAACGTGTCAAGTGCCTTTAGCTGTTGCGGTTTTTGATAGATATGGACGATCTCGTTCTCTGGTAATTCTGAAATATTGTTAATTAATTCCTCAGCAGAAGCTCATAGCTTCAGACCAACTCCTCCCAACTCTTACGTCAACCATGCAAACGGCATAATAATGGCGAATTGTGTGTAAACTTCTTCTGATAGCGCCCTCTTTTGAGTCCTCCTCCTCCAGCCCATATTAATTTCCCATATGGGGGACCTAATCTTCGGCGGACAGAATTCCCTGGAACAGGCCATTGATTTTGGACAATTTCGAAATTGATTCAGTTGTCGTGTTTTGACCCGATAACGAATCAGCCATGGGTCCGGTTTTCTTCCAACTGGACCCTGTTCGGGTAAAAAACAACATTGACCCAGACATTATTAGATTGTAATAGATGATTTTTTAACGAGTATTAATTGTGGCTTTTACCATTGCATCGATGTGTGCATTAGCGTTACTTCGAACCCACGACCCTTGCAATTCTAGAGCAGTGTCTTAATAACTAGACCACTGATATTGCAGTTCGAATCCTATGTTTTTAGCATCGAGTACCGCAAAGATTTACTAGATGTTAATCTTGCATCGGGGATAAAGAACGATTTTCTTTATTTTTTTTGTTTTTGTTCTCGTGTATAGATATGACCGACATGGTAACTTCATGTGCATAAATTACAGTGATCACTGTCGATCAACTGAGCTATCTCTACCCGTGGATCAAGTCAAGAAACTCTACAAGGCTATAAAGGTATTCAACAGCGTCATGTATCGACCAGAAAACGTCTTTTCCCACCGTATGGACCCAGGTAATCAAGTATTTTATCATTTATTGTTCCTTCTCAAGCAAAGAGCTTCCAGATGACCGGGGCCAAATTTCACTGCTCTGCTTACCACCGAAATCTGCGCTTACGATCACAATGAGAGACTTTGGAACGCTGGCAGCAGACTTGCCAGGTAAACTTCCATTGTTTACGTAGTTCTGAGCATGCGCACATTGCCGAGAACAATGGATTTTACCTGGTAGGTCTGCTGCCACCAAGCGTCCCAAAAGTCTCCCATTGATGTGCTAGCTGTGTAAGCGTAGAATGCCTAGTGCCTTGAGTACGCACGCACCCCAACAAAAATCACCGCTAACCCGTAATTTAAAATACGCTTGACGTAAGCATATCATTCCCTGCTTCCGTAAGCGCCGATAATTTGCTTACGGTACCAGAGCCATGAAATTGTGCCCTGCTTTCTTTCCATGACCTAGCCTTGTAACATGTTTTCTATTATTTGTGGCTCTGTGCTATTTTTTATTCATGTAATGGTTTAACTGTTTCAACTGTTTTGTTATTGGGACAATTAACAGTTTTGTAATCACTCCTAAAACTATTGACGTCAATAATGCTTTGAGTTAGAAGCCTATACCAGCAGCTTTCCTACAGTAAAAAGCATTTTCAGAAATATTTCACTTAAAAATAACGTGGTATTATAAAAAAAATATATCAGCTGTTGTGCTCCAAAGCAGAGTGTGGGTTCGAATCCCCAGCCGTGACACTTGTGTCCTTAAGCAATACACTTGACCATTGCTTCGTCCTTCGGATGGGACGTAAGGCCGTTGGTCCCATGTGTTGTGTAACGCATGTAAAATAACCAAGTGCACTTATCGAAAAGAGAAGGGGTTCGACCCGGTGTTCCTGGCTGTGGCTGCTGTATGCGCCTAGCACCTTGTAAACCCTTATAAGGTGCTAAATAATTGGGTCTTAGAATTCATCACTGCTATAACCTATCTTTCTGAAAGTTTGTATATACTCAGCGCCTTGAGTACCTTGTGTGGTAGATACGTGCGCTATATTATAAGACTTCGATATTTCTATTATTATATTATAGGTTTTCCCGGCCAATTTCAGCAAAAAATCATTCAATTTCGTTAACATGCATTCAAATTCACGCATTTCCCCTAATCCTCTCAAACTAGGGTTTCTTTTTAGCTCATAATGCATTAAATTTCATTTTCGTGCACACATGATTGCATTTTTTCTCGTTCAGATCCGCTTCAGTCATTCTATTTCATTTATAGGTATTCAAGGCTACACTTTGACCATTCCTAAGTTGAATTTCTACTACCTATTTACAATTGATGCATTCAAATTAGGACTCACCGAAGCGAACATGATTTTGCTGCTAGTTTGAGTTTACTTGTTCATTTATGTGCAACGAATTTCAACTTCTTTGCATTCAAATTAAAGATGAGTGCTTAATGAGTTAACTGGGAATTATAGCGCAATGTAAAAATAGATTGCCATTATTATTGTTATTGTTTTTATTTTTGTTATTATAGGCGAGATCATGACATTCAGTAATGGCCGTGTAATGCATGGTCGCAGTGCCTTCAAGTTGACGAGTGGGAGTGGTTCAAGACATCTGGAAGGAGGTTACTTTGATTGGGATGAGGCTAAATCTGCATTGCGTGTACTCAGAGAGAATCTATTTGGAGACAAAAGGCTTTAAAGATTCTATGTACTTTTTCTTACACAAAACCCAATGTCCACAGATTGTCATTGAAGGCAGTGGACACTATTGGTAATTACTCAAAATAATTATAAGCATAAAACGTTACTTGGTAACGAGTATAGGGAGAGGTTGATAGTATAAAACAAATTAAGAAACGGCTCCCTCTGAAGAGATGTAGTTTGCGAGAAAGAAGTAATTTTTCACGAATTTGATTTTGAAACCTCTGATTAAGAACTTGAGGTCTCGAAATAAAACATATCAACGCACACAACTTCGTGTGACAGGGGTGTTTTTTTCTTCCATTATTATCTCGCAACTTCGACGACCAATTGAACTCAAATTTTCACATGTTGGTTATCTTATGCATATATGTTGAGATACGCCAAGTTAGAAGATTGGTATTTGGATAAGAGGGAAAGTGCCAGGAATAATAATAATAATAATAATGAAGAGAAATTTATAAAGCGAAAAAACAATAGCAGAAAGAATCCGGATACGGGGGTGGGGGTGGTGTTGGACAAGGAAAACACATTGATATGGTCTCTGGTTACAAACCATTCCCTGTAAGTTTGATGTTGATTTGTGGTATTCCAAATGATCAAACCAATAAATCACGTTTAGAACGGCCTTAGTTTGATGTTCAATTGCATCTACACGGAAGAAAGAACCGGGAGTCTTGATGGGGTTAAAAACAACTTTTATCCGTTGATAAATATACGTCGAGCCATCTTATGTATACCTTTAATGGATAGGCAAGAACATAATATTATTTTCAATGCTTTATATAAGTCAGTCACAATTTTTTTTTTTTGCCTTGCTCATTTTTTTACTGAGGTGCTGTAGTTTTTGAGAAATAAGTAAAACAATGTCAATTTTTATCTCAGTTTTGGCATGTAAAAACATATTAAACAGTTATGTTATCGTATAATCATAACTGGTTAAAAGGTTGTTACATGTTAAAGTAATATTCGTTTCACTAAGACGAGAAAAATAATGTTTGTTGTGACTTGTTTCTCATATATCGCAAAACAAAAGCACCTCAGCTGGTAATATTAATTTGAAGGGAAGCTTTCCAGTATCAAAATCTTCAAACCTTGCAAGTTTAATTTAAATATGTGGACTTTTTGAAAAAGTACCAGAATCTTAAGAGTGTAATTGTCTTGTAAAAGGTGTCTTACTCTCAAGTATTTTGTATAATTGACTTTCTATACCGTTCTTTTCATTTACGTTTTTTATATTTTGTAATTGTCTTTATCTTCAGTAGTTTATTCGTCTGTCTGTATATTTGTCTGTTTTTTTGTTCGTCTTTGTATTTTCCTAAAAAAGCATGTACCTTTGTTTATGCACTGTTTGTTTATTTTTTTTTATTTTAAGGCAAGCCGCTACACAAGCTATCTAGCTTATCTTTGGGCCTTACCCCACGCTATCTAGCTTATCTTTGGGCCTTACCCCACGCTATCTACCTTATCTTTGGGCCTTACCCCACGCTTTCTAGCTTATCTTTGGGCCTTACCCCACGCTATCTAGCTTATCTTTGGGCCTTACCCCACGCTATCTAGCTTATCTTTGGGCCTTACCCCACGCTATCTAGCTTATCTTTGGGCCTTACCCCACGCTTTCTAGCTTATCTTTGGGCCTTACCCCACGCTATCTAGCTTATCTTTGGGCCTTACCCCACGCTATCTAGCTTATCTTTGGGCCTTACCCCACGCTATCTAGCTTATCTTTGGGCCTTACCCCACGCTTTCTAGCTTATCTTTGGGCCTTACCCCACGCTATCTAGCTTATCTTTGGGCCTTACCCCACGCTATCTAGCTTATCTTTGGGCCTTACCCCACGCTTTCTAGCTTATCTTTGGGCCTTACCCCACTCTATCTAGCTTATCTTTGGGCCTTACCCCACGCTATCTAGCTTATCTTTGGGCCTTACCCCACTCTATCTAGCTTATCTTTGGGCCTTACCCAACGCTTTCTAGCTTATCTTTGGGCCTTACCCCACGCTTTCTAGCTTATCTTTGGGCCTTACCCCACGCTATCTAGCTTATCTTTGGGCCTTACCCCACGCTATCTAGCTTATCTTTGGGCCTTACCCCACTCTATCTAGCTTATCTTTGGGCCTTACCCCACGCTATCTAGCTTATCTTTGGGCCTTACCCCACGCTATCTAGCTTATCTTTGGGCCTTACCCCACTCTATCTAGCTTATCTTTGGGCCTTACCCCACGCTATCTAGCTCATCTTTGGGCCTTACCCCACGCTATCTAGCTTATCTTTGGGCCTTACCCCACGCTTTCCCGCTAGTTTAGTCTTTTCTGTCTTTTACATAAATAAGTATGCGTTACAATGTAGAACCTGTAATTTTTGGAAAAGTGCTTCTTGAAATAACATAATATCAGTTAGTTTAACTGATGTATATTAAGTTGAGATTAAAAAACTCTGTGTTATACAGATTGAGTCAAGATGAAGTTGAAAGAGATTTATGATTCATAAATACCTCAGACAGTTTCGCTATTCCCATCGGTGGAAAGCGCGTCACGTGGGGTGTTAAAACCTTTGATAATGACCAGTGTTTATAACCGGTTGTGAGCGGATACTCCGCGCTAGTCTTGGTGCAAGACGTTTCGTGTTACGGCGCTGCAGGCGCTGTCGGTGCGTTGGCCGCGCTGTGTGTGAAAGAAAAACCAGAACGTGTTGCCCCAAGACTATACGCGCATGCGCATGAACGGAACCGGAAACTGTCGGAATAGGCGTCTCGGTCATGACAAAAAATGCAACACACGGACGTCGTACATGTACATTGGAGGTAGAAACATACAGATCTCAAGCACGTTGGGAAACGGATAAGTTTTACAGAGTTTATTATTAGCCTTTTAACCAAAAAGGCATTTATGAATGGGAATAAAAGGGTAGCGACTAGTTCTTTCACGGCCGTTTAAAACATTGCCTGTCTTTGCCTGGTTAAACGGCCGTGAAAGAACTATAGTCGCTTCCTTTTTTATTCCCTTATTTAAAGGAAGTGGGCACTATTGGTAGTTTCTCAAAAGAATTATCAGCAATAACCTTACTTTAACCAGTAATGGGGAGAGTTTGATAGTATAAAACATTGTAAGAAATGGCTCCCTCTGGAGTGACGTAGTTTTCGAGAAAGAAGTAATTTTCCACAAATTTGATTTCGAGACCGCAGATTTGGAATTTAAAGGTCTCGAAATCAAGCATCTAAAAGCACACAACTTCGCGTGACAAGGGTGTTTTTTCTTCCATTATTATCTCGCTACTTCGACCAATTGATTTTTTTTTTTTTTTGCGTAGCTTGAGATATACCACTTATGAGAAGACTGGTGTTTGACAGTTACCAAAATGGTGTCCAGTGTCTTTAAACTCGATTGCATACGGAAAATTACCAAAATATCTTTTTCTCTTCCGTTTCCAGTTTCAACCGGGAGACAATAACAACAAATTTGTAATATTTTTGCAATTTTAATAAATTAAATAAACCCATTGTATGGGTTGTATGTCAAAGTCTTTGCAGTTCACCAGATATGATATTATTTGAAAATATTTAGTATGAAATCGAGAGTAAATCGACACCTGGGCCCAACAACATGGCTCTGCTTACCGTAAGCACAAAATCTTCGCTTACGGAAGCAGGGAATTATGTGCTTACGGCAATCGTACTTCCTGGGTTAGCGGCGAATTTTGGCTTCTATCCGTGCGTACTTCACGTTCTACGCTTACAAGGCTAGGGCAGACAATCGGCGCTTGCACGTGGGAACTGACTTAATATAAATTATGCTATTGGCTATTGCAGATATAATATAAAAAAACGATGTGAAGTTTGAAGCTTCTACACATTATGCCAAAAAATTTACTTTTTTTTTTTAAAAATTTGCTCAACTTGTTTTACTCATTTCTCAAAAACTACTGCCCCTCAGCAAGTAGTATTAAAAGGGACGCTTGATACTATGTTTATCTTCACAGTGTGTGAGTTTAATGTAAATCCGTTGACATTGAATTTTGTTTGCCTACAAAAAGTACCCCGTGAAATAACAAACTAAATACAGACAAAATTGCGACGATTATTTGGAGAGGAACCTACTTTACCAAGTAAAAGAAAATAACAAGAGTACGCCATTATGTTCACCTCACTGCAACAAACAAATGGAATTTTAAATTAACACCATGGGTGTTCTCCTGTATACATGTACATGTGTAGTTATATTAACAGAATAATCAAATTGTACACCATTAGGGTGTTAAAATAATGCTATTAAATTAAACAATTAAGCCCTTTTCACACTACAGAGCAATTGTCCTGGGAAATAAACTCACCGCCAACTCAACTTTTGCCCTGGAATATTATGCGCGGTCGTTATCAGAACACTATGCTGTAGTAAACATGTCAGCCCATGCAGACGTCTCAACACAGTGGACGCAGAAGTTTGGGTGAGTTAAACCTGCTTCTGTTTTTACTAGCCGCTTTTCCCCCGGAATACAAGTTTCAACCCAGGGTTAACTCCAATAACCCTACCCCTGAGCAGGGTTAATTATTTCGTGGGAATACGTTTTTCCCCGGGAAATTACCAACAGTTCCCTGAAAGTTCCCGCGGACAAAACTAGTGTGAAAAGCGTTTTACAAAGGTGTTAATACAACAGTGATGGTAGTGTGGATTAAATTGTAACACCCCATTTTGTTCAGTGCGGAGCCTAACAAACTAAATAACCGAGTTGTAAATAATAAAAAAAATTAACTCCCAAAACAAATCTTTATTAATTTTGCTTGTATGAAAGGCAATAATATACCGTCAATTGATATAGACAAACAAATGTTATTATTTTATGTTGATTCGAAAAGGCTTATTTTACGATGAAACGATTTTTGGTTCCTCCTGTAAAGTTTACCTTGTCAATAAATTTCATTACACAACACACAAAAGGAGTTGTATATATATTTACATATAGTTCCGTCTTTTAACTTTGCAGACAAATACTTGAAGCCTTCAACTCGTACGAGGAAAACATCAGATTTTACTTTCTTCATGTTTGCATCAAACGTAGCGCCATCTTTGCTGTCAAAACATTCATTCTTATTCTCAGTGGCGAATGAAACGTAAAAGTTATTTGCTTCAATAACTTCCACGTTTAGACTACTTTCACTTTCTTTCCGCCAAGTTTCAGTCAGAGTTTGTGCTCCACTAACCCCGACTGACCGTTTCAAAAGCGATACCAAAGACGTCTTTACGAAGACGTGCTCCTTCTCAAATTTCATGAATGACATCTCCAACTGTTGCTTCCCTTCGTTTTTCCAAAGTAGGGAGTTGTGTTTCAGCTTGTCGATACTCCGCACCAAGACGTTATCTGGGCTCATGTATATCCCACCCCAGCGGTACAAAATCAGCATCGGAATGAGGTCACGATCCAGTGTGGCACTGTTCTTGGACAATGTGTTTGCTAGAGACGAGTCTAAATCTATATGTTTTACCATGTCAGTTAGATTCAAACTGTGTACTTGGACATTGTAACCACTTTCAGTCAGGACGTCAAACTGTCTTTGCTGTACGGTGTTGCTATAGACGTTAACTGTAGCTAGAGGATGATGCCGTAGAATCGATTCAACAGATCTCATTTCAAACCAGGTTGGTTTTACTGTCGACCCATCGTCTGTGCGTGCAAGCAACACATGAAATAAAAGCTGCTTCGATGCATCTTTATTATATCTTGACAGAGGTAGCATACCAAATTTGCGAGCGCTATCATAAAGATGTTGGTTTCTCCGAATGATGTTCCAGTCAGTTGCACGAAATTTCATGACATCACTCACACCTGGGTTGGGAGGAGGATTATTCCACTTGAACTCACTTAACCACGTCTTGGCATCTTCATCTGACATTTGATACATATCTAGAGTGTGGAACATCGACTTAAGTCCTTGGATACGACTGGTGCCTCTCTTAGAGTCACCTCCTCCTCCAGGCATTCCTGGAGAATCAATAAATATAACCGGAATACCCATAGCAACGCAAGGCATAGCGCAATGAAGACGTTGAGTTATGACCAATTTGGCGCGCGAATATGACTCTAGCAAATTATGCGCTGCTTGGTAACGCGCAAGCATATCATTCTTTGTAACATTTTGCATTTTGTGATACAGTGTTTTTGCATTTTGTCTAACATCCTCAGGAAGAAAATTATAATAATTTGAATTGACATCTACCATGAAAATATCGTTTGCTGGTTTGCCGGTGTTTGGGTTTTTGGTAAGAATAGTGAGGCAGCCAGAAAAGAACGCATCTATCTTGTTTTTCTGAAAGAATGCTAGGGTGTCTGTATCCCGAGAACCAATTGGCGCTTTTGTTTCAAAGAACGCTTTGCCTTGTGCAATTTTATTTTGAAGCCCGGCAGTAAAGTGCATGGACACCATTATTGGATCAATGTTTTCTGGCGGTGGCCAATATGTACTAGGAGTGCCCCACCATGCATTCAAGAACATCGTGATCTGACCACCGCTTTGTGATTTCCGTAAGTCTTCTCTCTCGATAAAGTTGTCGACAAAAGGCAAGAAACGAACACCTGAGAAACCCTGCATTTCATCCCCAAGGTTTGATGAGCCGGTAATTTTTACACGCATGTTATACGAGAGCGTCCCGTAATGATACTCTTTGGTGCCACTCGTGGCGAGTTTTCCTGTTGTAATCTCGATGACTCTCGGACATGATATCTGGTCTTTTAAAGAAATATGCATATTTCTCACGATTGCAGGAAAATCAAAAGTCAAAAGTTTGGCCTTGCTCTCTGATGTCTTGGGGATGTTTTGATGAGGAAACAGATCAGTGAATGCCTTCATGAGCTTCATGATGAATGGGTGTTGAGGTGGGAAGTAACACAGGTCCATCAAGACCCTAGACGTATCCGTAGTGACCACATCAGTGCTAAGCCACGCGTCGCTGCTTACTGGTAGTTTAAAATCATTCAGTGATACCAAGGGGTTGATATAGATGCCTCCGTGTTTCCAGAGAAGAGCTAATCTGACGGAGTCGTGGAGGTATTCTTCGAAGTTAACACCTGTCATGATCTTATGAATAGGATGCCGGGCCAACCACTCTTCGAGAGGTGTTTCCCCCATGATGTCAGTCAATACCAGGAATTTAACCATCATGTTCGGCTTCTTAAAACGTCCAAATGCCTCAAGACACCGAGATGTTCCACAGTAGACATTAAGATAGTATTGGCGATTGCGGTCAGTGATATTTGCTAGATTTTGCACAATATTCTCTGGTACTGAATTGTCGTATACCCAAGCTGTGGTCATGTTAAGGAGTTGAGATGAACGGAGTCTAGTACTTGCCTTTGTATCTTGTCGGTAAGTTATTCCTAAATATCCGTCTGAATTAATGCTGCTTAAACTGTGACCTAATCCAAATGCTACAGAACAGACGGCAGAAACAATAATTGTTTTTTTAACAAAAGATGATTGTTTGTTTTTCCCAATACCGAGGTTTCCCGCCTCAGTGGATTTTAGGTTACGACGCAACTGCAGAAAAGCAAGCCCAGTAAAGAAGATCAACAGACCCGTGACCATTTGGAAGGAGACTGGTGTGGCAAAATAAACCAAATTAGCGATGATAACAATGATACGTTTGGAAAGATTCAGTAAGGCATGGACGACTGGGTTGAAAGCTTGCAGAACGGTTATTGATGCTGCATTATAGATGAAATGGAAAATACTCGACATGATGCTCTCTGCTGGGTGAAGTCTCGGCAAGGCGTAGAATAAATATTTAACCCCTACCCATGGAATAAGAATAATAACACTGTAGATAGAAATTGCCGCAAATTGTTGAAGAGGCTCCTGATGTGCAGATAAATTAGACTTCTTCAGGTAGATGTTACGAACTGGGAAGGCTATGTTTGAAATTGCCGCAGCTCCTATCCCCCACATATTAAACGATGACTGGCTTGATATGAACATACATGATCCAATAACCATGACAATGACCGAGACCCATAGAGAGGAAATCAACTCTTTACCTTGTCTGTACAGGAGCAACGTCAGTGCCAAGGTAACAATAGGTTCGCATGACTTAATGACTTGAGTAATGCTTGAGCTAACCGCTGCAAAAGAAGCATTCGTCGCCATGTTTCCCAGAGCGTTCCCAGCAGCTGCAATAAGCATGTACTGAGTGCTCGTAATCGTCAGGCCAGCGAAGATGGACTTGCGTTGAATGACAATTACCCAGAAGCTGGCCGCGATGGATCCGGTTAAATGCTGAAGAACGGTCAGATCGAGCCACAGTAGTTCTTCGAACGCTGGTGTCCAGTCTGTCAGGGTGTGACTAGTTCCACGGACTGCAGCGTCTAACATGGCAGCCTTCGAAGAGATGGTCGATATCATATTGGCGGTGAACCATATCGCCGCAAAGAGCCAAACCATCTCCATTATTGCTGAGAGCATAATAAAAAAGAAGAGCATAGTTAATAACACACTTTTGTTAGTGCGGTCCTTGTTCTTTGTATAAACACTACAAAATTGGTGAGGAAAACTCGTCAGAGATCACAGACTTACGAAAAACGTACACTGTATAGTTATATGATGGTGATAGTAGAAACATTCAATTGAAATATTTATGTCTGAAATGTCATATTTGATGAGAAATACAGAAAACTAATGTACCGTTTGGAGTTCATCGCTCATTTACTTTTTGATCGATGTCATGCAAAATGTGTAAGAGTTTTTTCCACTATATCGTAACCCCGATCGATGGCCGATCGATCTCAAACTTCTTCAGGTTTGTCAGTTGATGTATGGGATACACAAAGTGCCTAAAGTGCTTTCACTACCAGCAACTATTTTGCTAGAAAAAAAAAAAAAAACTCTGTTAATGTTAATTTAAAGGCACTGGACACTATTTGGTAAATACTCAAAATAATTTATAGCATAAAATCTGACTTTGTAACATATTGATAATAACAAACGGCTCCCTCCGAGAAACGGCTCCCTCCGAAGTAACGTAGTTTTTGAGAAAGAGGTTCTCACGAAATTATAACATACTTAATTAGCACACACGATAATGCAACAAGGGTTTTTAGTTTTTAGTTTAATTGGACTTTACACTGGCATAAAAATGTAAATATACAAATCGATACATAAAGAAACAAAGAATCAAAATAGCTACAAATAACAAGCCAGTAAATGGCGAGGAGGAACAGGTGACCAGCACCTCTACAAAGCCGTCCTGCCACGGACGAGTGTTTATGTTTCCATTATTCTCTAAAACATTATTCTCACTTGGTGTATCTCAACTATGCATTAAACAACAAACCTGTGAAAAGTGTGGGCTCAGTTTGTCACCAATTTGCAAGAGAATAATGCAATAAAAAAAAAAACACTTGTTGCATTTAACAATTGGTGTGCTGTCAGATGCATAATAAAGGGCTACAGCCAAAGTCTTTCATAATTTGATTGAGAATTTGGCTCTTTTATAGCCATTGGACACTTTCGGTAAACAGTATTGTCCAAAGGCCCACACTTCGTGTATCACAACTTTTATATAAAATAAAAAACCTGTGAAAACTAGACACTAAGTGTTAGTGAACAAACACGAAGTTGTTCCTTGTTGTTTTGCTTGGATTATGTGCTTCATTGCCCAATGAATATATAACTGAAAAAAGGTTTCCAAAAAGTTGTGTAGCTCTTGTTATAAGGTTTTACTTCCCGGTTGACCCGTAAGTAAAGGTCAACGTGGGCCCACAGCTACCAAAGATTAATCTGCAATGCCAAGGAGTCTATAAAATCGGTTGTGTAGATCTTGATATATAGTCCCACTTCCGGTTGACCCAGAAGTAGAGGTCAACTTGGGGTCACAGTTTTCCAAAGCTAATATTTATTGCCTAAGAGTCTACAACTGAAGTTTGAACATTAGCTTTGTACTTTTTTAGATATGGGTTCACTTCCGGTTGACCCGGAAGTAAAGGTCAACATGGGGTCAAAGTTGTTTCAAACTAATCTTGAATGCCCAAGGAGTCTATAACTGAACCAAAATTGATAATCTGTTGTATAGTTCTTGAGATATGGTCCCACTTCCGGTTGACCAGGAAGTAGGGGTCAACTTGAGGTCACGGTTTTTTAAAGTTGATATTTTATGCCTAAGGAGTTTATAACTGAAAATATTTTGAAAATCTGCTGTATAGTTCTTGAGATATGGTGACACTTCCGGTTGACGCGGAAGTAGAGGTCAACTTGAGGTCACAGTTTTTTCAAATTAATCTCCAACCCCCAAGGAGTCTTTAAAAACAAACAGTTGAAAAGTCGGCCGTGAAGTTCTTGAGATATGATGCTGCAAAAAATTCCTAATTAATATGCATATGAGGGTCACTGGTGGTTAATTAATAAATCATTTTAATATGTTTTATGATAGGAATTAAGCTAAACATCCTAAAGCTTCCATTTGATATTATTTTACGTGTTTAAAAACACATAATTAATTTGTAGGATACTCCTTTATTTTCCTACTCCTGCCGATAGGGGGCGCTCTTATGAGACATTTCAATTGCACGATTTCTGCACCGTAATGTCTGTATCTGACTCTGTATTTGTATGTGTACGTCGCAGAGACCAAAACTGTCATAAAATGTCAAGCTATAATTTCCCCTATAGAACACGGCCCAGTTTTATGGCTCTGTCTGCTTCAACCAAACACTGCCCATTTATTATACAACCACCATTCTCCGCTTACTGTGCAGGCGCTGCAATATCTGTGCAATTAGTTCAAAGCAAAGATTACATACGATAAGTTTCCCCGCGCACAAGCAAAAATATCCCTGCTAAGCTGTGAAATATGCTTTATGTAAGCGATAATATTCTGATGTGTCAAATCTTTGCTTACGCAGTGAAGCAGAGTCCAATTGGACCAGTTTCACAAGATTTCCCCTCATGTACTAACAATCTTTTTTGACTTTATATGTTTGAAGTGTAGGCCTTACCAAACCTACTTACAGGGCAAAATTACATGATTCTCATGACCACCAAAGTCTGCCCTTACGATCACCATTTTCCGCTTACTGTGATGTGCAAGCTTGGAAAATAATGTGCGAGCTTGGAAGCACACAAACAAAAGAAATCCCTGCTATAAGCAGTCTATTTCGCTTGAAGTAAGCGCAGAATTCAATGCTTCTGCAGAGCACTGAATCTTTTTCATTAAGCAAGTTCCCATCATGACTCGACTAGTCCCACCTCAAACCTAACTACGACACTTGTCGAGATAATACAGATTCTAAAGATTTGTGCCGCTTTGTGCCGCAAAGGCAATATTAATTTGTTGTGAATGGGTGTGACTAGTGAAATTTACTACTCGACTAGTCGCACTTCAAACCTAACTACGACACTTGTCGAGATAAAGTACGGATTCTCAAGATGACGGGCAAACAGGGTGACTTTACCCGTAAATCATTCCGAATCCCGGGCGGTCTATTTTCGTCGTCTACGCTCGTCGCCTGAAACGAGCCCGGTCAAAGACGCGCCATGCTCAGAGCTTAATACGTTTTTACATGCTTTGCTAAAACCATGTGCCATTTCTACCTCCATGCTAAAACTGAGACTAAAATAGTTTTCGTGACATTTATTTTTACTCCTTTCTCAAAAACTTCAACAACACGGCAAGCTTTCAATTATCATTATCTTCCCTCCATGCTTCGTAACGTAGAACCATGTACATGTATGTAGACTCTCCTCCATACAAGAACGTACACCAAAGATCGTGCTGCGCGAGGACAAAATCAGGACCGTTTTATTTTCAAGGAAAGAAGCTTCTCATGAGCCAAAAATGTGGGGAAAAAGAACATGTTGTAAAGATCGTTTTTATGTAGGTACATATTTCGGATTGTAAAAAAAATGTAAAATGTATGCCTCTATATATTGATTTCGTCGAGGTTCCTGGAGGATTCGAACTCAGATCACCTGCGTTTAACCGCGGCCCCATTGGATCTATCAACACAAATGTCGCGATTTTATTCCTTATATAATAACTGTAAACATTTAATAAAAATAATTACAAGATGACGTGAGATATAAAATTACTTCATTTTGCAAATCTTCAATACCCAGAGAATCAATATATGAAAAATTTATTTTGGGAGATATGCTGTTAACAAGATTGCCTAATTAAATATTCATATCTTTAATAAATCGGCTAATTGATTAAGAGATTAAAAATCATACGTAGAAAACTAAGTTACGTACTAAGCTTCGATTTAATATAGAACTCAAGTCGTTCATTTCTACCGTTTCTAAGATTATCTTGCCACAAAAAAGTCGTGCGTTAAACCTTTGGCGTTTTGAAAAAAAAAACGTTTCTAAAACGTTTAAAAAATTTCGACGAAAACAATACCTGTTCCGACGGACGGTCGGAACAGCTAATAAAAACAATACAAATCTAGACACAAAAAAAATCTCGACGAAATCAAAGGTGGTTTCGGCGTATGGCCGAAACCCCCGATTAAGGAAACTATTCATCAAATAGGCAAACCACAAAGATTAAACTGATCAAGCAGTATAAAAACGAGCGGGATTTTTAGCTGTGTTTTTGAGTTTTGTTCTATACTCTGTGGAGATCGGATGCAGCTGATGGGTAGACAGTTCCAAATAAGAGGGCAGCACTGGAGATTGTTCTTGAACTGATTGATTAACTAACAATTCGGATAATACAGAACTTATCCCCTTCTCGCGCAATGCAGTTGGAAAGATAGGGTACCTTTGGTAATCACTCCCAAAATAATGATAATAAAAACTTGCTGGGTAAAACTGGAGAGCTGTTGAGTATAGTAGGCCCTATTTGATGTTTAACTTTTTGGGGGATAATATAGTAATTTTGTTAACGAGTTTCGGCTTTTAGTCGCTGTATTGCAGGGTTTTAATAAACCATGAATAATACTAATATATTAATAAACTGTGTTAGAAACGACACTCTCCACTATGAACAAGACATTAAAAATTAAAGATAATCCATTAGTAACTTTGTTAACTTTTTGAGGTGAAGAAGTGAACATAATCGCCAGCTTGGGTTAATTAATTACCCAACTACAAAGAAGGGCGAGTGTGTTCTTACTCAACCATGTGTTAGTTTTAGCTTAGTTACATAAGGCTTTACACTGCCATACAAAGAAACAAATAGATGAATAAACTAGATACAAAAAATAAGCAAAATATACTAAAATACCAAGCCAGTGAGTGGCAAGGGGGATAGGTGACCAGCACCTCTACAAACTAAGCCGTCCTACCACCAAATATTTTTCCTTTAATACCCACCACTTTGTTACAAAAAACACACAACCCACAGAGAGAAAAAAGGGTGAGGCTTGAGACGAGCCTGACAATAACAAACGACAACAAGAGATGGCAAAATGTGACAGTACAACCAATCATCCGCTGAGATGTCAGATACAAATTTGTCCTTATAAATGTGAAGCAGAAAATTCTGAAATGCTGACAAGGAGACATTAGACCTGATTGGCAGCGGAAGCTGGTTAGAAATAGGGAAATCCGTTGCAAAAATTAAAAAGACTTGTGGGACTCTGTTTTGCAACGAGGAACTGATACATTGAAAGAGACCTGAGGACAGCCTATGGTGCAGGACGGCCCGGTGTGACATTAAAGCCATTGGACCCTTTTGGTAAACAGTATTGTCCAAGGCCCACACTTCTTGTATCACAACTTCTATATAAAATAACAAACCTGTGGAAATTTAGGCTCCATCGGTCATCTGTGCGGCACCGTACATGTTTGGGGCTACATTTAGGTCCGGGCTACATTTAGGGCAAGTTTGGGGGCAAGTTTGGGGCTACATTTAGGTCCGGGCTACATTTAGGGCTCGGGCTACATTATGGTGCCGCACAGTCATCGGAGTCGGGAGAAAATCACGAAAAGAGTCCGTTCTTTCAAGATGAGAATTATTCAAGTTGTAATCAAAATTGACACACTGTTTACGTCTAGAAATAGTTTTAAACTTCTGGATGTTAAAGGCAGTGGACACTACTGGTAATTACTCAAAATAATTATTAGCGTAAAACCTTTCTTGGTGACGAGTAATGGGGAGAGGTTGATGGTATAAAACATTGTTAGAAACGGCTCCCTCTGTAGTGCCATAGTTTTCGAGAAAGAAGTAATTTTCCACAAATTTGATTTCGAGACCTCAAGTTTAGAACTTGAGGTCTCGAAATCAACTATCTAAACGCACACAACTTCGTGTGACAAGGGTATTTTTTCTTTCATTATTATCTCGCAAGTTCGATGACCGATTGAGCTCAAATTTTCACAGGTTTGTTATTTTATGCCTATGTTGAGATACACCAACTGTGAAGGCTAGTCTTTGAGGTCTCGAAGTCAAATTCATGGACAAAAATACTTCTTTCTCGAACTACGTTACTCCAGTGGGAGCCGTCTCTCACAATGTTTTATACTATCAACCTCTCCCCATTACTCGTTACCAAGTAAGGTTTTTATGCAAATATTTATTTTTAGTAATTACCAATAGTGTCCACTGCCTTTAAAATGCAACCCATTTTTACACTACGTGATTATAGAGAATCCAGGTCGTTCTGAAGAAGCCTACAATCCGATTTGTTCTTACAGGCAGTGGACACTATTGGTAATTACTAAAAATAAATATTTGCATTAAAACCTTACTTGGTAACGAGTAATTGGGAGAGGTTGATAGTATAAAACATTGTGAGAAACGGCTCCCATTGGAGTAACGTAGTTCGAGAAAGAAGTATTTTTGTCCATGAATTTGACTTCGAGACCTCAAATTTAGAATTTGAGGTCTCGAAATCAATCATCTGAAAGCACACAACTTCGTTGTGACATGTGTGTTTTTTCTTTAATTATTATCTCTCAACTTCGATGACCGATTGAGCTCAACATTTCACAGGTTTGTTATTTTACGCATTATGTTGAGATACAGCAAGTGATGAGAAGACTGGGCCATTACTGAGTGCCCAGTGTCTTTAAAGGCAATGTACACTATTGGTAATTACTCAAAATAACTATTGGCATAAAACCTTTCTTGGTGACGAGTAATGGGGAGAGGTTAATGGTATAAAACCTTGAAAAACGGCTCCCTCTGAAGTGTCATAGTTTTCCACGAAGTTGATTTCGGGGCCTCGGGTTTAGAACTTGAGGTCTCGAAATCAACCATCTAAACGTACACAACTTCGCGTGACAAGGGCGTTTTTTTCTTTCATTATTTTCTCGCAACTTCGATGACCGTTAGAGCTCAAATTTTCACAGGTTTGTTATTTTGTGCATATGTTGAGACACACCAATGTGAAGACTAGTCTTTGACAATTACCAGATTTAAAACATTTAGAATCATCAGCAGATAAAGCTACAATGGAATGTTGAACAGAACTGGGCTTGGAAATGAAATAACTAAATTTGTTTTTTGGGGTGCGAAACAACTACATGTATCTAGTTCTGAATGACAAAACAACTTAAGAAATTGTAATTGATTTCCGTATAACTGCAAACACGGTTGAACCTGTAGAAATCAAGGAAGAATCTGTTGGGGTTGACAAAGAGTTGAAGTATTTGGGTACATTTATTGAGAGCAAACTAAACTGGAATACAAATACTACCCATGTGTATAAAAAATCTATCAACGGCTTTACTTATTAAGGAAACTGGAATCTTTTAACGTATAAATTTGAGGCCGAAACTTTGTGCTTCAAATATTGTATTACCGCTAGACAGTCAGGCGGGCTTGTCGCGGGACCTGTGTGCTAAATCTGTCACCGGTCTGGCCCGGGCATTCGGTTTATTGCCTCGCCTTTCGTCCAATTGACCCCCTTGGACGGTGCCTTGCATTCCTTGATAGCCGGTCTGTGCTGGCTTGATCACTTTTGTCTGAGCAGCCTTTGAGTTGAGTTGACAATTTATCAGTCGGCTGCTCAGGCCACTCTGTTATTGCTCCATGATCAAACCAAAGTGTTTCTGTGTCGTATGTGGTAATAAACACGAATATTCTTAAGTTTTTTTTTATCAAAGTACAATATTCAATCTATTTTAAGTTGTTGTTGTACCTGTTGGTTTAATTCCCTCTCCCAATCTAACTCTAAGAAGCTCCAATACATTACTAAACGAGCTTGCGGGATTATTGGAGCTGACGTTGAAGGTATTATTTCTCAAATCAATAAGATTATTTGCAAGGATTATTTTCTCCCTATAGTGCAATTAAAGCTTTTTAACAGTAGATGGTCGAGATAATTTGGTTCACTTCTATATTTTGTACTCTTTACATGCTTCCCATATCTTTATATCTTTATATCTTTATATTAGTACTAATACTACAGTAAACCCACCGACACCCACCAGTACCTTCTCTCCAATAGCTGTCACCCTTAGTCACTGTAAGAAGGCAATTGCTTACAGTCAGGCCTTACGTATCAGGCGTATCTGTTCCACAGATACCCTGTACAAGAGGCGCTCATCAGAGCTAAGGAAACACCTTGTATCTAGGGGACACAGCGAACGTAGGGTCCAACTTGCTATCAACAGGGCTCTCAACGTACCTCGTCATACTCTGTTGACTAACACGGGAGCTAAAAAAGCTCCTACCAATAGAGTTGCTTTGGTCACCACCTTCCACCCCAAACTACCCAAACTTCCCTCAATTCTCAATAATAACATGCCTATACTTCACTCCTCCAGCAAGTTACACTCAGCAATCACTGAGGTTCCCATGGTTGCATTCCGCCGCCCTAAGAACCTTGGTGACATACTAGTCAGGGCCAAACTTCCCCCAGGTACAGTCCAAACACAACCCCCGACAGATATACTGGGCTGTCACAAATGTACCCGTTCCAAATGCAAAACGTGTCTGCACATTAAGCCCTCACTTAAGGTGAAGAGTCATACCACTGGCTCTTCATACAACATCAAGACCGACTCTGAATGCAGCACGTCTAATGTAGTCTATGTCATATCATGTAAGAGATGTGGGCTACAATATGTGGGAGAGACTAAGACCAAACTTAGTCTTCGCTTTGCGAATCATGTCTCTTCCATAAAGACTAAGAAACCGTACCCAGTCTCTATCCACTTCAACAGCCCCAATCATAGTGTCATTGATGTTGAACTTCTGGTGATTGAAGCTTGCAATGGTGATGACACACACCGCAAGAATAGAGAATCACACTGGATTCACCAACTCAAGACAGTCAAACCCTTTGGACTTAACATAAACACTGGTGTCAAATAACTTCTCATTACCCTCCACTTCACTTCTGCCTAAGAACTTATATGTTGTATATATTCTGTACATAAAGTATAAATTAACCTAGTTTAAAGTTGTTTTTATAAATTCATCACTGTAACTATCTGATGTAAGTAACCCCCCTTTTTTTCCACAGGTCCCTCATACCTTTTTTTAAAATCATCATACCTTTGATCTTGCTATTCTTATTAATTGACCATTGTTAGTTGCATCATGATGCAACTTGCTCTCTAATCCTACCCTTTCATGTCTCCCTCCATTGTTGTCGAACAATACTTTTACCACTTTTATGGTCCAGTAACCCTTTCTTTCATTCTAAACATCCTTTGTCCTCGCCACTCCACTCCTATTGGTTCATAGCCACCAATATTGTTTCTGAAATAGGAACTTTGATTGGCTGCTATTTTCCCGCTTCTTTCTGGATCCTTTCCTTAATCCCTTTCCCCCTCTCTTTTTCTATAAATGGATATGAATTTGTTAGTACTTGTTTTATGCCTCTGAAGAAGGTCTGGATTGGATCGAAAGCTAAGGCCATCTACCCTATTCATTATAGTACTAATACTATATATATAACTTAATTGTAATTTTATTCTTGTTGTCTATTGTTGCTATGCCTTTCTTGTATGTAATGTATAGTGTCGTTTACACAATTTGAAGACAAATTTCACGTTTTTTTAATCAAACATTTGTAATCCAATCCAATGTGTTTAATCTTCAATGTCGTCGTTTATATACAAAACAAACAAAAGCGGACCTAAAATAGAGCCCTGTTGAACACTTGATACAACGGGACCCCCTACAACAGCCACCCTTTGGCGATTGCGCAAGTATGATTTGAACCACTCGAGTAAGTTAGAATGAAACCCCCAAACCCTGTAAATTTTGTAAATGAAATAAAAAAAAAACTAGACATATAGTTTTTGTTTATTACAAAAACACGGTGTTCGGTTGAACGATAACGTGATGAAGTAGTTCAAAAACATTGAACCAAAAAGATGAATTTTTCTACAATGTGTCGTTACTTTATAGTCAAAGGCAGTGGACACTATTGGTAATTACTCCAAATAATTATTAGCATAAAACCTTACTTGGTGACGAAATGCGGACAGGTTGATGGTATAAAACATTGTGAGAAACGGCTCCCTCTGAAGTGACATAGTTTTCGTCCATTTGTTCAGACAGGGTTGAATTAACGGAAAATACCAAAAAGAAATCAATTCAGACATGGGGTATAAGTTCATGGTGAAATAAATATGGAAGAAGACGTTTATAAATAATATAAGAGGATGAATGATCAATACTTGACATTGGTTAAGGCAGCGTGAAAGCAACAGACATGAATGCATCACACCCCTACATCAATTAAAACGAAAGGAAGCTGAATGGTGGATGTTTTCAGGCAGTGTACATTTTGTTATACGCTGACCCACTGACCCAGGAGGCGCTTTGTAATGCATTGTCAACAAAATTTGATATGCTTGGGGGCTGGGCATGCAGGGGACGGGGGGGGGGGGGGGGCAGTATATAATCCAAAACTTAGGTCATTAAAAATATTCTTGATCAATGTTGGGTAGTCCACAAGGCTACAGGGTGCTCATGAAAGGTGCCGGATTGATGGAAGACTTAAAAGTATTATTTTATTAATGTTATTAATTCAGTCTGAAGAAAACAACTTTAAAATGCATTTTGTTTTTAGGCAGTACTGTTACAACAGGATACAATTGCCACAGTCTTTCTCAAAAGTTTTTTATAAAAATGGAAGGACCAATGTTGGCCCGAAATACAACCAAAAGGAAAACATTCTGAGACCCCTGGCAAATTGTCAATTTGAGGGCCAAAAATAGGGTAAAAAATGTTGATTTTGCGAATTTCTAAAAACATGCGCTAATGCTGTTTTAAAAATAGCATCAGGGTTAAAGTTAAAGCAGTAATTTTTTTGTTTCAAGTTAAGCATAAGACGACTCAATGTATTGAGGTGAAAGGTTTTATGAAAAAAAATGCATATTGGCTGGGTGGAGTTGCAAATATATGCTAAAATACAGTTTTTCAGACCTCAAATTTGGCAAAAAATAGCCAAAACACAAATGAGCTGTTACCATGGCAACGGGCTATATAGTGATTCCAAAAGTTTAGTTTGTTTTAATGCACCTCAAGTCCCTTCCACCCATAAGGTTTTGAAAAAATATATAATTTACCTGATATTTTTACCTATAATAATGTATAATTTTTGGCCATTTGTTGCGTTTTTGCCCTGCTAAAGTGCTAATTTTCCGGCAAAACTGTGTCCGCGCACTTAAAATACCAAAACATTTTATTGCATTTTTATGTAGGTCGGTACATTATCTTCCAACTATAAAAGTGTCTTAATCCACAAAGTGCCACTTTCGGACTTATGGCCCAATTCAATACCCCTATTTTTCGCTATAAGAAAGTATGACAAAAACACCCCTATTTGAAATAGTGGTTTGATCCAAAGTTGATCGCACACTTAATTTTTTAAAACATTTTCTGAAAGAGTAAACATGGTTGTGCAACATGTGTGAAAAAAAAACTTCAACGTTTTCCCCTTTAGACGTACCAGTGCTTTCAATTTACCTATATTTTAACTCTTAAAAAAGGTAAAAACTTGTGTTTTGTGTACCCATACCTACTCATACATGGAGTTTTGCCAAAATCCATTTTTTGAAGTCTGCCAACATTTTAAAAATATCTTTGATTTTTACAGCAACCCAGTCTTAAATTGACTTTAAACATTCAATTTCTAGGGAATTTTACATCCGTGGTTTGCTTCTAAAACAGCCCTCTCCCCTGAGAAAATCGAAATGTGCACTGGGCCCCCTTAGATACTTGCGTAGGGTGTGGTGTATGTGCGGTATACATGTACTAGAGGGACAAACATAAAGAAATTAATGTAATCAACAAACAAACTAGTGATAATGAGTTTGACAATATGGAAAAGTTTCCGCATGGCGCCACCACTTTTTCATTCGATATGAAATAATATAGTATCTAATTTACCTCATTGATATAATATCCATTTTTGTAAAAAATAAGTGAAAAAGTGGTGGCGCCATACGGAAAGTTATCCAAAGTAACTATTGCAGTTGAAATGCTTACCAAGGTGGACAGGTAAAGGTATCCCTGCTGCACGTTAAATCTGGAAGCGTTGTCTGTTCAACGATAACAAAATACACCGTTTGGATACACACGCACACTGGTGAATCGCACACTGGTCAATGGTGGCTAAAATTGCTTCAACCCACCACATGCAATAAGCCAGCAAGTTAGATTTGAATACACGCTTGGATGAGCAAACCCGGGTTCCATTGTGTCATATTCATTCATCTAGTCTGAGGAATTGAATTCAAAGGTGGTAACAGTCAGAACGAGGTCGTTGTGTCCCAGACAATATTCAATTCTAACATGCAAGGTGCTAATCAAGCTTCGATCGGAAAGCTAATTTTAAACTTAGTTTGTTCATTAACAACAAACTGTTCGTTAAGAAGACTGAGGACGAGTTGTTATCCTGTCGCGGTCAACTCGCGGTGAGATAGTCAAGTCGCGATCAAAGACTGCATGCTATGGGGAGTCTCGCGCGAAGCTGCCGGCTGCCGACAATTAAATAAAACTTCGGTCATTATTCATTATTACAATATTGTATCGCAGTTACAACAAAAACATAAAATAACGGATAGATAATAATATTTCATTATACCTCGAACATACTACTATACCCGTATAAATGTCGTAAAGATTAATAAACTTACCTATGAAACTTAATACGTTAAACAAAAATAGTCACATAAAAAACGGAAATACAATTTTAAAGGTGTTTCAGAATTGTTTTTAACTAACAAAACATTTGCTTGCAGTGTACATAAACCGACAAACCTTTAGACAATTGAGATATTGACCATCTGCATGGGCCACGAGAACAAAGTAAAAAAAACACGCACAGCTTGCATTGCTTCGATGCAAAACAAATATATATATATAAATAAAATGCTCACTGAGCGATAAACTCCAAACGGGAAACTAGTATACACATATTGACTGGCAACGAGGTAACTAGTATACACATATTGACTGGCAACGAGGTAACTATACCTAGTATACGTCTATTCCCAACAGGGACTTTGAGTGACCAGAAGAGCGACCTATTTCCCGAGGCCGAACTCGATCTTAAATGTCAAATAAGAACAGAAAAAGGAGTTTTGTAGTTACCGCGGGCACTATTTTCAAAGACTATTGCCCGCTCTGGTACTATTCCCGCAAAACACGCGCGCGCGATCACTAGCCTATGATAGTTCATCCGACGTGATCAGCCAACCAGAATACAGAACAAGCAAGAGGTGTGTTATAATTTTCTTTATTTCTCATCATGACATTTCAGACAGAAATATTTCAAGAGATTTTCTATTACCATCATCATATAACATACCGTGTAAGTTTTATTGAAATATTACTATGTGATCTCAGACGAGTTGGTGTTTCTTTCTTATCAATTATGTGATGTTCCTTTTAAAGGCAGTGGACACTATTGGTAATTACTCATAATAATTATTAGCATAAAACCTTATTTGGTGACGAGTAATGAGTAGAGGCTGGTAGTATAACACCTTGTGAGAACCCTCTGACGTGGAGTAGTTTTCGAGAAAGAAGTAATTTTCCACGAATTTGATTTCGAGCACTCAGATTAAGAATTTGAGGTGTCGAAAATCAAGCATCTGAAAGCAAACAACTTCGTGTGACAAGGGTGTTTTTTCTTTCATTATTATCTCGCAACTTTGATGACCGATGGAGCTCAAATTTTCACATGATTGTTATTTTATGCATAATGTTGAGATACAGGAAGTGGGAAGACTGCCGTCGATTTCACAAAGAGTTAGGACTCGTCTTATCTCGAGTAACTCGCCCTAACTTAGGATTAATCTTAAGGTCTGCATGCTACAGTGCAGGGTTGGGACTCGTCCCAAGTCCTAAGATTATTCTTAAGTTTAGAAAGAGTTTTGTGAAATCGACGGCTGGTCTTTGACAATTACCAATAGTGTCCGTGTCTTTAAGCAATGCGGATAGGATATGCAGATGGGTGCAGTGTTGTAGTCAAGACCGGTACACACGAGACCAATACCAAGAGCACCATGTCCAAGACCGATGTGGGAGACCAAGCAAGCGAGACCAAGTACAGAGCAAGACCCACAACACTGATGGGTAGTAAACAATGACTGGCTGTTTCAAATTGTTTATGCATTTACTTAGTTAAATTTAGTAATATAGGTTTTCCAGGTCAATTTCAACAAAAGTCCATTCATTTTAACTCCTGGCTGATTCAATTTCGTTTTGGAAATGAATGCACTTTGAATCAGCATTCATAAATACCTAAGACAGTTTATCCAGTTTGATTGGTCGAGAGGGCATCACGTGGAGGTGCTTGAACGGATGATAACACCAGTAAAAAGTGTTGAAACATGGGCGTGACACGCGAGCTTGCACCTGTGCTTATAAGACAGTTTCTTCATTCCTATTGGTCGAGAGCAACGGCTGGAACAGTTGTGCCACATCACGCGAAAAAAATACGGTAGAGTTCGTTCTTTAGAGAACTGTATTGCTTTATTCTACTACTGCGGTCGGAGCATATGTTTCGGGGTTTGGGAGACTTCTCATAGAACTGTCCTGCTTTTTAATTATTACCCGGGCGGTATAGAAAATAGGCTGGGACTACTACTTTAGCTTATAGGATCGTGGTTAACTGTACTACCGCGGAATCGTTTCGACTAGCTTGCTGTAGTCATCGTCGGCGTAGTTTTAACCATAGCACTCGAAGCAGTCAATATGTGTATAATATACATCTTTATTCACAGTGAGTAGGGGTTCATGTCATGGCCAAAAACTTGATCTAAACTGCTCACAAAAAGTAAGGACACTTTTTTTAATCCAGTATATTTGTTTTTATTTAATACTCTCCTTGTATATGGTTCATATCAATGCAAAACTGAACTGTTCCTCTTTAAAATGATACCACATTTGCAATGATTACATGTTGCTGAACTTGGCTACACGAATAACAATGAGGCAAAGTCACAAATCAAATGTGCCAAAATTACCATTGTCTGTGAATGGTCAATAGGTAATTTTCCACGAATTTGATTTCGAGACCTCAGATTTAGAATTTGAGGTCTCGAAATCAAACATCTGAAAGCGCACAACTGCGTGTGGCAAGGTTGTTTTTTCTTTCATCATTATCTCCCAAGTTTGATGACCGATTGAGCTCAAATTTTCACAGGTTTGTTATTTTATGCATATGTTGAGATACACCAAGTTGTACAGGTCCCTATGTAAAATTTTGGGTCCAGCTGGATTTTCGTGCCAAATGGATTTTATTGGCTAACTTGGTCAATTTTGGGGTGCTGAATTAAAAAAAATAAGGTACCATTTTTTTAAATGGCGTGTTCAGCCGCCATTTTGAATTTCAAAATGGCCGCCTTTTTGAATTATATTTTGGCCTATATCTCAACTTCTGAGCAATGTAGAACAGTAACAATTGGTGGCTATAGCCATGTTTATGATACCTAGGAGTCCATTAACACATTTACATTACTTGTAACTAATTTGGTTAAGCCGCCATCTTGAATTTCTAAATGGCCGCCATATTTAATACACTTTCGTGTATATCTCAACTTGTGAGCGACGTACAAAAGTATAAATGGTGGCAACACCCATGTTTGTGGTACCTAGGATTCCATTAACACATTTCCTTTACTTGTTACTAATTTGGTTAAGCCGCCATGTTGAATTTCAAAATGGCCGCCATATGTAATACACATTTTTACATATATCTCTGTATGCGAGTAACATAGAAGTGCCCAGAAATGGTGGCAATGTCTGTGTTTATGAGAATTTTTGATTATATCCGTAACATCACAAGTCAACTAGAATGATAGAGACCTATCCTTTACTGCGATATATATTCTTTAAAGTTTATAGATCACTACTGATAATTTGTATTGTTATGCTCTTAAAGGCAGTGGACACTATTGGTTATTGTCAAAGACTAGCCATCACAGTTGGTGTATCTCAACATATGCATAACATAACAAACCTGTGAAAATTTGAGCTCAATCGGTCATCAAAGTTGCGAGATAAAAATGAAAGAAGAAAACACCCTTGTCACACGAAGTTGTGTGCGTTTAGATGGTTGATTTCGAGACCTCAAGTTCTAAACTTGAGGTCTCAAAATCAAAGTCGTGGAAAATTATTTCTTTCTCCAAAACTATGGCACTTCAGAGGGAGCTGTTTCTCACAATGTTTTATACCACCAACCTCTCCCCATTACTTGTCACCAAGAAAGGTTTTATGCTAAAAATTATTTTGAGTAATTACCAATAGTGTCCACTGCCTTTAAGAAAAAGGGTCAATAAAGTAAGCAAAAGTACAAGTGATTATTGTATTGTTAAGGCATTTGTGCATTCAATGTATGCGGTTGCATCTGAAAGTAATCATATGCTTTTGTGCACAGTGCATGCCAAGAACAGGAAATGCACCACAGTCGAGGAGATGAGATGGGAGCTGTTCAAATCCAAGAATCTTGAAGCAGAGAAGTGCCCCCCCCCACGTTTGGTGCACTAACACCACACATTCAGAGAGCTAATCTTGTGTTGATGATCGACAACAGTTATTAATGACCCGCAGCCGAATAAACCTCTACTTATGGACAATGGATGGGAAAACACATAAATCAATCAACTGTAGAGACAGAAGGGTCTGTTGTATCGATCTCCAGTGTGTCCACGTCCTACAGCCTTGTAACACTTGTAGTCCAGGATGATCGAGGGCGGCCTCTGGGTCTCTTCCAGCCAGGAGCTGGTGCTAGGCCTCCCCTGGAGTTGATGGCAATGCTAAGAGCTTTTTAGCAGGGGTCTTGTCAGCCATGCGAGCGTCATGACCGAAGAAGGCGGAGCGGCAGCGTTGAATTAGTTGGTTGATTGGGGGGGGGGGGCAGACATGTTCTTTAGGTGACCTGATTGTTGTTCACGAAGTGGGACCACTGGATGCCGAGAATCGATTATTGACACCTCAGGTGGAACAATTCTAGGCGATTGGGGTGGGATTTGAGGAGGGTCCGTTTGAGCCATACAACAATTGTAGACAGAAATAACACAATGCCTTTAGGATATGGCCAGTTTGGTAGCACAATGCAACCTCTTCAGCTTCCAGAATCTGTGCAGTTTGTTCATGGCAGATGAGTCAAGTCCAAATCGTCTGAGGACATCAGGTTCGCAGCGTCCAAAGTTGAAGATTTGACTTCCAAGGTTTACGAAGTCCTCGACAACGTCGACAGACTGCCCGTTTACCATAAAGTGTGTGTGTGTGGGGGGGGGGGGGGGGGGGTGCCATTGCCACTCTGGTTCAAAACTTGTATGATTTTACATTCTTCCGGTTCTTGACGAAGATGTGGTAAAGTTACTTTCGTGCGTGGCCGTCGTTTGAGATCCAGGTGACTCTGTGGGTGTTGCGGCGGCGAAACCAGCTACCAGTTATTTGTATGTTCTTTGAGGCGCAGAAGGAGAAGAGCCTTACTGAGTTGTCATTGGTGTGGCCGGAGTTGAAGGGGCCTAGGATGGATTCAAAGCCGTTCCTTGAGCAGCAGAGAAGGAGGCGTTCATGTCGCTAAGGACGACGAGCTCATTGTAGGAGGGGGGGGGGGGTACTCTCAGCCACAGCTGTTAGTTGGTCGTAGAATATACTTCTTTGAGCTGGGGTCTGATACGTTTGTGTGAGCGTAAGCCACAATGATGGGGAGTTGACCATGGCGATGTTGTAATCTCACATAGAGAAGACAATCAGAGATTGCTTGCCATTTGGAAATCACTCCGTTGAAAGGGGGACATACAAAGAGAGAAACACCGTTGGTCTCTGTAGGGTACCACCAGAGTGTATCAGATTGATGAAGACCACTGTCGACGAGTCTGGATTCGGTGATGCCTAATATTGTGAATGGTGTGAATATGGGATTTCATTTAGTGGATAATTGCTGCTGGATAACCATTTCCATTGCTAGAAGTTGTTTTCATAGGAGATTGGTTGTTCCTGGCGAGCCACAGGGATGGGACAATTTCTGCCAATAATGTCTTGAACTCCCTGGACCCCAGGCAGTTGTTGAACTTGTTAAAATAAATGTGGATGTCACAGCAAATCACAAGTCATTGTTCCTGTCTTAAGAATAACCTGCCTTGTACATCACTATGTAGTGACTGCAGTAACACAACAGATTATGATGTCAGTACAAGAAGACGACTTTGACTACCTGGTGAAGGCGCAGTAGACCCCAGCTGGAAATAGAAAAGCCCTTCCGAGAAAAGCCTGATGTACTGACCAGGTGGTTCAATAGTCAGGAATCGGCTCGCCAGTGTGCCGAAGCCTGCATATCTGAGATTAAGTCGTGGATGACAATTAACAAGCTAAAACTAAATGATGATAAAACTGAATTTCTCATTATAACTCCCAAAAATCAACGCCACAAAATCATTAATCATAACATCCATGTTGACAGTACCTCTATTCACGCCTCACCTTGTGCGCGTAATTTGGGAGTTATTTTTGATAACACACTGTCCATGGATAAACATGTCAGCAGAATCTGTCAATCGACATACTATTACTTAAGAACTGTTAAATACCATTCGAAAAACCTTATCACATAAAACTGCTGCTACTATCATTCATTCTTTGGTCACTTCTCGCCTTGACAATGGTACTTCCCTATTATACGAAGTTACCGAACACCAGCTCCACAAACTACAACTTTTACAAAATGCTACCGCTCGTGTTTTAACAAAATCTAAAAAACATGATCATATTACACCTATATTGCAGGAACTTCACTGGCTACCCATTCGACAACGAATTCAATTCAAAATTCTACTTATTGCATTTAAATCCCAGTTTGGCTTGACTCCGTCTTATATTGCAAATCTCCTTGTACCTTATGCCCCCTCTCGCACTCTTCGTTTTTCTGCTAAGTCCCTTTTAACTATTCCTAGAACTTCTCATCATATGGCGATCGTTCCTTTTCCGCTTGTGCTCCTAAACTTTGGAACGCTTTACCTAATAACATCAGGCGCTGTAGTTCTCTTCCATTGTTTACAAACTTGCTTAAAACTCATTTATTTAAATCCTCTTACACTTAGCTCGTTACATGCCTTGACAGTAGATTATTCATTGTATAATTTTGTATTATGTTCTACATTTCTTTTTTGTTGTATGTATTGTTTTTTTTTTGTTCTGCGCCTCGGAAAAGGGTCTTGTACACTAGATAGATGGCGCATTATAAATGCATTATTATTATTATTATTATTATTAAGATAACAACAGATGTTTGATGGATAGGCTGCAATTTATGTAAACAAGGACCTTATGCCAATGTGCTGGTGTCTATGTTACTCACATGCGAAGATATACAAATGTGTATTTAATGTGGTGGCCATATTAAACATTAAGATTACAGCCGAACCAAATTGGTTACAAGTAAGGTTAATGTGTTAATGGAATCCTAGGTATCATAAACATGGGGGTTGCCACCATTTTTACTTCTCTGCGTCGCTCACAAGTTGAAATATACACGAAACTGTATTAAATATGGCGGCCATTTTGAAATTCAAGATGGCGGATAACCAAATTAGTGACAAGTAAAGTAAATGTGTTAATGGAATCCTAGGTATCATAAACATGGGTATAGCCACCATTTTTACTGTTCTACATTGCTCAGAAACTGAGATAGGCCAAAATATAATTCAAAATGGCGGCCATTTTGAAATTCAAAATGGCGGCTGACGACGCCATTAAAAAAAATGGTACCTTATTTTTTTGAAATCAGCACACCAAAATTGACAAAGTTAGCCAATAAAATCCATTTTGGCACGAAAATCCAGCTGGAATACATAGTGACCCGTACTAAAGTGAGAAGACTGGTCTTTGATAATTACCAATAGTGTTCACTGTCTTTAAAACGCTAAAACAGAAGTATCTATAGCTAGTATATTCCGAGTAATAAGAGTCCATGCATTGCCAAAAGCGGGGTGAATTTTTTATCAAATGTGATGACAATGTCCTCAATCAACTGCAAATAATATAGGTTTTCCCGGCCAATTTCATAAAAAAATCATTCAATTTCATTAACATGGATTCAAATTCAAGCATTTTCCCCTAATCCTCTCAAACTAGGGTTTCTTTTTAGCTCGTAATGCATTCAATTTCGTGTTCATGCACACATGATTGCATTTTTCTCGTTCAGATTCGCTTCAGTCGGTATTCAAGACTACACTTTGACCATGCTTAAGTTGAATTTCTACTACCTATTTACAATTGATGCATTCAAATTAGGACTCACCGAAGCGAACATGATTTTGCTGCTATAGTTTGAGTTTTCTTTTTCATTTATGTGCAACGAATTTCAACTTCTTTGCATTCAGATTAAAGATGAGTAGGCCCCCTATGGCTTGATGAGTTAACTGGGAATTATAGCTCATTTACTTGCACATACATATACTTGTCATTGGTAAGAGGTGTTTCCATGTACTTTACATTATATTTACATTTTCCCTTAAAGACACTGGACACTATTGGTAATTATCAAATACCAGTCTTAATTCTCATTTGGTGTATCTAAACCTGTGAAAATTTGAGCTCAATTGGTTGTCGGAGTTGCGAGATAACTATGAAAGAAAAAACACCCTTGTCACACGAAGTTGTGTGTGCTTTCAGATGCTTGATTTAGAAACCTCAAATTCTAAACTTGAGGTCTCGAAATCAAATTCGTGGAAAGTTACTTCTTTCTCGAAAACTACGTCACATAGAAGGAGCCATTTCTCACAATGTTTTATACTAACATCTCCCCATTACTCATTTACCAAGTAAGTTTTTTATGCTAACAATTATTTTGAGTAATTACCATAGTGTCCACTGCCTTTAAGCATGGAGAAAGGAAGAGGAGCTCGAACGAAGCGACTTCAATACACGAACCAGTGTGGTACCGCGGTCGTTTAACGACACCTCGTAATCACCCACATACCTTATACACAGACAATGGGCGACCTGGCGTACGTGAGTTGGCGCGTGCGCACTTGGTCCTTCACTCAACTATGGTGTCGTATGGGTCGTATGGATATAACACAGAAAAAAAAACCTTTTTTGAGACCTGATAAAAATTGTGTACACTTTCGCCCACCAAATCGAGAAACACAATTGAATACCAACCACCCTCGTGTGCTAATACCCAAATTTTGAACCACCGCTAGTGACAGGAAAGTCACAAAAAAAATTAAAAATATGCCATGATGTTTCCGTGAAACACCACAAACGGTAAATGAAAACGTGTATATTCACAATTCTTGTATCCAATGATTCAACTTTACACGAAGGCAACGGCGCAGACTGGCGGTACCACACCTTCTTTACAAAGAGATCTAATCCTGCTCGTTAATCGGCCGTCCAGCTGGAGGTCTGCTATCTTTTTCCACTGGTCAGACAGGGGCATTGTCAGAGTACTATTTTGTTACTCTGCGCTTTTGCGGGTCGTTGGAGCTCCTTCTCTTCCTTCCTCCCTCCATGCTTTATGCTACTCTCACACTTGGGCGAATATCTTGCGAATACGAATGTTTGAAATTCGCGATAAATCCGCCCAAAAGTTGCGATTTAATGGTGAATATGTTCTCTGTCGTCCTTAAACCCCTCCTTACTAATATCTTACGCATAATACGCACGCCTTACCAACAGTACCAATGGCTTACCAAATGCTTACGCAAATCAATGGCGTTACCGTCTTCACAACATTCGCTGAATGTACGTAGCGCTTCGTATTGGTGCTCTCACAGAGTGGCGAATGTTCTTGCGAACATGAATATTTTAACTGCGCGTAGAATTCGTCCAAATTGGCGGTTGGATAGTGAATATTTTCATCTCGGTCTCACCCCTCGATCGTCCCTCTCCTTACCAATATCTTACGAATATATTCCGAATACTTACCAACGCTTGCCAATGCCTTTACGAACGAGTGCAAACTCAATTGCGAATATCGCTGCGAAAGGAGGGTTGTGACGTCAAATTCACGTCAAATTCGCTTCCCATTCGCAGGAAGTATGAACCGGGTCATGACGCCGGGCTTACCAATGCTTACGAAAATCACGCCGAATGACCGTCTTCGCAACATTCGCTGAAATTAACAAACCGGTTTGTAAATTGAGCGATCTTCGTAAAGGAGGTGGGGAATAATTTGTGAACTTTCCGAATTTGTTACCAACGCTCACGAAAACACGGCGAATGCTGCGAAGTTTAAGCGATTGTCGAATATGTCCTCCGATAGCATATTCGCTAGCATATTCGCCGTGTGAGAGCAGCATAAAGTAACCGATCTTCGTAATAAGGGGGTGGAGAATGACTTGTGAACGTAATGAATTTGTGGCGAATGTTGCGAAGTTTGCGCGATTGTTAAATATTTCCGTTCGTATAAGCACATTCGCTAACATTTTCTCCCTAATGTGAGAGTAGCATTAAGCAACCCAGGTTTCTAAAGACATTTTGCTCTCTAATATTAAGAACCCCCGATGAACGTACAATTGTTTGCATTAATAAATAACATACAATTTTGCATATCAGCTGACGAATTGTACTTAAATACAATTTTAATAACTAATATTACAGGGAAAAGGAGATCCTTGGAAAACTCATTAAGGCTTATACAAAGAAATGGTATTAAACACAAAGTGACGATATATTTTGTCATCAGGAAAAAAACCCCAAAAACTCAGAACTACGTAAACAATGACAATTTACCTGGTTAGTCTGCTGCCACCTAGCATTCCAAAGTCAATGAGGTCCTTTTTATTTTGATGACATCCTACAAAGTGCAAAGATGAGTCTATGCAAAGTGTTTTCGGTACTTATAATTAATTTGTTTTACTATCAATTGTCAAAAATCATTGTCAATTTGAAATAATCGTGTAAACACATTCATTACCCATACAAACATAGTTTTTAATGAATACTTACTTTTAATACTTACTTTACTTAAAAAAAAATGCACTATTATATATTTACTATAGACCTGATACATATTTATGACCGAGAGTCGAGTTCTTTCTGGTTCATTCACGTGATACGTGAAAGGTGCTATTTTCGCTATTTTTACCAAGTGCGCACGCGAGTAATCACCCACATGGTAAATGCGCATGACAAGTAGATTAGCACCCGGGCAGCCCCGGCGCTATTCTACTTGTCATGCGCTTTGTGATGGAGGCACTGTTTGATGTACATGGACGAGCATGGCTCTCTCTCTCTAGTGACATCCAACACATGAACACACTTATCATGTGCCTACGTAGTATTTCACAGTCGACATTTTCCCTTGCTCCAAATCATGTTCCGGTAACTGAATATGCATGAAGAAGTAAGCATATATAGTGAAACAAATATAACATGGTTTATTTCTGGTGACAAGTTAATATTAGCTCCCCTCGGTATTGGAAGTTGACAATCTAGTTCTAGCCTCGAGAACTAGTTTGTCAACTTCCAATACCTCGGGGAGCTAATATGAACTAGTCACCCACAAACCATGTTATATTTTTGTGTCAGTTAAGTTAAACGATAGGAGTGATGGCAACTACCCCTGGATACAAATGATTGTTGAGCACGCATTAAATTGGCCTTCCGGCCTTGTGTGATGGCGACTTGCAAAAAAAGAAGAAGAAAAAAAAATGAAGACAAAATATACAGTCAACAAATCAATAAATCAAAGGCTGATGTCAACCGTGTCTTGGTTTTTTTCTTTCCTGTTGCCATTGGGGGTGCTATACACCCTTTCCCTAAGTCGTCCCAGGAGATTCTCAAACGCTTTCCAATCCAGCTCCACACCAATGTCTGTTGAGTTTAATTTTGAAGGTTCAGTTCCAAGGATACTTTGCGGTAACTTAACATACGCCCTCGTGCGGCCAGCCGGTTCCTACAAAATAAGAACACGTTTCAGTTATTATTTTGAAGCAATCACACAATGACTTGATAATTTGAAAGCATTAAGGTTAAATAAGCTGTTGCTATCGTTTAGCATAAACCATGCTGAATTGGTAACATTACAGAATTGGTAGTAACAAAAACTCATCTAAGATCACAGATTGAAATAAAACTTACACGCGGTCTAAATGATGATGTAATGTCATGTTTGATGAGAAATAAACAAAACAAGTTTCCTGCTTGGAATTTATCGCTGCGTGAGCAGTTTTTATTTTTGAAATACATGTATGATCACTCAAGAGCGGTAAGTTTAAAGGAACACGTTGCCTTGGATCGGACGAGTTGGTCTATTAAAAGCGTTTGAAACCGTTTGTTATGAAATGCAGATGGTTAGAAAGATGTTTTAAAAGTAGAATATAATGATCCACACAAGTATCACTTGAAACTGCACGGTTTTCCTTTTAAGTCGCAAACTATCACGGTCGGCCATTTATGGAAGTCAAAATTTTGACTCCCATAAATGGCCGACCGTGTTAGTCGACAGGGTAAAAAGAAAACCACGCAATTTCGAGGCATATTTGTGTAGATCATTGTATTCTACTTTTACAATATAATTCTAACCATATACATTTTACAATAAACGGTTACAGAATGATTGTCAAAGACCAACTCGACCGATCCAAGGCAACGTGTTCCTTTAAAAGAAGACAATACAGTAAAGATATTTAAAGATGGAAATAAGTATGACCCGGATCACCGATTGATCTCAAGCTTCTACAGGTTTGTCAGTTTATGGTTGATATGGTGGATTACATAAAGTGCTTACACTGCCAGCAACGGTTTTGCTAGCAAAAAAAAACAAAACAAAACAATAAAAAAACAATGTAGGTCTAATCTCCTTTAACAATCGTAGCCAGCTTTACATGCCATGCCATTTACATAAACACATTTTTTTAGCAATGTTCTTTTCACGGAGCCCCACAAGCGCCATCACTTATCATGAAAGTGAGATGTTCCCGCTCGGTCAATATAATAGTCACATTCCAGTGGGTTATTTATATGTAGCACTTAATAAGCTCCGTAGACACTTTTGATTACAATTCTAACTAATCTACGGAACCCCACAAGTGCAAAATCGGGATAATTGTATATTCCCGCCTGGTCGACACAATAATCAATCTTTTTAGTGGGCTACATGGGTAGCACTTAGCAAGCTCCGTACGCACCTTTTCAAACAAGAGACTGTCCTCTTTCAGATGAATTCCAGTGATGTTGTTTGTGTGTAACCATGACAATGCACTTCTCACGTCTCTCTCAACGTTGGCTAAATCGCCCTCAGTCATATTATCAAAGGCGTCAGGAAACCCAGTCGCCCCTAGGAAATTGAGCTGCTGCTGTACAGAGTGTCTCGCCGATGAATCGTCAAAGGCAAGAGTCTTGACCACTGGTAAAATACGATGTTTCTCCAACTCTGTAAAAACTGATTTCAGCATTGGTCTTAACTCTGCAATAAAACAAACAAAAAATACAAACTTTCTTGTATTGGGGTAAAGTTTTGGTCATCTGCAGCATGTTTAAGTTTTGTTTAGGTTATGGGTAAGTAAGCGCGGTATTGAATCCCCTCTCGTGGTCGTCGGTTGTGTTCCAAGCCAAATTTCATAAAACCCGTAAGCATTAAAATATGCTAAGCATAGATAAATATTGCTTAACAGAAACGGATACCCAGCCATGCAAAACTCTGTACCGTTTACATGGTTGCATCGGTGACCCACTAAATGAGACTTTGGAACGCTAGGTGGCAGCAGACTTATCAGGTGAATGTCCATTGTTTGTGTAGTTGCAAGCACGTGTACATAACCAAGTACAATAGATTTTTACCTGGTTAGTCCGCTGCCAACAAGCGTCCTGAAAGTCCCCTAATGTTTCAAAGACGAAGGCCCCATCAAAAAATCGAGCAGAAAAACATACAGGGTTGGACAAGATATCTCTATCTCACCCATGTCATCAGTGTGGTGATTATCATCTGGAAGTTCAACTTGTAGCGTATCACTGCGCGTCCGTGACGCTGGTGTCACGGCCGGGGTTATGGCCGGGGTTGAAGCAGTCTGGTACTGGGCAGCCAGACGTCTCTTATTGTTCTCCATCCGACGCACACTCCAGTACATAGACAATGTATACAAGTACGGATTGAGTGATGAATTCAAGGGAAGAACAAAAACTGCAGTCCATGCGTAGGCGTCTTGGGGTATGCTCACGTTGACGTTTCGGCTAACGATCGCCATCAGGATAATAGGCATCCAACAGAGGAAGTCCGTGCCGACAATCAGCGCCATCTTAGAGGCCATTTTGATATCAGCTAGGGTCTGACTGGTCTGGACTGATTTCCCGGCTTTGGTTTTCTTGGAGGATTGTTTGACGGCGATGAAGATAGCGATGTAGCAGGCTAACATGGCGAGGAAGCAGATTAGATTGATGCTGAGAATGAAGTACATGTACTCCCAACCACCTGGGAGCTGGTTGGCCAGTGGTAGGGCAAGACACACTCCCGAGCTGCCGTAGTAATTCTGTGTAAAGTAGACCTGCGTTGTGAGGAGAAGAGCAAAAACTAATTTTTTTTAAAAAGGAGATTCAGATGAGAGTCTTTGACGCTACATGGCAAGCCAGCATGCCTTCTGTTTTGTTACGGGGGACAAAAAATGTGTTGGCCTCACCGCCCTTTCAAGCCCGATAATGGCGACAATGTTTAACCTAATAATAATAGTGGCTTCTTATAGACGATGTGACCTCTGACGTCACTTGAAAACCATAACATGATTCGCGCGCAAACCGCCGGGCAAAACCTTTGTGTTTTGGCAGCCAGCTAGAAAGTGCATGCAATCTTAGCATGACTACGCGTCTTTTTGCCCGGCGAAACATGACGTATACAGTGTTTTTTCAACAGAGGGCGGTTGGAATGTAAACATGGGTCACATCGTCTATTTAGAGCACATATCCGGCGTCATTCAGTGACGCTCAGTTTTATTTTCTAGGGGTCGTTGCCACCTACTCCTAGGGCTGAAACAGGGTTACCCCTTTTACAGTCCATACGGATGAAGGCTTGGGTATCATCAGTCTGAAGCCTGGCTGGTAGAGCAGAAAGCACTAGCTCCCCAATTTGACATGCGCTGTAGCATACAGTTTTCGCATGCAATATGTGGGAATACTTTTGAGTTATGAGACCTATCCTTGGTAACACATAAAGCACCATGTATTGGTGTACAATGTGCCTTTGCGCATTATGCTGTCAATCAAACCCTTTTGTCACGACACAGAATCGAACACACTCTCCTGATCATCAGAAACACGGTGCTCTTAACCACTAGGCCATGACACTTACCTTCATAACTGCTGGTAGTAAACTCATCAGTATGCCTACCACCCAAACAGCAAAAACAATCGGCCGAGTGACGTTCAGCGTGAGGTGAGCTCCAAAATGAAACGGGAATACAATCTTCAGGAATCTATCGATGCTAAGCAGCATCACAACGAACACTGACACCTCACTGGATAGAACCGAAAGTATCCCAGCAAGTTTGCAGACAAAACCCCCTCGCCAGCCCTCAGCAAAGAGGGCGTAGTTGTCCCTGAAATGCGCATCGGCGCTGGCGATGATAATCATGTACACGCCCATGAGAAAGTCCGAGGCCGCGAGGTTGGTGATGAGGAAGGTCTGCACCGAGGCGGCGTCGCGTTTATCCCGGTACGTGGTAGCGATGCGGTACCCGAAGACGAAAAGGTTGCCGAGGAGAGCACTGATTCCGAGCACCCAGATGAAGAAACGGAGGGCCGGGTTACGGATAAGGTCTTTACAGTCTGAGAATTCATCACTTGGTGCTATGCATTTGATCATCTGCTGGTCTTTAGTCTGCTCTCTCAGGCAACAGAACAGAAACTGACTTGCCACTCTGTGTAGGAGAAAGGGTGACAAGAGATAAACAGTTAAGGAATGTTGATATATTTTTTATATTAAGTTTTTGGCCATGAAATAAATCCCCACTCACTGTGAATAAAGTCATGAGTTCGAAGCCCAGTCATGACAGTTGTATCGCTGAAGGGTTACGGTACCTTTTTGTAGATCAAGCTTTTGGTCATGACATGAATACCTACTCATTGTGAATGAATATGTATGTAATATTACCTGGAGAAGTTTCAGCTTCATAGTTGTCAAGCTTTTGAGAAAAAAAAAAGTGAAAATCACAGAGCAAGGTTTTCAGGAGAGTCGCGTAAGCGTTGTACGTGCTAAAATAGTTTTCATCGCCAGAGACGAACAATATTTTCGTGACATGTGTCGCACATAAAGTACTCAGTGTGGTTACTCTATAGTTTGACGAGTAAATGTAAAATGTTATTTAACCTACTTATAGTCACCGATAATTAAACCCTATATGCAGTAAGTTGTACTCACATGGTCTCAAGACTGTCCAAGTCATCGAACACATCCTTAGACGCGACTGAACTAACATCACGAATGTCTCTGTAAAACGGACAAATTCAAAATGACATTCTAAAAAGTGTTCGGGAATTAGGTACATAATTAGATCCCGGTCAATAGGCTTAGGAACACGGTCAGATTCTGGGCTACATCTGGAACAGAGTTGGTGCTACCTTATTTTTTTGTGCTTAGGGTAGGTCTACATGATTAAGGCCACGTTTAGAGCACAATAGTCTACTCGGTGTAAAGTTAGGTGTCGCGCGAACAGGGTCCAATTTCATGGCTCTGTTTACCGCCGAATTCTGTGCTTATGGTCACCATTTTTCGCATACGTGCAAGCACCGAATTTCTGCGCTAACTGTGTAGGCGTATAATGCCTAGTATAGTAACGTGGCGTTCGCAAGCGCAGAAGCCAAAATAAGATTGCTAAACCGTGAAATACGCTTGGCTGCTTCCAAAAGCGCCGATTTTTGTTTTGCTTACGGTAAGCAGAGCCATTATGGGCCAAGCATGTGACACTCTTTCTTCGAGTCCAATATGGCTGCCTACACTTCCTTCTGAACGAAAATGGCCGTCGTCTATTAAATTGCTGCGGTACCGCTGCTAAAACATAAGATTCTCGGTGGTCTATTTGGTAAGACACTGCTCTAGATTGGCAAAGGTCGTGGGTTCAAATCTCACGAGTAATATGCCTGTGATTTTTTCCCCCACAGAACTCGGGAATGTACTGAGTATACAGTGCTATAACCCACATCAATGTAAGGGTAAAACCAAAATTAATACATAATATTCAACGAATTGTCAAGGTCGGATGTGAAAAAAAAGATCAAAACAAAAAGAAGAATTTCTTTTTTTTTCTTACAACCAGCGTAGATTGCTAAGACCTGCAAATGCCCCAACTTCAATTGATCTCAATTTATTGTCAGCAAGTGATCTGGAAAAGGGACAAAACAAAATAACAAAATGAGTAAAATGTTTAATGACGCAATAGTTCAGTTATGGAATACACTTTCATTCACAGTGATAGGGATTCATGTCATGGCAAAAAACAAATCTACAACAAATTATCAAAGACCTTAATATTTCTATAATCAAAGCAGTCATGTTGCTTAGCCCTATATAGGATTCTTTCTCTGTACACAGGAACAGAGTCCTAACTATTGAGGCCCGTTTATGGGGCGGAAAAACTTCACAGCTTCATAACTTAAATCTTACCTGCAAGAAAGCACCAATTTGAACAGATTCACATTCCATGGCAGCATATGTTTTTCTGCGGTGGGTTTTGATCGTAAGTTATTCTTCACAAATCCGTCAATTTCATGAAATAATGCAGCTCCCAACGTTAAGGAATTTCCATTTTTGTTTGACTCTCACAGTCTGCCGTGTGTACGCAAGACGCACGACGCGCAAATTTTGAATTGTGTTGTTGACTCTGTGCAGTCAAGATACGGTGACCAGAATTCATGCGTCTAAGCTTGCATCATGCGTCTTGCACGCGAATGTATACGCGTACGCACGACAACAGACAACACTGTGAGAAAACAATCGAAACGGGAATTTTTTTACGTTGGAAGCTGCATTATTTCACGAAAATGACGGCTTTGTGAGGAATATACGAGGACCAAAACCCACTGCAGAAAAATGTATGCCGCCATATAGAATGTGAATCTGTTGAAATTTGTGGCTTGTTGCAGGTAAGATTCGAGTTATGAAACTTTGAAAATTTTCCGCCCCAGAAATGTACCCTGATGTCCAGGACGTCACTGTAGTACAAAACGAAAGTGTAAGGCCGCCTGGGCTATCACGTTGCTGTACCTGCAATAGACTATTGGTTGGTATTATTATTTTAAAATAGTAGATTTACTTACAGATTCTGAAGAGACGAGAGTCCTTCAAATGTTCCTGGCTCGATGGTTTCAATGTTATTGCCTGAAAGGTTTCTGTAAAGAAAACAAAACAAAGAACCCGAAATGCATTAGTTTGGCTAATGTGGAATAATTTTTTCAAACTTTTGAGATTTCGTTTTCGACAAAGTAAGAATAATTTACATTTCTTTTCCTTTTTTTTTCGCATATTGTTTTTGTTGTTTTGCTTTTTCCCTGCGGAATTAATTGCTTGTCGTTGTAACCAATTTTGTCGCTGCCGCTACCGTTGTTTTTGTTACTGCTCCTGCTGTCGTTGTCGTTTTCGTTGTCGTCGTCGTTGTTGTTATTGTTGTTGTTGTTTTGTGTGCCATTTTTGTACATAGTGTAATGAGTCCTAACATAAAAAATAATGTTTCCAAATAGAATGCACTTACAGTTTTAACATGTTTGGGTTATTTCTAAACATCCCCCGCTCCAGTACTCCAATGCCATTCCCTTCCAATTTACTGCAAATGAAGAGAATTTCACCAAGGTAAAGAAAACCAATGGAAACAAGGCGTTGAAAATATCATTCAAAACTATATTGTTAAAATAAAGCTTTTGTTTTGCTCAGGCATTATAATAGAGGGAATTTTGCATCGGAAATAAATAATAATAATGTTGGTTGACCAATCCTACCACATCGGTGATTATGGGTAAAATAAAAATTAATATAAAGCACTAGGTGGGACGACTATTTACTTCGGTGCAATAGTTTACTAGAAATTTTAAGTGAACACGATTATTTGACCATCCACAATACCATTGACAATATTGTGTAAATCAATTTGTGTATATAGAACGATTAGTTTTTAAGAATGTAAAAATATGAATTGAAACTTTGCATGGTGGAAATACGATAAAGTGAGGTTTCCGGCAACACCGTGTAATGATAATCTCTAACTGAGTTGGGGTGGTTCTGAAAAGAACCTTAGGTTTCAACTCGACGTTTCGATCAGTATATATGTACTATGATCGTCTTCTGGAGAAAGCAAGAACGCAAAGGTTTTTTTTTACCGTACTTACAGTTCCATTAACAAAGGATAATTACTGATTTGTATGAACAAAAGCTCCTCTATTGAGTCAAACAATGGGCCATTGTCTCTTTTGTTCCTGCCACTTGACGTTGATTGGGTCATGTTGGTTGGGCGCATGGAATTTAGGAATCTGCCGGAAAAAAGAAACATAAACAACTGTCAGTTTTTTGTCTGTTAATCACGTTCTCGTCTCGTTTAAAGGCAGTGGACACTATCGGTAATTACTCAAAATAATTATTAGCAGAAAACCTTTCTTGGTGACGAGTAATGGGGAGAGGTTGATGGTATAAAACATTGTGAGAAACGGCTCCCTCTGAAGTGCCATAGTTTTCGAGAAAGAAGTAATTTTCCACTAATTCAATTTCGAGACCTCAGATTTAGAACTTGAGGTCTCAAAATCAACCATCTAAACGCACACAACTTCGTGTGACAAGGGTGTTTTTTTCTTTCATTATTATCTCGCAAGTTTGATGACCGATTGAGCTCAAATTTTCACAGGTTTGTTATTTTATGCATATGTTGAGATACACGAACAGTAAAGGCTAGACTTTGACAATTACCAATAGTGTCCACTGCCTTTAAATACACACATTTGGTAAATTGTCAAAGATCAGTATTCCCACTTGGTGTGTCCCAACATATGCATAAAACAACATACATGTGAAAATCTGACTCAATTATTGGTCATCAAAGTTGCAAGAAAATAATGAAAGAAAAAAACACCGTTGCAAAAATATGTGCGCTTTGAGAAAGGCTTGAGAGGCCTAACGTATTTTAATAATTATTAATAAAAACAAAATTACCTCAAATGAACAGTTTCTTGCAACTGTTTGATGCTACCAACAGCTATGCATTGCTCGTTACTAAGTATTTTTTGTTTTGCTAATAATTATTTGGAGTAGTTACCAATAGTATACAGTGACATTTTGTACAGTGCCATATTTGTACAGTGCCATTTTGTGCCCCCCCCCCCTCCCCACACCGTACATCCCTCCTGCGAACCAACATCTTGTCAGGTAGGAGTCTTCTTGCTTACTTTAAAATCAAGGATAATAAAGACCGGGTAACTTACAATTGTCTGACATCTTTGGAATGAAATGATGTCAATGTGTTACAGACCAGGTATAATAGTAATAACATCAATGGGATACTTTTGGGATGCGTGGTGGCAGCAGACTTACCAGGTTAAATCCATTGTCCTGGATGATGTGCCCATGCTCAGAACTACATAAACAATGGAAATTTACCTGGTAAGTATGCTACCACCTAGCACCTCAAAGTCTCACATTGGAATCATGTCAGCATAATGCCCGGTCATTAACATGATAAGAGAGATACAGTTTATTGACCGGTCTTTAAAATTAGGGTAATAAAGACCGAGTAACTCACAATTGCCTGACGTCATTTGGAATCGTACCGCCATCCGACTCTGCCCATTCACCTCTACACGAATATGAAAGACCTGCGCAGTTGCAGCTTTCTGGGCATGGCGCATCTACGTAATAATTTAAATATGTTAATTTATGCAGTTCCCAATAATGCTGTTGGATGTCTAGACAGATAATTAAATTGATAATGAAACTATTACAGTGTCAATCATGTAAGCACTTAATGGCAAGGCTCCTCACATATTTCTGAACTTCTTCAAGCTTACACTCCATCAAGAAATCTTCGATCAAGTTCCGTGCTTCTCCTCATTGAACCCAAGTCTCGACACTCATGGGGTGACTGGTCTTTTTCTTCAGCTGCGCCACGCATCTGGAATTCTCTACCACTTACTCTTAGATCTTTCATTCAAATCTCTTCTCATAACTTATCTTATGTCACAGGTTTTCAATGACTATTTTTTTTTTACTGTGCCTTGAACACCCAGCAGGGTGGATAAGTGCGCATTACAAGTCTTATTATTATTATTATTATTATTATTATTATTATTATTAAACCTACCGCAGAAAAGTTCATCATCCCCCGTCCGGCCACAGTCTTTTATTCCATCACAGACCTTGTCCAGACGTATACAGTAAGGTTTTTTGCCGCATTTGTAGGCCCCTGGACACGTGTAATTCTCTACAGAAACCAATGGATGGAAATATAGCAGCAAGTAGAACATCAAGTAGTGGAAAAAACTACAGTTGGCAGTAAAACTATCACCACAAAAATTCTTAACAACATAAATTTGGTTTCAAATGTTTTAGATACCAAACGGTACCCACAATTCAAGTCAATTTCAATTAAATTTAGTTTGAACATCACGTAAAAAAAAAACCATGAAAATTGTTTTCCAGTGTGCATCTAAAGGTAAATACAACAAACATTAATTTGTTAAATAGAAAGCTAGGAGGACTATACAAAAATAAACGGGACAAAATACACACTGACAAAGATACAACCATCCAAAAAAATACTAGGTAGACGAAAAAAAACTACAAAAAAACAAAAACACAACAAATAAACAAACGAGTGTAGTCCAAGTCATGGTCGCTGCACTTGTGTTCTTAAAGGCAGTGGACACTATTGGTAATGACTCAAAATAATTATTAGCGTAAAACCTTTCTTGGTGCAGGTAATGGGGAGAGGTTGATGGTTTAAAACATGTGAGAAACGGCTCCCTCTGAAGTGCCATAGTTTTCGAGAAAAAAGTAATTTTCCACAAATTCAATTTCGAGACCTCAGATTTAGAACTTGAGGTCTCGAAATCAACTATCTAAACGCACACAACTTCGTGTGACAAGGGTATTTTTTCTTTCATAATTATCTCGCAAGTTCGATGACCGATTGAGCTCAAATTTTCACAGGTTTGTTATTTTATGCATATGTTGAGATACACCAACTGTGAAGGCTAGTCTTTGACAATTACCAATAGTGTCCACTGCCTTTAAGCACGACGTTTTACCATTAATGATAATGTCCTTTGGATGGCACACATGCCGTAGGCCCCGTGTACTAGGATTGAAAAAGAACCCAGAAAACCTACCGTGGAATAGGGGTTAACCCCTGGTTTTTTTCTGCTTCACATATAGTTATAGCACCCTGTTTACCGGTTTCCTCAGGCTTGCAAGCTATACAGTGATAAAGTTCACTTTCATGAGGCATTCCTAGTTTTAGTTTTAAGACCATGGCCCAATTTCATGGCTCTGCTTACCGCCGAAATCTGCGCTTACGATCACGATTCCCCGCTTACGTGCAAGCGCCAAATTTCTGCACTAGCCTTGTAAGCGTAGAATGCTAGTAACGTGAAATGCACACGCGCAGGAAGCCCATATTCGCCGCTAACCTGTGGAACACGACGCCGTAAATCACAGAATTCCCTGCTTCCATAAGCACCGATTCTGTGCTTACGGTAAGCAGAGCCATGAAATTGGGCCCAGTTGGTAGTTTCGCCCAAGTAAAGGAATAATGCATGTGAAACGCGCAAAGATTCCCACTTGGGCATGATCACTCTCGTCTACTTACCACACCCTAGTTCATCTTCCCCTTCTGGGCAATCTAGATTGCCATTGCATCTTAAAGAAATCGGTATGCAGTAGGAGTTGGGACACTTCAACGTGAATTCAGGACACACAAAAGACTCTGCAAAGAAATGAAAACCATGTGTCTTTACCACAACATTATAGTTGTTAAAGGCACTGGACACTATTGGTAATTACTCCAAATAATTATTAGCATAAATTATTACTTGGTAACGAGTAATGGGGAGAGGTTGATAGAAACATTGTGAGAAACATTGTGAGAAACGGCTCCCTCTGAAGTAATTTTCAACGAATTTGATTTTGAGACCTCAGATTTAGAATTTGAGGTCCCGAAATCAAGCATCTGAAAGCACATACATGTAAATTCGACATCGCCGCCGCTGTTGTTGTTGTTGTTGTTGATGTCGATGTTGTTGGAGCTTTGAACTTACCGCAGTCTCTTAGATGAGTGACGTCACGACATCCCTTAATGTAGCCGTGCTTGTCAAAATCTAAGATGCATTTGTTGCTTTGATCAACACAGACTTCGTTTAGGCAATATATTTCTCCATTCATGCAGTTTCCTTCTTCTTTGTAGTCTAGAAGAAGAAGCATAGTATGAACAAAGAAGAATATTAAAGATGTGAGCTTGGCAACTACTGCTTGGTTTTCTGTATTGTTTCGAGTGTCTTGGCCGAGCGGTTTAGAGCATAAGTTCAAGTTCTGGTTGTTTAGTAATCGGAGTGTGGGTTCGAATCCCGTTCATGGCACTTGAGCAAGATGCTTTTACTTCTATTGCTTCCCTTCTATATAAGGAGCTTCTTACGGGATGCTTATGGGGTGTGAGTTTTAGGGGTTGTTAATGGAACGTTTAAGGACCGCCCTTTAGGGCTGTTTAAGGGCTGCTTTATGGACTACTTTGTGGCGGTTTGGGGCTACTTCTTGTGTGCCAATCTGGCTGAGGGGCTTAGGGTCTGCTCGCTGTCTGCTTCGAGGCTGCTGACGGGTTGCTTATGGGCTGCTTACGGAATGCTTTAGGGGCTGTTGCTGTTGTTTGGGTTATGCGATACGTACCACAATTCACTTCATCTTCTGCTTTCAGTCCCTGACAATCAGTAAAACCATCACACTTCTTGCTCAATGGTATCCATATATCAGAGTAGCACTGGAAACTGTTGCTGATCGAGTCTGAAAATTGATGAATATAAATATCTTTTGAGTTTATTTAATTGTGGAAATCGATTTAACTGTTATTATACTATTAGTCACAGAGTTATTATTTTTCAACATTATTAGTAGATTATGATTATGGGATTTGAGGCATTGCATGGTGAGGTGTAGTTAGTTTGCAGTAACACTATGTGTATCTACTTGCTGGGTAGATTATGTTCTTTTAAGAACTCGTCTTGCTTTTATTTTCTTCTACCGCGGAGTAGAATTTTGGGACACTTCTCAGTTCTGAAAATGAACTGCCCTGCTTTTTAACCGCTACCTGGGCGGAAGGTAAAACATAATCCGGACTATTTTTTTGAATTTTTTTATTTTTACTTTTAGTGGATTCAAGACGCTGGACACTATTGGTAGCTGTCAAAGCTGTCAACACTTCGTAAGTTACGACTGCCATAGGGTCGTCGTAAGAATGATATGTTTCCTACGATGCGTCGCTACTTGCGATGAGTTTCATGAAATCGGGGGCTGACTTACCGCACTTTGTGATGTCAGATCTGTCCCTACAGTCTTGGGTTAGGTCGCAGTATTTGGATGCATCGATGCAATGGTGGTCATCACATCGAAACTCTCCATCGGTGCAGTTTGGGTAAACTGAAACATGACAAATTACCACGTTGCAATTGGAGACTTTGGACCGCTAGGTGGCAGCAGACTTTCAAGGTAGATTGCCATTGTTTACTTTGACCCTTTTCGAAACGACTGGATTTGGCTTCGTATTCGGCTCAGGATAGCTTGGCTCCGCGGTTGTTTCGACAATTGCGCGTGCTTTGAGTATACGCGCCCAGGGTTCCAGACGAGAGGACGGAGCCTGAAGCAGAATCTGAAGCCGTGGTTTCGAAAAAGGCCATAGTTCTGAGCTAGCCTGAACATCTGACGTCACACTTCGACGTGTACATTGACCTTTGACCTACCCTCATTTCACATAGAGGTACGCAGTCAAATTATACTGCGGACATGACAGCAGTGACGGTTTTGGCATCATACGTCACTGCATAGAGGAAGGAAGAGAAGGAGTTCGAACAAAGGGACTTCAAAAGTCGAACCCGTGGTACCGCGGTCATTTAACGACACCTCATAATCACCCACATACCTTACACAAACAATGGGCGACCTGGCGTATATGAGTTTGCGCGTGCGCACTTGGTTCTTCACCAAACTATGGGGTCGTACATGTATGTCGTATGGATATAATAAAGGAAAAAATACTTTTTTGAGACGCGATACATTTTTTGTACGCTATTGGACACCTAAACGATGAACAAAATTTAATACCAACCACCCTCGTGTGCTTATACCCAAATTTTGATCCACCGCTAGTGACCGGAAAGTTGCAAAAAATGTAAAAATATATGCTATGATATTTCCATGAAAACACCACAATTGGTAATGAAGAAGCGTATATTCACAATTCTTGTCTCCAATGATTCAACTTTACACGAAGGCAACAGTGCAGAGTGGTGGTACCCTGCCTCTGTACAAAGAGAATTAATCGCGCTCACTAATCCAACGTCCTGCAGGAGGTCACCTATCTTTTTTCACTGGCAGACAGGGGCTATTGTAAGGGTTTTCGTTTGTAACTCTGCGGTTTGGCGGGCCGTTCATACTTCTTCTCTTCATTCCTCCATGGTCACTGCACGTTGATATCATTGTATCAAATGGAATCACTGGATCTAGCGGCAGGGACCTGCCTTTATCCTTGCGGAAAACGACAGGGGCCCAGTCTAGTTCTGAGCATGCTCACTTATTAACCGATAACAATATATTTTACCTGGTAAATCTGCTGCCACTAGCGTCCTTAAAGTCCCCCATTCCTAATACTTGATGACAGTGAAAATAAGTGAGTAAATTGCTTCGGTTTAACCCTCAGAGCAGCCGAGGGGTGCGGGCGTAAGGACCAGCTTCATAGTTGTTTTGTGGATCAAAATTTGAGGATCAATTCTGCTGACTTTGTTTTGGAACTACCCTTAAACATCATAACTTTGATAAACTGTAGTTATTTCTGGGTGGGTTAAAGGCAGTGGACACTATTGGTAATTTACTCAAAAGAATTATTAGCATAATATAAAACCACACTTGGTAATGAGTAGTGGGTAGAGGTTGATAGTATAAAACATTCTGAGAAACAGCTCCCTCTGAAGTGACGTAGTTTTCGAGAAAGAGGTAATTTTCCATGAATTTGATTTCGAGACCTCAAGTTTAGAATTTGAGGTCTCAAAATCAAGCATCTGAAAGCACACAACTTCGTGGGACAAGGGCGTTTGTTTCTTTCATAGTTATCTCGCAACTCAGACGACCAAATCAAGCTCATGAAAATTTTCACAGGTTTGTTATTTTATGCATATGTTGAGATACACCAAGTGAGAAGACTGGTCTTTGACAATTACCAATAGTGTCCATTGTCTTTACCTCGGAGGTTGACAAATGGTGTTGGGTACCAGGTTAGTCTGTTATGGACCCATTACAATGTGCACATGAATTATCATAGTTTGTGCACCAAAAAATTAATCCTTTGGATCAGTATAGTAGTATTGACCCAATATGTTTAGAATGCTTCAATCTTTAAGTGTTTAATCTTTTTTGTTCACTTGTATTTAAAATAATTCGAATAAACAACCCAAACAAACAAAATTGTCTTATTGGATTTGCTGCCTTGCCTCAACCGTGGCAAAAACAAAATAGTAATAATTATAAGCAATATATTTAATTGTATTTATTTATTTGTGTACTGACCACAATTCAGTTCGTCCGAATCATCTTGACAATCATCTTTAGAGTCACAGTAGAAAGAAGCCGGAATCTTGCTGTTGTCATGACAAGTAAAATATGTCCCTTCACCAAGTTCTGAAATTGAAACAGACATATGTTACGATAATACATTATTGCTGCGTCCTTCGGATGGGACGTAAAGCCGTAGGTCCCGTGTTTTGTGTAATGCACGTAAAATAACCCACTGCACATATCGTAAAAGAGAAGGGCTCACCCCGATGTTCCTGATTTGATGGCAGCATATTGCATCACAGCACCTTGTAAACCGATACATAGGTATTAAACTTCAAACACGGAGATCCACACACCTGGCAGGAAATCATTACTGAGTGCTGGATATGATATGAGCGCTGTATGAAAACCTAGTACTATTAAAGTAATTGACTTATTTTCAAATATAATGGATTTATTTCTGCACCAAGCCCCGTTTTGATCATTTTATTAACACACTAGAGGCAACAAAACCGAAAGGTGCCGTTTTCTTATTTTGTATTTGTTATGTTGCTGTTGTTGTACACTAGTTCGTGGTATAGCACCATGTGTGTCTGTACTTACTGGGTAGATTATGTTCTTTTGAGAATATTGTTTGCTATTTTTCTACTGCTGTGGAAATCGGGAGACTTCTCAGTTCTAAAAAGAACTGTTAACTGGGCAGAGGATATGAAATCCGTTTTTAACACAATTTACTCCATTGAGGCACAATGTAACATAAAGTGATTTGTGGTTTACCGTCTAGACATGTCGGGAAGTCTTCATCACTTTCGTCGAAACAATTTGGAAAGCCATCACAGAGAAAAACCTTCTGAACACACTCCCCGCTGCCACAAGTAAAAAGATTAGCAGGGCAGTCTAGCGGTCCTGTGAACAAGTGCAAAATAAATGATTTTACTTCTCAATAAAGTTAAAGGAACGTTATAGAATTGGTAAGAAACAAAAATCGTGAAGACCACAGATTTACATAAAACTTACACAGTCTAATGATGATGATAGTAGAAAACATCCCTTGAAATATTTCTGTCTGAAATGTCATATTTGATGAGAAATAAGTAATCTGATTTCATGTTTTGAGTTCATCGCTCAGTGAGCGTTTTATTAATTTTTGTTTGGGCATTGATGCAATGCAAAATTTGTAAACGGTTTTTCACTGGTTTCTCGTGACCCAGATGGCCGATTGATCTCAAACTTCTAAAGGTTTGTCAGTTTATGTATATGATGGATTACATAAATTGCTTACACTGCCAGCAACTGTTTTGTTAGCAACAACCAATTCTGTAATGTTCCTTTAAGTGAAATGGTATTATTGGTTATATTGGACCATTTCACCCAATACATGCTACTATAGAAACCTCCATTCAGCTAACAAAGATATCCTTGCTAAAGGAACGCGTTGCCTTGGATCGGTCGAGTTGGTCCTTGAAAAGCGTTCTGTAATCGTTTGTTATAAAATGCATATGGTTAGAAAGATATTGTAAAAGTAGAATACAAGTATCTACACAAATATGCCTCGAAATTGCGTGGTTTTCCTTTTACCTCGTCGACTAACACGGTCGGCCATTTTATGGGAGTCAAATTTTTGACGCCCATAAATGGCCGACCGTGTTAGTTCGGGACGTATTATGAAAACCGTGCAATTTTGAGTGATACTTGTGTGGATCATTGTATTCTACTTTTACAACATATTTCTATTAAACCATAATATGCATTTTATAACAAACGGTTACAAACGCTTTTTATAGACCAACTCGACCGATTCAAGGCAATGTCTTCCTTTAATTTTGGAGAACCCACAGAAGTGTTTATACACCTGCAACCGTGGACCTCCTATTGTCCCTCTTTTGTTTATAACTTTTTGCAACAGTTCCCGTTGGTTTTGTACATGTTTCCAAGCTGTGGACCTTTCCAAAACCGTGGACCCCATTGTCCTCTTTAGTTATAGGTACCCGGTTTGAATGTGTAAACCTACTCATATACACCGAGGTGTTTTAGCACTGTATACTCAGTACTTTCCCGAGCTCTGTGAAAACAAGTCACAGACATATAGCTTGGGTGGGATTCGAACCCACGACCTCTGCAAATCTACAGCAGTATCTTACCGACTAGACTACCGAGAATGTCCGGTAGGGAGCTAGAGGCAGTTCAAATCCTATGTTTCAGCAGCGGGTACCGCAAAGAGGTTGAAATTTGAATCGGGGGAAAAAGGAATATTAATTATGGTTTTATATGCCGAGTAATGTGCTCGTGAGGGATTGCCTTATTGTTCAAATCAAATCAAACAGTTGATACTTATTTTACATTGCTTCATGGTTGAAACTGTTTTCGTACCAGAAATTATTGTATCTCCCATGCGTTCAGGCTCCACGTCGTAATCTGGAAAAAGAAAAACAAACAAAAAAGGCCTGTAATTTCGGACAATTTAGTTTCTTAGGCTGATTTTTTTTATAAAGTTTGCATAATCACAAAACAACAAGTGAGCCAAATGTCACCAGCTAAAACAATATGTCTATGCATTGTTTGTGATCGTTCCAGCTAACCTTTCCTGAGCAGGCCCTCCTTTATGCTTACTACAGAGTTTATGCGCTTAGCCCCATGGTATAATACTTGTCAATGACCCCAGCAAGCGCATAAATCTATATAAGGGTAAGCAAAGCTATTAAATTTGGTCCCGTGGGGTTGAGCATGACACTCACCTAAGCTATTGTGAATCGTGCGGGGTGGGGCGGGTTAAGGTAGGGTTTGGATTGGGGTTAGAATCGTCCTCATAAACATGCAGTTATTAGGCCACAGAGGTTTTCATTGTTACCGTTTTTAATTTCAAAGTTCTAGTTTTACTATCTGGTTTTTCGTGTCCTTTTGTTTTAAATCAATGATTCGGTTCGGCTTATTTTATCTGCCTTAATGCGGCTGCCACATTTTGTTCATTATAACCTTACATGTACGTTGGCCATTTTGTTTGGCTACAACTTCTGTGTGTGACAGTAAGTAATTTAGTGTAGCATTACATTGGGTGCGTTTGACTAGCTTCCCTGGGACCCCGCGGTGCTCACTCGGGTGAGCCCTGACAAGAGCTAATCGAACAATCACACTCGCCCTCTCATGGTAATGTCATGCATATCGGGTGACCCCCAAGTGACCCACTCCACAAGCAGGGCACTGGGGGCTGACCAGGGTGAGCCCCTGGAATGACGTCAAAGCTATTTGAACATACCGGGAGCAAACCGGGGATGACCCAGGGAAGCTAAACGAACGCACCCAACGAGAGTCACAAAGTGGATAGTCTGGCACCTACGTGTATACGTATTATAATTATCATTGCTATACTACCAATGGTATGATGAAGGGATCATGACTACCTAATGCATTCGTCTTGCAGATGTACTGCCTGGCCTCCAATGACGCACATGCTACGTCATGCCACGTGGCGGTTGTTCTTACGTCATCCATCTCAATGTTGGTGCACTCTTCAAGTATACCGCCATTGGGTTGGTAGTACTCGAACCTCTCCTCGTGCTCTTCTCTATAAAACATAAAGAAGTCTTGTAAGATAGCTTCGAGGGGTAGTGAACACCGAGATTGTGGTCTGTGTTTAGAGGCACTGGACACTATTGGTAATTACCCCCAAATAGTTGTTAGCATAGCAACTTACGTGTAACGTGGTAGCGAGCAATGGAGAACTGTTGATAATTTATAACATTGTGAGAAACGGCTCCCTCTTTTATTTCTTTTTCTTAAAACAATTGTCAAACTTCATGATCCGAAGGTCAAATAGAGTAAGTACAATAGGTACATATAGAGTTTTTTTAGAAAGAGGTTAATTATCACTCAAATAAACAAAGACTTTAGGCCTGAAGCCTTTCGTACGCATCTGAAAGCACAAACATTTGTGCAACAAGTGTTTTTTTCTTTCTCTCACAACTTCGATGACCAAACGAGTCAAATTTTTACAGTTTTTGTATTTTTAATGCATATAATAATTGAGATATACCCATTGTCTTAAACTTACCACCATACGCGTAATTATTACGTATGAAGGAAAACCAAAGTGGAGCTCGGACTATTATTGTTATTATTTATTTTATATACAACAAATGAGATAAATATTATTATTACATTGTAGTATTTTTTTTTCTCGTAAAACGTACGTAAATGGAATGGACCAGTCCGTGTAACTCATTGGACTCCCGTCTGACCAACGAAAAACTCCCTCAGGGGTCCTACCGGTAAGCCCTTAACAGATGTTGAGAAATTGAGAAGAAAAAAAAGTAGTTACATTATGAAAATCTTGATTTTCATGGGACTCATTATGTAGAATCAACCAATCAATCAATCACACAATCAACAAAATCAGTAAAATTATTCAAATCAGGTCGATCAATAAAAATTATACAGCAAATCAAAATGAATTCAAACAATAGATAGATCAACTGATCAGAGAGGTTGACAGACCATTCGATCAATCAACAAATTGTGTCAATTAATCAATATATATGTTTGTAAAATTCAATATAGTTTTAGTGTAGTCATCCAGGCAACCAGTAATCAACACTAGAATCATTCGATCGATCAAAAATTTTCACAAACTAATTAACAGATTTTGGAAATTATATGTGATGTGATTAGTCAATCAAATAGTCGAATAGTTGAATAATCGATCGATAGTTACCAATCATGTCAACAATATTCGATTGATCAATCGATGGTTACTAATCGACAATAACTGATTGGTGATCGATAGTTGCCAATTGACCGATCGGTAGTTACCAACCAACAGTACTTGATTGATCGATTAATAGTTACCAATCAACAATAATCAATTGATATATCGATTGTTACCAATCAACAATATCCAATTGATCGATCAAATATTTACAAATCAACTGTAATCGACTGATCGATTGCTACCAATCAGCAATATTCCATTGATCGTTTGAACGTGACCACGTTACAATAATCGAATGATTGTTCGACAGTGACCAATCAATACTTTTCTAATGTATACCAACCTATATACGTGCTCAGATTTGTTCTATGCCAGATTGTTGCCAACATCACGTGAATAAACTCTGCCTCATCGATGTTCATAATACTGACGAGGTGGCTGTCCTTGCCCTGACACCCGCCCTCTGCGTCAGACCAACGAATCTGTCCCCAAGAAAACCGAACTGGATTAAATACTATTAATTTCAGTTTTCTCCTTACCCTGATGTGTACTGTTATAGATAGGTATTCGTACTTGCTCTTCAGAACTAGTGATTTCAATGGATACAATCATTTCATTTGATTAACGGGCAGTGACGTAAGCTTTCTGATGTGTTTTGATTGGTTTGAGGTGCACTTGGCTTTCTGATGTGTTTTGATTGGTTTGAGGTGCACTTGGCTTTCTGATGTGTTTTGATTGGTTTGAGGTGCACTTGGCTTTCTGATGTGTTTTGATTGGTTTGAGGTGCACTTGGCTTTCTGATGTGTTTTGATTGGTTTGAGGTGCACTTGGCTTTCTGATGTGTTTTGATTGGTTTGAGGTGCACTTGGCTTTCTGATGTGTTTTGATTGGTTTGAGGTGCACTTGGCTTTCTGATGTGTTTTGATTGGTTTGAGGTGCACTTGGCTTTCTGATGTGTTTTGATTGGTTTGAGGTGCACTTGGCTTTCTGATGTGTTTTGATTGGTTTGAGGTGCACTTGTGGTTGTCTGCATCTAAATACAGGTGAATAATGTACATATGAACGGGGATTGACCTATGTTTAAGGCCACTCTCTGGCGTTATTCATGAGCCTGGAAGTATGATGTTCAGGCTATAATATGTTAATAGCACGCCCAACATGTTTGAGGAAAAACAAAAACATAAGTATGCTGCCACTAAGCGTCCAATAACTTTACCTTTTCATCATTTTCAAAGAATCGATAGCAGTGTTCTTGAAAGTGGTACCATGAACCATCCTTGCAGTTCTCACTCGTCGGAATGACAGCCAATCTGGGCTGGAAGTAACGCCCGGAATATCTCGCTGCGAACCCCCTTCCTCTGAGTAAAGGATCTAGCTGAAAGTCAATGTACATCTGATTCCTGGAGCTCTGGATCGGTCCATCCGGCCGATGGTCATTACATAGTGCAGCACCTATTATATCGTCCGAAGGGGATAACCCATCCCTTGCAGTTAGGTATCCTTCTCTACACATCTTCATCAAACCACTCGGGATATCGAAATCGTCAAACTCGACTTCTACGTAGGTTCCGGGCAGGGTTGTTATCACATAAGTGGCTTGCGAAGCTGGACTGCCATACGTAGGGCTGCCGTATGGTGGACTGTTGAAGACAGGATTGGCGTAGGAGTAGCCGGGTGACACGATGTAGGCGTGTGGGTAGTTGCATTGATACGGTAAAATGGCGCTTGTTGTACGGCCAACTTGGCATCCAGGCAAATCTGTCGATGTGTGAATGACGTCATAGTTATCTATGCTATGAGAATGTGTTGCATGGAATTAAAGTTACTGGACACCTTTGGTATTATTCTCAAAGACCAGTATTCCCACTTGGTGTATCCCAAATAGGAATAAAAACATATCTCGGACTAAATTGGTAATCGAAGTTGCAAGAAAATAATGAAAGAAAAGACACCCCTTTTGCACAAAAATTAATGTGTGTGCTTTCAAGCGTTTGGTTTAGCTTAGCAGATAGTGCATATTTATTGCACAGGCTGTATTATACTCCTGGGGAGCTGAGATGAATTAAGGCCCAGTGACCAGCCGTCGATTTCACAAAGAGTTAGGACTCGTCTTATCTCGAGGTAGGACGAGTAACTCGTCCTAACTTAGGATTAATCTTAAGGTTTGCATGCTACAATGCAGGGTTGGGACTCGTCCTAAGTCCTAAGATCAGTCTTAAGTTAGGAAGAGTTTTGGACGGCAGGGGTAATATGTTTGAAGCGCTTTCGATTCGAAAAGCCCTGTTTAAAAACTGGTTATTATTATTGTCATGATCTGTTTAAGTATGAAATAATGTGCTGTTGCATTACCGACTGTTTTGTAGTCTGCCTGGAACCCCACAGTGTTGATCTCCAGGCCAGTCAGATACATCACTGTCATCACGTTGGTATCTGAGATCACCGCTGGGGGCGCACCCATGCCGAACTCGTATTTCTTGTGAGCTTGTCCCATTGTTATTTGTTCAGGAAGAGCAAAAAATATTTCCACTCTGCAATGAAGAACAGGCGAAGAGAAATTGCAAACAAATCAAAACATAACTGTAGTGTTAATAGTCTCGGTGGTCTTTTTATAGAAAATGAGGTCATGGTTTTATGCAAGATCTTGTTGTGCGAGAGCTGGATGGTTTGGTTGGTTTTTACCACAGGAATACAACCCGACCCGAGTATTTGACGCAAACGTTGACACCCTTACTCCTTGTCTGTTTTGATATTACTTAACGACGTACGAACACAATAATAACAATTCCATCAGCAAAGGGGATTACAAACATAAGAATCATGCCCGCCAGTTCAATGTTTTAAAAGGGTGTGTTATTTTAGAAGTAAAAATTACTGATAAATACGTACGCGGGCGTTATGACATTTTGCTCTTAGAAAGCAAACACCACAACATCCCCCAAAACAAACAAACACAGCCGCACATCCTATCCATGCCTTCCCATAACTGTTTTCCCGCAAACCATTTCGCGTTGCAACCAGGGCCCAATTTCATAGAGCTGCTAAGCACGAAAATTTGCTTAAAGCATGAAATTTCTTCCTTGGTAAAAACAGGTTTACCAACCGAATTTCCATTTTTATGCATTTCCTAGTTACTTGTATTCAGCTGTTGTATGGTTATCTTGAAAATCACGTAGAAATTTGGTTGGGAAATCCTGTTTTTATTCAGGCAAACATTTCATGCTAAGCAAATTTTTGTGCTTAGCAGCTCTATGAAATTGGGCCCTGATCTGCAATTTTGCCAGAACATTTACAAAAATAAATTCTTCAGCACTTTACCTTGTACCATTCGCCAGTTGGAATTCAGTAAAAGTAAGGTTGATGAATTTGCCATCTTCAGCCGTGATTACAAACATACAGCTCGCAAAGAAGTCGATCGTGACTCCTAGAGTTCCGAATGACCCCGATGGCAGATTGAAATCTGTCGGGTCCGGCGTGCAGTTTTCATCACATCTGGTCACTTTGCAATCTGGAAACATTTTCAATGAACTTTATTTGATTGGTTTAAATAAACATAGTTTATTTACTTAAAGGCAGTGGACACTATTGGTAATTACCAAAAATAATTATTATCATAAAACCTTTCTTGATTTTGAGTAATGTGGAGAGGTTGATAGTATAAAACATTGTGAGAAACAGCTCCCTCTGAAGTGACGTTGTTTTTGAGAAAGAAGTAATTTCTCAGGTTTAGAATTTGAGGTCTCGAAATCAAGCATCGGAAGGCACACAACTTTGTGTGACAAGGGTGTTTTTTCTTTCATTATTATCACGCGATTTCGACGACCGATTGAGCTCAAAATTTTCACAGGTTTGTTATTTTATGCATATGTTGAGATACACCAACTGTGAAGGTCTGTGACAATATTACCAACAGTGTCCACTGCCTTTAAGAAACTTCCACTATACAGTATGATAACCAATATGACTCGATACTTGTTTTATCCAAAGTGCATGATGTGCATGTAGGGGTCATTGCTATGGTCATGATGGTGGCCTTCAGATCTGTGCGTACAACACAGCCGTAGAGTCCTTTGTCAAATACATTAACACTTTTCCATTATATGATAAAACAAATAAGAGAAGGGGGGGTCAAGTCCAAAATTAGCATTCTGATTGTTCATTAAAATATATATATTTTTTTTGTTTTCCTTTTTTTTTATTCATTTACTGGTAAGGGTGTTTTTGTTTGGTGTGATTTTGGTTTCTTTTTTTGAGGGGCTTGCAATTCACAAAAATATAATTCGTACACAATACCAATAGCAGACCTACATGTACCCAGATTTAACAAAGTGAATGAATGGTGAACACAAAAACTTGTTCTACTCACCGACAAAAGATACAATGATCTCAAGTCCAAGGCTGGCAGGCATATCAGCAGTTGGGGCTTCGATATTCAGCAAAGCGTTCACTCGATTGGATTGCGAGATGAAATGAACATCTTGGATATCATCACAGATTGTTCCTCGGAGCTCCTCAGAGGAGTTCCTTAAGACGTTGTAGATTCTGAGAGAGTCGATGCAATCGGTTCCCTCCTTACGTAAGGATAGACGGAGAACGTCAAATCTGCACAGTGGAATAATCGTTGTGCAGGTTCGATTAATAATAATAATAATAATAAATAATAATATCGAAATCTTATATAGCGCACGTATCTACCAAACAAGGTACTCAAGGCGCTGAGTATATACAAACTTTCAGAAAGATAGGTTATTGCAGTGATGAATTCTGCGACCCAATTATTTAGCTATGCTCAGCGCATAGAGCAGCCACAGCCAGGAACACCGGGGCGAACCCCTTCTCTTTTCGATAAGTGCACTGGGTTCTTTTGCATGCACTACACAATACATGGGACCAACGGCTTTACGTCCCATCCGAAGGACGAAGCAATGGCTAAGTGTCTTGCTCAAGGACACAGTGTCCAACTGGGGATGCGAACCCCACACTCTGCTGATCAGAAACACCAGAGTTTGAATTTGGTGCTCTTAACAGCTCGGCCACACGACACTTCCAATTAGTATCAATGAAGATATCGATTAGTATTGATAACTTTAACGATGGCTTCTCCAATAGTGCGCATATCTGTCACTAAGTGATGCTCAAGGCGCTTCAACATCGTGAGGTATCAATAAATATTTGGTTTGCGGTAACACCATGTGTGTATCTACTTGTCCTGTTATTTATTAGAGAACTGTCTTTTTTTAAATGTTCAATCGACTTTTCAGTTCTGAAAAGAACTGTCGTGCTTTTTAACTACTACCCGGGCAGAAGGTTGAGACAATTGGCTGGGACTGCTACTTAAGCTTATTTGCATGTCTACATCTCTTCAGAAAAGTCAACTTGTTGATAAGTTTACAGCGTCTGGTTGAAGATCGTTGTTAAAACTGTACAAGTCTATTAGTGCACTCCCTGTAGAGCACACTTATATTATAGGATTTGAGCTATGCATGGTGAGGTATCAACATATACTTAGTTTGCGGTAACACCATGTGTGTATCTACTTGCCAGGTAGAGTTTGTTCTTAGGGAACTGTCTTGCTTTATATTTGGTTTGCGGTAACACCATGTGTGTATCTACTTGTCAGGTAGAGTTTGTTCTTTAGAGAACTGTCTTTATTGGATTGTTTTGGAGACTTCTTAAAAAATAGTTTCATTGATGATGATCTCTGGATTCATAGCTTACCGAAGTAGGAAATCTTGTGGTGCTTCAATCTTAATGGTAGTCATGGAGACGATAGTGTTGAGATACGGTGGGCTATACCATCTCTGTATGAGAGAAAGGGGTGTTTGTAGGACGGTCTCCGCGCCTGGACGATCGCTAGGCTGGATCTCAAGGATTTCAAACTCTGAAAAGAGAATCAAATCCAATTGTATAGACCTTATGCACATGACATCATTTCAATAGGGCGCCCTCACTTTTAGAGGTCAAAAGGAGGTAGTTCATTGGCCAATCCTGTGCGCCGCGCGTACAAATCTGTGCGTTTCGATTGTTTCCACTAAGATGGCCGCTGAATGACGTCAATGCATAAGGTCTATTAAAACATTGATAAACTCCGTAAACCGAAGGTCAAATTACAGAGTCATTATATTATAAACAATAAATAATATACAAACAATAGTTTGCGCCATCACCTATATAAGGAAATCAAAAAATGTTGGAACGCGATTCCATTTTGCTTTGCGGCCACGATAGTTGGTCAGGTTTCCAAAAAAGTTTGAAGCAAGATAAGTTAAAGGCAGTGGACACCATTGGTAAATACTCAAAATGATTATTAGCATAAAACCTTACTTGGTAACGAGTAATGGGGAGAGGTTGACAGTAAAAACATTGTGAGAAGTGGCTCCCTCTTAAGTAACGTAGTTTTTGAGAAAATACATTTTCCACGAATTTGATTTCGAAACCTCAGATTTAGAACTTGAGGTCTCGAAATCAAGCATTTGAAAGAAGCTTTTATTCTTTCATTATTTTCTCGCAAGTTAACGACCAATTTAGCTCAAACTTTCACAAGTTTGTCATTTTATGCATATATGTTGAGATACACCAAGTGAGAAGACTGGTCTATGACAATTATCAATAGTGTGCGGTGCCTTTAAGTCATCCTTATTTTGAAAACATTGCCGTCGATTTCACAAAACTCTTCCTAACTTAGGATTAATCTTATGACTTAGGACGAGTCCCAACCCTGCACTGTAGCATGCAGACCTTAGTTACTCGTCCTAACTCGAAATAAGACGAGCCCTAACTCTTTGTGAAATCGATGGCTGGTTGTTTACTGCTTAGTTTTATATATACGCATATACAAGTATTGTGAATGTTTTTATTCACAAATTGCAAACTGCCGGCAAAGATACACAGAAGGTGTTACCACAAACCAAAAGTACCTCGCCATCCACCAGGCAATGCCTCACATTCCAAAGCCAAATCCCATATTTATCGATAAATTATGTTTGTACAGTGCGCAACTTCAAGACCCTGACTGTTTCCCGTAACATCATAAAAAATAAAAAAGTTATTTGCATAAAGGAATAAATAACCTTTCAACACATTTGTTCAAATCTACTGCGGGGATTCTACGAACTACAAAAACAGACATATTCTGAGATTTTAGTACAAAAACGTAAAAGTTTTCCTCAAAAAACCTCTGGAAAGATGTTTTTAAGTTCATAAACAATTAGCCTGATCGAAAGTGTAAACCTTTGTGATCCCCCAAATTACCTCATTTATTTCATCAACATTGAGGGTTAGCTATTATTTAATTTTTAAAAGGGACACCCACAGCTCAATATGTATTCAAAACATTTTTTGGTGCGCGCGTACCATGAATATTTGCAAAGAAACTAAAGCACTTTTGAGAAGTTGCGCACAGACTGTGTACCTACCTTCAACGCAGATAAATGGAAGCGTATCATCGCATGCTCTCATTACTGGCCCATCAGAGCTTGTCGTTCTCAGAGCCGTGCAGTTCATAACTGGTTTACTGTGATGTGTCTGCAAGCTTGTGTTGTCAAGAGATGATACGCCAATATCAGTTTGGCCAACCCACACCAAATCAAGGTATCCATCATAATCAACCTGAAATGTATAAATAGTTCATGGTGTGTTTATGAAATTTCCTAAAAAGCAGTCGACAAAATAGATCAAGTTCGAGTGCAAAAATGTTTAGTCGTTGTGTCTGTAGGACCAGTGTCTCATTCATTCACTCATCCGTTTCGTGTAAAAAAAAAAAAAAAGTAAAGGCCAAGTCACTCAAGCATGATAACGAGACAAAAAAACGAGAACGCAACAAATGCACGCCCTTGATTGGTTGAATGAGCCTGGGCGTATTCTGCGTTGAGCGACTCAACCAAACATGGACATGTATGCATTTTTATCGTTTTCGTTTTCGTTATCGGGGCCTGTGACACGACTTGGCCATTAACCCTATATTATCCTTGCTTACCCAGACTGTGCTGCCCTCTAGCGGTAGCCGACTGCCTCCTCCTAAAGACTTGCAAAAGGAATCCGCCTCTTCCCATGATGCATTGCCTTGACCTTTGACATAGCACGATTGTCCACTCTGACTCCAGGTGAGATTGGTTGTTTCTGATAATTCTGAGCAGAGTGCTGTGTTTAAAAGATTTTGTGTGACCAATCAGTGACATCTATTGTGGTTTGAAGTGTAAATTATGTCAACCCTCCTACTGTTTGGCCATTCCCTTTCACACTGTACCGCACTTTTCAAAAAAAGATATTAACAATGCATAATGGCATTACATTATGACACACGATCTCAATAGTACAACGTCAACACCCTACTCTCTGACCATTCACAATCAGTCTGCAGAAAGAACAACAGAAAGCGTATGCCATAGCCTGCGTTATACCATGGAGGAAGGAAGAGAAGGAGCTCGAACGACCCGCAAAACCGCAGAGTAACAAAAGAATAATGCCCCTGTCTGGCCAGTGGAAAAAGATAGGAGACCTCCAGCTGGATGGCCGATTAACGAGCGGGATTAAAATTCTTTGTACAGAACATGTGGTACCGCCAGTCTGAGCTCTTGCCTGCGTGTAAAGTTGAATCATTGGAGACAAGAATTGTGGATATATACACGTTTTCATTTACCGTTTGTAAACATCATGGCATATTTTTACACTTTTTGTGACTTTCCGGTCACTAGCGGTAGTTCAAAATTTGGGTATTAGCACACGAGGGTGGTTGGTAATCAATTGTGTTTTTCGATTTGGTGAGCACAAGTGTACACAATTTTTATCAGGTCTCAAAAAAGTAGTTTTTTTCTGTATTATATCCATACGACACCATAGTTGAGTGAAGAACCAAGTGCGCACGCGCAAACTCACATACGCCAGGTCGCTCATTGTCTGTGTAAGGTATGTTGGTGATTACGAGGTGTCGTTAAACGACCGCGGTACCACGGGTTCGACTTTTGAAGTCCCTTCATTCGAGCTCCTTCTCTTCCTTCCTCCATGGTTATACATTAGTCATGGTAGTGCATGTATAACAATTATGCTGAATATATTTATACTGTACAGAGTCAACCCTCCCACTCTCTGACCATTCACAATCATCCTGCACTGTAGTTTTTAACGGTACATAAACTGTGCCAGCCAGCAATGTTGGTATCACAATCATGCTGAATGTAGCTGCAAGGTACACAGTTAACCCTCCAAATCTCTGTCCATTCACAATCATCCTGCACCAGGCCTCAAATTTCCCGGTGGCCACGACGGCCATGGCCGTCGGTGCCCTTGCTTCTGGCCGTGGTGCCCCTCAAAAAATTACCTTTTCCAAGGCCATAATTGCCGTGCCCTTAATTCCCGTTGGCCGTCGTGCCCTTTTTAAAAGAAGTTAAATGCATTTTCAGTGTTGTCTAGAAGCACCAGCTGCCGCGATTTTACGGAAACCTTTTTACCCAGTTGTCAATGATTACGAAAACAAACTTTTCTACACACACGAAGCCGACAGTTGGAGATCCTTTTCTGGATTTAATGTAGCGCCCATACACTATCCAGGCCTCACCTGGGAGAATGATTGACACTCCTATTGACACCCAATTACTCTTATCTTTATCCGCTACAGTTTGTTATACAATTGTTTCAGTTTGTAATACTTTTGCTCCACTCAAAAGAAAAGCACTGTGTGCGGTGTCTTTGTGATTAATCCTCTTCAGTTTGTTATACTTTTGCTTCACTCAAAAGGCAAGCCGAGTGCATGGGTGTCTTTGTGGTTTTGTGACTTGGTTTTGTGACTCATAGGAGTGGATGTTGTGTTCTTTTTAACCTGGAAAGTGTGTTGACATCTTGTGGCTTGCAGTTTTACGGTTTGTTCATGAATAAGATATGATTTATCAATATTTTGTTCATGCAAACTGTTTCATCTAACCACCCATAGGGAAACCTCTGGCCAATTTTCAAATTTATTTTTTAAAATTTTGTGTATTAAACTTTCAGGATAACTAATGCACTATGGTGTTATTTTGATTAACAACTCGTAGTTTATTAATGGCCTTGGTGCCCTTTTTTAGATTTCATTTTTGGCCTTGGTGCCCAATCTACTGGCCTTGGTGCCCCCCAAAATTTGGCTTGCTCCAAGGCCAAAGTGGCCTTGCCCTAAAAATGATGAAGTTTGAGGCCTGCTGCACTGTATTTCTCAATGATGCGTACCTTATGTAATTATGCGGAACGATCTAATCAGTACAAAGTCAACCCTCCTACTCTCTAACCATTAACAGTCACGCGATAAAATTCATGTACACAGTCAGCTTATTCTCAGTCTACTAGAGAAGGGGGGGGGGGCTACTTACATACACAGTCTTTGAGAGTAGTCTTATTGAGGAAGGATCCCTCAGGGCAGAGGCAGCGATATCCCCCGGGGTAGTTCAGACATGAATGAGAGCATCCATGGTTTCCAGAACACTCGTCAAGATCTGTTTTAAGATGACGACAATAATAACAACAACAACAGCAACAACAACAGCAATGCAATATGACCACTTCGATCAACGGAGTGTGGGTTCGAATCCTGGTCTTGACACCTGTGCACTTTAGCAAGGTATTTGATCATAACTCTAAGACTCACCCCAAGCTAGTTCTGCTGGTAATATTGTTATCCGGCTAGAACTCTGCGCTCTGTGTAATGTTTAACAATACTTTTACTTTCAATGCCACATAATTCAGCTTTGTGCTGCACTGTAGTTATTTGTTTTTGTATTTATAAAAAAGAATGAATGAATGAAGGTTGTATAACTCTTGGATCGGTGTGGAAATTATAACACATAATGTAAACTTTGCCATGCGACCAGTGCAGTATCTTGCCTGGTAGACAAACTTACCATACTGACATAAAGACCCTCTCCTAGATCGTCCCGTTGACGGGCAATGACGCAAAATCCAATGAAAGTTGCCCTTACTATCAAGAAAGGCACAAATAGGCAGCTCCAATTTGGACGCATTTGCGGCTTCACCCACAGCCAGGTTATCAACAGTTAAAGGCGTTCCGTCTGACCAAACGTAAGCCTTGACGTCATGCGTTTGGTCCCCATGCAGTCCAATGACGTACTTATCTATGTCAGGGATTACGAGAAGGTCCCAGTGACGTTGTATGAAAGTCTGAAGAGCATCTGATTGGATGACGAGTCTCTCTGCGTCATGTCCGTGCACCAGTGCGCATGCTCCAGTGTTGTCGCTGGCTGTTGTGCTAATGCACATGCCGTTCCACGGAATGGACCCCTCGCTACAGAACCTGTCACGCCCTGAAAAAAAAGGATTGTGGCTCTCAATTCTGTAATAAATCTGGTGATACCTAACGACGCTTCAATCAGTTTGCTCCAAAAAAATTAATGGTCTCCATGAGATCACAACATGGAAACTTGCATCGCACAATACTATAATGCAATGTAAAATGCAATGTAATTTTTTTTCTATACTGAGCGTTTAAGAATAGAACTTCCTTGGACGTGTTAAAAAAATCGTGAACATTTGTATAAACTTGTATCCCTGCTGGTAGCTGACTGGAAATTCTTGCATGGTTTTTTATTGTATTTAGCGACTTACTGTAACTGTCCCTTAAAGCTTTCCTGAGCGGGTGTCATAATTAGTTTGTGTAGTACTGGATATATAGTAGTTCTTTGATACAAGAATGAGCTATCATCATTCATGACTGCCCTGACTTCATATCACCAAATGCGAGCATGGGACTCTGGACCTTGATAAGGATACCATTATTGATTCAAAGTCACTTGATTATAAATTTATTTTGGGGGTTGAACAAAGAATTGACTAGAGTGGGATTCGAACCAACGACCTCAGGATTAACGTGCCGGCGCTCTACCAACTGAGCTATCTTTGTTCGAACAAAGATATTGACAAAATAGGGACACCGCCAATATAGGGCTAGATAGCTCAGTTGGTAGAGCGCCGCCATGTGAATCCGGAGGTCGTTGGTTCGAATCCCAATCTAGTCAATTCTTTGTTCAACCCCAAAAATCATTTCAAAATTTACCCAGTCAGTTTCCCTTGTAGTTTATATTGATTACAAATTTAATTACATTCTATGACGAAAAAAGAAGGATGACTTGACTTACCCGTTAGCTCACATCCAGTAACCTCCACCCTAAGCCCTGGGTATATTGAGGTCCATGAAACAGGTTCGATGCGGATTTTTGTTGTGATGAAGGACCTTGTCAATGACGTATGCGAAACTGAATATGGAGAGTGATCGGCCCTCATAATCTACATTGGGATTAGATACAAATGGAAAAGTGCACAAGATATGAAAAACGTTCTCATCTAATAAGAATAATATATAATAATAAAACCATTCTTATTTAGCGCATATCACCGTGAGGTCCCTATGTGCTGCAAAAGGAAATCAACAATTATTGTACAAAGTAAACAGATATGTTTTTAACCGGGTTTTGAATTGTTCTGATGTCTCAGCCTGTTTGACAACCTCTGGAAGACTGTTCCATGACTAAACTGATGCATATTGGAAAGAGCGGGAACCGTACGACTTGGTTTTGATAACAGGGAGAGTCAGCAGGGATTTATTTGAAAATCGCAGATTTCTGGTTGTTTTGTACTCCTGAACTAAGCTTTGAAGATAAACAGGGGCAATACCATGGATACATTGATAAGTCAGAACCAAAACTTTAAATTAATTCTAGCCCGTATTGGCAGCCAATGAAGGTCCTTAAGAATGGGTGTGATGGATTCCCGAGTGCGAAATCTGGTGACAAGTCTGGCCTATCTATTTCTAAAACATTTAAATCAAATAAAAGACTGAGCCAATAATGATTTTGAGGCATCAACAACAAAGTTCTTACAAGTAAAACAACATAATACAAGCATCAACAACATCGCAGCCGTTGTTACTATCGTGAAGCCGAAAACGTGAAACTGCGTAGTTATCTACTGTATCTTGCCTTCCAGTAATGGCATGCTGAATTTAACCAATTTTGAAGAAGGTGAAATTGCAAAGAAGCTTGGGTGAGGGGAAAAAGATTGTTACTTTACCATGTCAGTACCGTGGTTATTCTTATAAATCTGCCATTGCTGTCGAGGGTTTTTCCTCGTTCCCTGGGGTGGCACGACGTACAACAGTCGAAACTCCTCCATCCACAATAGATACTGGTGATCGCGACCGGCCTGAACTGTGACCCCTGTAACTGTATGCAAGGTCAGGAGGTCAATCTGTATCCATTGACCCCTCCCTAGTGACCCGAGCACCCAACCACTGTTTAGTCCGACCCATTGGTGGAGGCGTGGTGACGCATATGATGTGCCATCGATTGGAGTAGGTTGTGGCTTTTCGGAAGAGAGTTGTGAGTCCGTGATCTGACCGCTCTCCATTCCAAGTCTTAAGTTGCAGCCTATACATGTAATTCCATTTTTAAGAGAGAAAAAACGCTTTATAAAAGGCCTTCAGTTCAGAATAAATTATCTCATAATTCGCACGAAAACTCTTTGAATTTCTTTGAAAGTCATTGAATGTGGCATTAAATACCACTTTAAATTTAAAAATAGTAATTATTATTTTATTTGTTTTTAATTTCTTATGAGAACTCTTCTCTTTATTTGTTTTACGCTGGAGTGGGTGAGGATATATGCCAACTTTTCCTTAAATTTATACAATATGTACTAACTTTAATGGAAAATGTTTTTCGAAATTAAAATTATAACATGCTTTGAAAAAGTTTCCGTATGGCGCCACCACTTTTTCATTCGATATGAAATAATATCTGAATATAGTATCTCATTTACCTCAATGTGATATACCTTTTTGTAAAAAAGAGTGAAAAAGTGGTGGCGCGTGTCCCCGTGATAATAACATAATCTGTGCAATCTTTACAAACTTGGCAAGTTTGTAATATTTTTTTCATGAAAAAGTGTGCAATCTTTACAAACTTGGCAAGTTTGTAAAGATTGCACAGTTCAATGTAGATTCATTCATGACGAATCTATACAGTTGACGTATGGTTGAGTTTATAACTCTACATTTTTTTTTTTTTTCAAATTCAATAGTATAGTCATATAGATAGACTTAGACTTAGAAGAGTGAAGTGTACACATACGTAAAACAATTAAAAGCAAAGAAGGTTAATGATAATGTACTAATAAACTTACCGGACATGTACGGGCAGCCTGTTAGTTCAACTCTCATACAGAGCTCGAGATCCCAAGTTTGGGGTGAAATCTGAACCTCAATTGCAACAATCGGAGTCTGGAACGAATGCCGGTAAAGATGGTTTCCTGAACTGGTACCACCGATGAGCTAAAAAACAATGTCAAAGTTGAACATTATTAATGGTTGACTTCTGTGACGCTAGGTGGCAGCAGACTTTCCAGGTAGGCCTTTTCGCAAATACTGGGGTGCGCGCGTAAAGCTTGGAATTAGGTGCATTGTGGTCTAGCTGGTATCCAAATTTGATCCATATCTATCCCACAATGCACCTCTCAACAGTCTGCGCTTGCGCATTGGTATTTGCGATAAGGTCTATGGTTTCATCAGTACTATCGGGATGCCGCGCTTTGCGCGGCACCTCGCTAGATGATGAAAATCCTTTACACAATATTTTGAAATGTAATGTGGGTGAGGGTGTTTATACGCCTCTCTTAATATTTATGCATGGCGTCATCATTCTATCCCAAAATGAAGCTATTGCGCACGTCCGCCACTACTTGCAGTGGCTGCGCCCACCTCGTTTTGGGTTAGACGACGTACCTTATGCATACTTCTAGGACCTATAAGGCTCCCCCGTGAGCCTTATAGGGGTCTAATATTTTGGGCCTCCTTAACGCTATACGTTTTTCAAATCAGCGTTGATAGGTGAAAGTTTTACGACCGTTAGCCAGCAATAACTAAAGTTTCATTTGTACTACACTACCAAAACTTCCAATGCTTGTATTTCCTTTTTGTTGAGTGAAATTAAAAAACATCGTCAAAAATGACATTTTCTGCTCGGTACTCACTGTTGTTTGTCTGCCGCATCACACCAGCCTACCACATGTAGATCGACGAACTGCCGAGCCGCGGCCGAGTCGAACTGTGAAAGCGGTGTTACAAGGCAGTGCAGCAGTGCGTAGGTGCTGTCCGTTTACAATACCCGCCGTTCACGCATAAAGCTTGCAGGCACTGTGCATGTGGCGGCCATATTGGATTTGCGATTTTGAGGCATTATGGGACATTTTTGAGCTTGGCATACAGCAAATTCGAGCTCAGCACCCCTCAATACCCCTAAAAAACTTGTATAAATTAACACAATTTGCCTTCAGGGTTGATTTTTTTTGAAAGTTTACCCAGTCTATCTTGGGGCCCTTTACTTATTCATGGCGATTTATGGAGCGTCACGTCCCACGATACATAGCGTTGTTACATCACTAAATAAAGCGAGTTTTCGGAACATGCTGTGTGATGTGCCAAAAATCTAATCTATCTACTGTTTTTTTTACCACCGCTGTTTTTTTTTTTTTTTCTTTTTTCGGGGGGGGGGGGGGGCGTAAGAGCGTAGGCCTCTTTGTAGTTTATTCTCATCTGAATTTGTCCTGTAAACTTTCTGGTCAATAGGCTGCGCGTTACGGGGGCACTAAACGTGAACGTGAACTTCAATAAGTGTATTGTTTATTGTTACTTTGGGCCTATTGCATCGCGCGAAATTTTAACGACACAATTTCTGACCGTTCATGTTCACGCTGCTCTAGGAACAAACCTCCATACATCCCATATCTCTGGAACCCTATATCGTACAAACTAAATAAAAACGGTAAATTCGTGCTCACTGCTTATAATTTTCTCTAACTTATTTCACTTTCAGAAAGCATGTCAAGTTATTTTTAGGGTTTGTTAAGTCCAGTTTGGGTCAATTTTGTAATAATTATACAAACTCCTAAAAATGTACCCCATTCAGCCGCATCGGAGGGTTCCTTTGTTAACATTATCTCAAGTAACCAACCCGACGGGCCGATTGCTAAAGTAGGCTACAAAATGGATTTGGCAAAACATTCTGAGACCTGACCGACACACTGCTCTAACCAACTGTGACCCACCACCCCAAAACCAGGCTGAAGTCGGAAATTTCATGTCTTCATGTCTTTTTTTACAGCTTCGAAACAGCCTTTGACGTACGTGTATAAGTTTCACAAACTTCCGTGATGGGGTAAACTCTGAAACTACAACACTATACCTCCATGAACAAACCTGTTCTAAAACGGTATTTAATATGTTCTCATTTTGAGTTTACTGGCAAAACGAATAAGAATGTATACACTCTCTTCTTGTAAATAATTTGTTCTATAAAAATAGTGTCCATAGTTTAAAAACAGCAAGATGCGTTTTGCATCAATAGTGCAATTTATGTATGGAGATTTATTGTAAAAGTCCGAGGTCGCCACCCACTTTCAACCTAAGTGGTCCCACGGCGACCTTCTTCACCAAGCAATAGGTGGGTTGTCTCAAAACCAGACAACACACCACTCACAATACACTGACCAGAATGTGACTGGTTTTTTTTTATATAAATACTCTCCATTTAAATTTAATATTTTCAACAAATGAGTCACCTGTCAGAAGGATTTCTAGGAAGTCTGGTAACAACATCTGTGAGTTACTTCATTCATTCAATGCAAATTCGTGAGATTTGTTTCGGTTTTGTCCTGGCACCCAGCCTCTTCGACCCTGCGCGGCAATGAATGAACCAATCCGGAGAACCATGCTTAGTACAACACGGAAGTAACCCGACCAAAAAGGGCGTATCGAATGGCAGGTGGGCGGCCAAGGGGCAATGAGTGAACCAATTCTGAGAACTCTGCGAAACACTGTCCAATGAGTCACCTGTCAGAAAGATTTCTAGGAAGTCTGGTAACAACATTGACCAGTGGTTGACACACGGTCGCCGCCCAAACTTCCTCCAATCAGATGACTCGTAAGTGGGAGTTTGGGTCAGGGTTTTGAAGACTTGCAACCCGACGTCTGAAAAGACACAAACGTGTTGAATTCCACAAACACAACCGTGTTGATTTCCACAAGGATGCCATGCCACTGGACCTTCTAATTTCAATCCAAGATGGCGCGGGTTACGCTTTTAATAGTATAGATGAGCAAAAGTTTAATGTTTGGGGATTGTTTCGCCTTCTTGTGTTTAATAAACACACCACCGAACCATGTAGGCTACTGTATCATTAACTTTGGTCTGATCCCTAGCACTGGACAAGCTTCGTTTATAGAGAGACCAATTTCAGGGCCAGATACAGCTAAGTTGGTTGAGCACCAGCACCTTAAAGATGCTATGTCAGATGTTTTGCCCCAAACATTAAAAAATAATTTTTTTTTGAGTGAATGGTATTTCAAAGAGTATCACCCGCTATAACGAAAAATAGTTAAACTTGACAAAAAACCATGACAAAAATTTAAAACGTTTCTTATAAAACACATAAATATTGGTCACGTGATATGATTGTCGAGATCCCGACAAAAACTAATTTTGAGCACTTTATTTCACTGCTACTAATAATTGGCGGACTTTTTCGAGCAATGGCTCAAATGAAAGCTTGTAACTTTCTTGACCCCAGCATCAAAATACCTATTGAATTTTAAATCAAATTTGTTGGGTCAAATCGGCAAAAAATCGGACATAGCATGTTTGAGGTTGTCTCCATCATCGTTCAAGTTATCATTTCGATTTTTAAATCCTCATGTTTTTTTCCCTTTTTTTTCCTATTTGCTTGTTTGTTTGTTTGTGAGTTGGGGTGTTTGTTTGTTTGTTTGTTTGTTGTTGGTTGGTTAGTTTGTTTGTTTTACCTGGTGTCGGGTGTTTATTTGTTTGTTTGTTTGTTTGTTAATTGGTGTGTTGTGTACATTTCTCAGTAGACCTAGATGTGCGCATTATTAAGGAGTGTAAAAAAAAAAGTTACCTGGAGTCTGGTTCCAACTAGCGTTCACAAGTCTCCCTAAACATCAATGTAAATTATTGTTGGTCTGGGTGTTGTTTTTTTCGTGTGTTTTGTTCGTATTTTTTTTTTTTTTTTTAGTGGGGTGGGGGTGGAGGGTTGGTTTATTTGTTGGTTTGCTGGTTTTTCTGGGTATTGGTTTGTCTGTCTTTGTTAGGGTTTCCTTTCTTTGTTCTCACCTCGGGCTCACGAATTTCACCAGATAAAATCCACTTTGCTTTATCCTGGAGGAATTGTGTGACGTAAGCAACGTTTAATGACGTCACCTGTCCTGTGTCTTCGTCACTGCACCCTTGTGTAATGATGGATGTGACCGAGTGAGGTCGCTCTAGGCCAATTCGAATCCAGGCGTGTTGATCACGTGCGACTGGGATCCAGCCGCCATTTCTTGGCCGGTGGAAAGGGAAGAGTCTAGCTGCCTTCTCATCGTGGGAGATGCTTTTTGAGGTAGAAACGGTTAGTCTGGCGTCCGGTATATGACCGTTAATCATTCCAAGTGTGGTCTGGCAACCTGTAGCATTATTCAATTGTACCAAACAACTTGGTTCAAAAATGTTTAAAACTAACACAACTAAATCACGCTAAAGGATCCATATAATTACAGCATGTTTTTTTTGCTAACAAAATAGCTGCTTGCAGTTTAAGCACTTGTACATAAACTGACAACCCTGTAGAAGTCGTAGATCGATCAACGAACTGGTCATGAAAAAACATTGAAAACCAAATACACATCATGATATCGATACAATTTTTTTTATATAAAACGCTCACTGAGCAAAAGATCAAAACTGGGTATTATTTTAATTTATTTATCACCAAATTAATTTGACGTTTCAGACATAATTAATTATATCGAAGGGTGTTATAGACCGTGTAAGTTAAATGTAAATAATGTGATCTTATACATGTGTTTTGTTTTTTCTTAACTAGTCTGAATGTGCACTTAAAGTCACCTGGAAGTGGTATTTTGTCAAAATAAAGCTTTTGTCACTAAAAATATGTGTTTTGATGTCTGCTTTTAAATTACCTGTAACGACTTCGGGCCTGACGTCTTTAACATAATTTTGAATGAGAATTTTACCTCTTTCTCAAAAACTACGTTTACTTCAGAGGGAGCCGTTTCTCGAATGGAAATGTTTTATACTATCAATAGCTCTCCACTGCTCATTACCAAGCATTTTGTACGCCTATAATTATTTTGAGTAATCGCTTATAGACGATGTGACCATTGTTTACATTCAAACCGCCCTCTGTTGAAAAAAAAAAACACTGTACACGTCATGTTTCGCCGCGCAAAAAGACAGGTAGTCATGGTAAGATTGCATACTTTCTAGCTGGCTGCCAAAACATACAGGTTTTGCCCGGCGGTATGCGCGTGAATGTTATGGTTTTCGTGTGACGTCAGATGTCACATCGTCTATAGTGTGAAATGCCAAGTATCATCAAAACTAGAAATAACTTGCAAAGGCTGATTGTAAAAAATTAGCAGTTTAATAATTATACCAACCTGTATCTCTGCAACCGATAACTTCTAATCGAAGTGCAATGTTTCTGTGCCATTTGGTTGGGTTGATCCGAAGAAAGCGAGTGTGAAGAGGTTTTTTTAACAAGACGGGTCGAACGCACTTTGAGTCTTTGTTTCCAGCAAATCTCTGTTAATAATTATATACAAAACAATGTTATTTAGGATGTGGTGGTGTATATTAATTGTTCAAACAAGAGGTTAATTACTTGGATGTATGGAAGATAGGAGTGGAAGTCGCACAACAAAAAGTTTTCAAATCCTACATAACATACAATTTATTGATTGAAAGTTTATACCAGTACCAATTTTCAAGACATACAGTCTGAAATAAATATAATAACAGTTACTCAACAACTGCATTATAAAATTAAAATGTTAATCCTGTACTTGTTTAAACCGAAATGTCTTCCGAAAATATTTGCATGAATTTTCTCACTTCTGGTAATGCTGTCCCGAACTCTGTTGTCGTGGTTGTGTATAAACCGATCTTGTCCCATTGGCCTCGAACTGGATCGTTGGTAACCGAAACCTCAAACTCCTGTACCCAGTTACCATTCCTCGGGCCATTACCCCCGTCACCTTGGATCAGGATACCAGTGACTTTCATCCGCTCCTATCAACACAGAACGATAAAATTATGAAACCGGATGACGTGAGGACTTTACACCTCATGCAATGACGTCACTGCACCGCCATGTTGAGATAATGATAACAACAAAACAAAAACCGTTATAACATTGGCTGTCACGCCTTTCTTAATATTCACTTGCGCGCATAGCCTCATTTTGGGTAAGAACTATGACGTCATGCATACATATTAAGAGAGGCGTATTGCGGAGGTCGAACAGTAGACACGTGGCGTGTACGCGCAAAGCATATCACTGAATGACGTCAGGACTTTAGACCTCATGCAATGACGTCACTGCACCGGTATTTTGGAGATGATGATGATAACAAAACTAAATACCGTTAACACCGGCTGCAATTGCATGATGAGGTCAAACAGTAGAAACTGCACCGCCTTTTTGGAGCTGATGATGATAACAAAGCAAAACACAGTTAACATTGGCTGTCGTTGCTGAGATCAAACACTAGAAACGTGGCTTGTACGCGCAAGTGTCTTGAGCTTCTTTTAGGCGGACTTTGGCGCAATACAAATTTTCGTTGTTATCATACTGAATGACGTCAGGACTTTAGACCTCACACGCAGTGACTTAATTGTACCTCTACTTTTGAGATTATGATGATGAATCGATGATGATGATGATGACAATGATGATGATTATACATCGGTCATCATCGGTTGAGGTCAAACAATAAATTATGATAGCACATAGCTTCATCGACCGCCTTTTTGACGTAAAACAATGGAAAGGTGCACCACTCTCAGCCAATGGTGGTCAATGACGTCATGTGCTCACTGCCAAAGATAGGCCATTTTCCTTTAGTGGGGGGCATTTTCTGAGTTTGTGATGTCACAAATGCAAGGGGTAGAATATTGCAAAAGTGTTCCTGGTTTGATTGGCAGCATATGGCGCCACATCACCTTTTAATAATAATAATAATACAAATTTATACCGCGCTTAATACTACGTTTCTAAGCGCATTGTGCTGGTGTCCTGGTGAAGACTATAGTAAACCAGCCCCCGATTTCACGAAGCGCTGCGACGCGTCGCAAGTGCAAGTTGCGACCGGTTACACGTCGTAAGTTGCGATGCGTATGAAATTGATTTCATCAAAGTTACGATGCGTTGGATGCGTCGCAAGTTCCTTGACAACGAGGAAGAACACGTCGTAAGTTACGACGACCCAATGGTCGTCGTAAGAATGCTATGTTTCATTTGTTTACGCACCGTCAAAATGCATGAAAGGACATACCAATTACCACACGTAACTTCCGTGAACCAATCGGGAAGACACTAGACCACAAAATGGAAATTTACCCTCCCCCACTAAAACAAAAAGAAAAAGGACGGGTAAAAGAAAAGAAAACAAACACACGCATAATAAACGAACACACACAAACTAACACAACTAAACAAATAAATAATTATAACCCCCCCACCCAAAAAAAAAAACACCTAAATACTAGTCCGAAACGGTGTAGTGTCCGCCATCTTGAATGAACTATAATACACGACTGTTTCATGACCAAGTTGTACATAAAACAGCCACAGAACTTTAGCAGTTCATCCTCGTCCAAAGGGTTGTTGTTATTAAGAGTGAAAATAGTTTGTATTGCGACTCGTCGCGCTTCCGACGTGTTTGGTGAAATGTTAGGTCTGTTAGGTCTGCGACGCATCGAAAACCCTACGATGCGTCGCTACTTGCGATGAGTTTCGTGAAATCGGGGAGGGCAGCAGCACCAAAATACAAAGAACAATGTACATGTATAAACAAAATAAGCATAACAAAGGCAGAAAAACATGAGAAATAAACACAATTGACAGAAAATAACAAGCTGCAGAACGGGGTAGATACAAAGATTATAACAAGTGAGCTTTCAACATCGTTTTAAATGTCTGTAAGAAAGAAGCATTTTGAATTTTGAGAGGGAGAGTGTTCCATAATTTTGGAGCTGCAACAGAGAAAGCTCTGTCACCGTAGCGTGTTTTCACACAAGGCATCAGTTGAAGGTGAGAGGATGTGGAACCAATTCATGGTGCTGTGTTAAATGAGTAGGGATGGATTAGTTGGGACTAGTCTTATCTCGACTGGGACGCGTTATTCGTCCCAAATTAGGACTAGCCATGCGTTTTTTTATATATCTCTTAGGACTAGTCATAATTAAGGACTATTCCTAACTCTCTGTTAAATTGACCTCAGGTCTCATAATTCAAAACGTAATCCAACATACTTTGCAGGAAAATACTGAATATGGAAGTGCCTTGATGCGTCATTGGGTGACGGATGTGCGCGCTATGATACGAAGCCACATTACTGGGTGCGTTCGTCTAGCTCCCCTGGGTCTACCCCGGTGCGTGGCAGTTTTTTTTTCTAGGACGAACGTGGGTAATTATCTAAACATTATCTATGGGAAGCTAAACGAACGCACCCATTATTAGTAGTGTACGGAGTCAGATGGGACGTGCCAGGGGACCCGAATTTAGAACAAGCAAAACACTTGCAATTGTTCATTACCAGGAAGTCCAATTCGAAGAATGCTCTCCCTGTTGTGTTCTGTTCACTGGGGTCCGGTATCCATGAGGAGTTACCATGGAGACGCCCCGCCCAAGGGGCGTGGCTTTCATCTAAATGAGATGACGCAGTGATCTGGGCATCTCTGATAAGTCCAACGCCCACACCCAGTGGCAACAAGCATTCTTCATCTGAAATCATTAATGATTATACAGGTTTTCATTCAAGGCAGTGGACACTATTGGTAATTACTCAAAAGAAAATTAATAGCATAAAAATCTACTTGGTAACAAGCAGTGCGGAGATGTTGATAGTATGACACACTGTAAGAAACAGCTCCCTCTGAATTGTAACGTAGGCTTCAAAAAAATAGTAATTTTCCACGAATTTGATTTCGAGACCTCAAACAATGAGATTTTGAGGTCCCGAAATCAAGCCTCTGAAAGGACAGAACTTCGTAAGACAAGGGTGATTTTTCTTTCATTATCGCAAATTCGACGACCAATTTAGTTCAAATTTTCACAGGTTTGTTATTTTGAGGTAAACCAACTGAGATGTCTAGTCTTTGAGAATTCCCAATAGTGTCCAGTGTATTTAAACAAAAATATGTTTACATTAGAATTTGGGTTTCATTCCAAAAACGTAAACTGAGATGTGGCTTACTTCACGAGATCCACTAATATGATTGTGTCCCCAAAACGGCGATCTGTGTTTACATGAACACGTTGCCTTGGATCGGACGAGTTGGTCCATGAAAAGCGTTTGAAACCGTTTGTTATGAAATGCATATGGTTAGAAAGATGTTTTAAAAGTAGAATATAATGATCCACACAAGTATCACTCAAAATTGCACGGTTTTCATTTACGTCGCGAACAAGCACGGTCGGCCATTTATGGGAGTCAAAGTTTTGACTCCCATAGATGGCCGACCGTGTTTGTCGACGAGGTAAAACGAAAACCACGCAATTTCGATTCATATTTGTGTAGATCATTGTATTCTCCTTTTACAACATCTTTCAAACCATAACGATTTTATAGCAAACGGTTTCAAAAGACCAACTCGACCGATCCAAGGCAACGTGTTCCTTTAACGTCTGAGAACACATGTTTTAATCAACTTCGATCGCTAGCCCATTGATTTTATTTTAACCGTGGGATATAAATAACCTTTGACACAGTTTCCGGGTAGAATCGAACCATAGCTGGGTCAAGTCTGATCCGGTACTTTTTAGACCTAGTGGAAAGATGTTGTAAAAGTAGAATACAATGATCTACACAAACATGCCTCGAAATTGCACGGTTTTCTTTTTACCTCGTCGACTAACACGGTCGGCCATTATGGGAGTCAAGTTTTTGACTCCCATAACGGTCGACCGTGTTAGTTCGCATAGTAAAAGGAAAACCACGCAGTTTCGAGGCAAATTTGTGTGGATCATTGTATTCTACTTTTAAAACATCTTTCCAACTATATGCATTTTATATTAAAAAAAACGGTTACAAGCGCTTTTTATAGACCAACTCGTCCGATCCAAGGCACGTGTTCCTTACAGAATAAATATATGTACCTCATTCAAACTCTTTGTTAACCCTTTTTTTTCATTGTTTTTATATTTTAAGAAATAATTACAGTTTATCTTTTGAATACCGTGTGGATGCCCGGGAAAATGTAACGTATAAAATCATTATTAGGTATAATTGTATTTGCATAATATTTTCATTGAGGTCAAATTTAGTTCTTAAACTGGATCCACTTGAGAAATACAAATACAATTACCTTTATAACTTGAAACTTCAAAGACGTCACAAACTGAAGAAAAACAAAATAATTATTTTTTATTTATAATGAAAACATTCTTTCTTGAGATTGTGTCATTTAAAATAAATGACAGTTTATTATTTGTTAAGTAGGTAGTTACTTTAATAAGTATGTTAAAGCCACTGGACACTTTCGGAACAGAATAAAAAACAAAAGATTCACATTAATAACTTACAGGGTTTACAGAAGGTAATGGTGAAAGGCTTCTCTTGAAATATTATTCCATGAAATACTTTACTTTTTGAGAAAACATTAAAACAATTTTCAATTCTCGATATCGAGAATTACGGATTTGTTTTAAACCCATGTCATGACACAGCGAAAGGTGCGAAAACAAGGGTGGGTTTTCCCGTTATTTTCTCCCGACTCCGATGACCGATCGAGCCTAAATTTTCACAGGTTTGTTATTTTATATATAAGTTGTGATACACGAAGTGTGGGCCCTTGGACAATACTGTTTACCGAAAGTGTCCAATGGCTTTAATTGATAACCAGAAGTTTTAAATAAATTAATGTTCACTCAATAATAAAGGTTACAACACACGAATTAAATAATTGTTGATACGCTAAGGTGGCAGCAAACTTTCCAGGTAAGCTCAATGTTCTCAAGAATGCGTGCATATTCAGAAATAAAACAGTCTGCTGCCACCTAGCGTTACCATCGAGACTTACTTGTGTCTTTCCTGACGTATAAATCTCTATACCGAAACGGAACTGGATTCCTGTAGAACTGGTTGATCGAATTCAAGATACAGCTGTGCTGGAATGTGTCGACAGTAACTGATCGACAGACGAATCTGTCGAACGACATACACCTCTCCAAGCATTCCTCGACAGTGAAGTTGTCGATCGTAATGAACGCTGGTCGCTCTTCGTTTCCCGATTCGAAATCATAAGTGAGCGTGATCGAAATATGTTGATTAAACTCCAGCGTGGCGTCACTTTGACCTGATGTGGAAAATGGAGGACAAGTTTAAAGACACTGGACACGTTTGGTAATATTGTCAAGGACAATGTATTCTCACTTGGCGTATCCCAACATATCACATTATATTAACAAGCATCTGGAAGTCCGCCATTGGCCATCGAAGTTGCAAGAGAACATTGAAAGAAACAGATTTCCTGTTGCATTATTTTGTGTGCTTTCAGATGCATAATACCTATAAAGTCACCTGGAAATATTCATATGTTTTTATTCAAACATTAGAGTATAATATGTTTCTGAACAATAACATATTTTTTTTGTAATTGTTTTTAACGATTCATATAAGAAAAAGAAAAATCGAGTTGTGTGGGGTGACTCCGATCCGCCTACTCCTTTTGTGACGTAAATCGAGGCAGACTTTGCCTCGATCGAACATCGAACACACGTACGCACGTGCAAGTACATTCAAGTCCTAGTCGTGAGTTTGTACGTTCCGAAAAAAAAAGATTTTCTTGCATTTTCCCGGCAATGTTGACCAGGTATTGCTGCTGGATGCAGAAAACAACTAAGGATGGAGTCAGTTTGCAAAGTGGTCCGGTCCGACGTCTTCGAGAATCCGGAATACACTACACATTTTGACATGAAGAGAAAAGTTCTTTAATAAAACATAACGCCATCCCAACAATTTTTTCAGCTAGTGGGGTAGTCGAAGAAAGGTACCTGAAAGACGTAACGAACCCACAGGAGCATTTGCCTAACGTGAACATAATCAGGTATTGTTTCAACTTTGAGGGCATGTTTTTAGCTTGCGCCAAGCGTCACTATCTTGTGATGGCACTGCATGCGATTCATCGCGCCTCGATTGACGTCACGAACAGCGCCCTCTCGGCCGGGCTTATTTTCAAATTCGTAACTAACATGTAAACTAATTTTGTGGACCTTAAAGGAACACGTTGCCTTGGATCGGTCGAGTTGGTCTTTGAAAAGCGTTTGTAACCGTTTGTTATAAAACGTGCATATGGTTAGAAAGATGTTGTAAAAGTAGAATACAATGGTCCACACAAACATGCCTCGAAATTGCACGGTTTTCCTTTTACCTCGTCGACAAACACGGTCGGCCATTTATGGGAGTCAAATTTATGACTCCCATAAATGGCCGACCGTGTTAGTTCGCACAGTAAAAGGAAAACCACGCAATTTCGAGGCAAATGTGTGTGGATCATTGTATTCTACTTTTAAAACATCTTTCCAACCATATGCATTTTATAAAAAACGGTTACAAACGCTTTTTATAGACCAACTCGTCCGATCCAAGGCAACGTATTCCTTTAATTAATTGTTTAATCATATTCCACTCGGCGAAACAAATATTTTAGTGACAAAAGCTTTATTTGTTACAAAATACCACTTCCAGGTGACTTTAATTATTTGAGTGAAAACATCATATCTCTTTCTCAAAAACCAAGTTACTTCAGAGGGGGTCGTTTCTCACAATGTGTTATCCTATCAACGGCTACCCGAGGCTCGTTACTAAGTCAGTTTATGCTAACAATTATTTTGAGTAACTATACCAGTAGTGTCCAGTGCCTTTAAAGGCCCCTGGGTGGATTCCACATCATGGAGTTTAATTGACACATGTCTTGGATTGGGGGAGTTGGTCTTTAAAAAGCGTTAATAATTATGTTTTAAGAGTACAATTCAATAATAGTGATCTACACAAATAAGCCTCAAAATTGCGTGTTGCTTTCCCTTTACTTTGAAAATTAATGACCACGGTCGGCCATAAAGCGGATGTCAACATTTAGTGCCGTTTTAGTTGACGACGTTTAAGGAAAACCGTGCACTTTCGATTTGTACTTATTCATTTGTATTTTAAAGTCAGACTCGCAAGTTTTGATTTGAAACAGGTTTTATTTTGTAATCTCCGTAATAACTAGTCTAGTAAATGTTTTGTTCAGAAAGTACTTTGAGAGGAATTTAGGGTCAAATTACGTACACAAAATTAAACAAACTAACAACAAATTCTCAATTTTGTTTTCAGTTACAATACGGCAGACTGTACGGCAATGTGACGTCAGTGTGACGTCAGCGCATGGTTTATAGACTTACATTGCGGTATTGGGCAATAATCCTGCTGTATTGTTCCATTTTCAGAGTAGTAACACCAAGGTCTGACGTCATCATTTGGGTTACGACAGTAGTTTTTGGTCAAACCTGAAAAAGAAACACATGTAAGAATAACAGTTAAGTTTGAGGAGAGTCTAAGACGATGTCGTGAAGCTGGCATCTTTTTATTTTTATTTTTTTTAATACGTTACTAATTAACCACGTGACCCTCATTTGCATATTAAATTAGGCAATCTTTGCAGCACCATATCTATAAGTTCAAGGCCGATTTTAAGACTGTTTGTAGTTATAGACTCCTGGGGGGTTGGAAATTAATTTTGAAAAACAGTGACCTCAATCAAGTTGACCCATACTTCCGGGTCAACCGGAAGTGGGACCATATCTCAAGAAATATACAACAGATTGTCAAACTCTTTTCAATTATAAACTCCTTAGGCAAAACAAAATTAACTTTGAAAAGCTTTGACCTCACGTTGACCTCTCCTTCCGGGTCAACCTGAACTGGGACCATATCTCAAGAAATATACAACCGATTTTCAAACTTTTTTCAGTTGTAGACTCCTTGCATGGGCATTAAAAATAAATTTTAAAAACCATGTCCCCAAGTTGACCTCTACTTACGGGTCAACCGGAAGTGGGACCATATTTCAAGAACTACACAACCGATTTTCAAAAGATTTTTTTAGTTATAGACTCCTTGGGCATTAAAAATTTGTTTGAAATAACTTTGACCCCATGTTAACCTTTACTTCCGGGTCAACCGGAACTGGGACCATATCTCAAAAAGTACACAGCCAATGTTCAAACTTTTTTTCAGTTATATACTCTAGCCAATACATATTAACTTGGAAAACAGTGACCCCAGAATGACCTTTACTTCTGGGTCAACCGGAAGTGTGACCATATATCAAGATATTCACAACCGACTTTTAAGCTATTTCAGTTATAAACTCCTTGGGCATTGCAGATTAGTCTCTGGTAGCTGTGAGGCCATATTGACCTTTACTTACGGGTCAACCGGAGGTGTGACCATATCAAGTGCTACACAACTTTTTGTAAACCTTTTTTTTTCAGTTATAGATTTCTTGGGCAATGAAACACATAATCCAAGCAAAATAACATGGAACAGCTTCGTGCTTGTTCACAAACACAATAATGTCTAGTAAAAATGTATTATAATATATTTACTGTAATTTAATTATATTTTTGCTTTACTCCGTAGAAATGTAATTGTCGATATTTTTAAGGAAGTATGGCAAAAAGTGTGAACTTGATGTATGTTGAAAAGAAATTCTATATTGAAAATAAAATAAAATACAAATAACTAATCGACCTATACCGACCGTACCATTTTGAGAACCCTGTGCACGGACAGACATACAGTTTGATATGGCCTTACATCATTACTGATTAGAGCTAACGATGGGGATAAAACAGATGAGTACGCAATTAGTGTTATTTTGGTTGTGAGATTGTCAGGGTTAATAGGCAATCAATCAGCTAACATACAATACTACGTAAATGGATAGGGACGATAAGTGTTTAGGGGACGTGCACAAATTGTAAAAAAACAAAACCAGGAAAGTGCCTTCAGGTTGAGCACTTTAACTGATGTTAATTGCAGTGGGGTTTGCTTGTCTTGAAGAAGAGCCTATTTGGAATGTTATAGTGGTATGACTGATTTAATGGATGCAGAAAGCTAAGTGAAACAAAATATGCAGTACATAATGTTGCCTAAGAAAATTTGTTGAAGTGTTTTCGAAGTTGAACTGATGTAAAATGTAATGGGGTTTGACTAATGGAAGGATGGCCTGAGTGATTTATTAGTATTATTAATATTTTGTTAAAAGGGTTATAGCGATTTTGCTCAAATAACTAGCGTGCTTGAATTCATGTTGGTTCGGGGTTTGTTATTTCATAGTGGTTTCTGAGACTGAATTAAGGAATTAATTTAATTTCCGTATATACGACCTCCACCGAGATAAAAGAGAACTTAAAGATATTATTGTAGATTTTGTAATGTTGTTTTTGTAAAAGAAAAAAAAAACCGATACAAATCAGTACAAATATATAGTTAAACAAAATGGAGATAACAGGTGTAAGTTGTAAGTTGAAAATGATGTTTTTATTCTAGCCCCTTTCTCCCCTTTATGTACAAATGAGACGACAGTACAGAATTGATTTTGCTAACAAAAGTTGCTGGCAGTGTAAGCACTTTATGTAATCCACCACATACATAAACTTACAAACCTGTGGAAGTTTGAGATCGATCGGCCACCTGATGGGTCACGAGAGAATAGTGAAAAACCGAAAACAACTGTTGCATTGCATCGATGCCAAAACAAAAATGAATAAAAGGCTCACTGAGCGATAAACCCCAAATGCGAAATTAGTTTACCTATTTCCCATCGAATATGAAATTTCTGACAGAAATATTTTCAATATTTCAAAGAATGTTTTCATCATCATAGTTAGACCGTGTAAGTTTTATGTAAATCTGTGATCTTCACGATTTTTGTTTTTTACCAATTCTGTAACGTTCCTTTTAATTTTCATATTCATTTTGTGAATAACGCAACCCCCGTCTACTCAAAACGGAGAGGTTACAGTGTGAGTTATCAGATGAAAAAGATGTTGTTATTCCAGCCTCATTCATCCCATAATTTATACTTGATGCGTCATATTGTTAACTGTTAAACATTTCGTGGATATCGCAACCTTCCGTCTACTCATAACGGGGAGATACCATGTGTGAGTTGCCAGATGGAAATGATGTTGTTATTGTAGTCTAATTCCCCGTAATGTATAATTTTAACTCACGCCCATTTATAATGATTTCATAATACTTCAGTATTGTTGACCTACTTTTGTAAACAATAAGTTAATAATTAAAAATAGGTCAAGGTTTATGCTTTCACAAACAGGGCTTGGCAGAGCTTTATTTCCACCTACCTTTGTTTTGGAAAGAGGTTGCGTTCATTTCTACGTCACGGACCGCGTCCCAATTCAGGCAACGATGTCCACTCTCAGTAAACTCACCCGCATCTCTGTAGCTCACTCCGTTGCCATGATAACATGTCGTGTGGACTATAAAACAAGTGTACACATGCTAATTTTATGGGTGATTGCTTGACTAAACATAAACAACTTTTTCGCATACGAATCCTTTATAATTCCACCAGTACAAACGAATATAGGTCAATTTAAAATATATATATATATACATTTATATTAGAAAGAAAAACAACTTTTTGGTTATCACTCTAAAAATAATGACTATAAAAAGTTACTTGGTTAAAACCACAACAGCTTTTGACAGCAAAGCATTTTGAGAATCATTTCATTTCAAATGAATGTGGTTTTGGAAAAACATATATCCGTTTGTATCCCCCAAATTTGTTTTTAAAAATCGTTTCTGTCAGAAATGTTTTTTAGATTGTGCTGTCCAAATACGAATTCTTCTTCATGCTTGGCCATAACCGCTACGTATTTGTGGTGATTGTCTCAAATGATACTACAATTTTGTTTTTTTACAACAGGTTATTTTTATTTATTTAATTTTTTTTTGCAATATCGTAATTAAGTAAATTATACATAAATCGAACGGTTTCTGAAAACCAAAGGTTTAACTTTTCCAGGTTGGAATCTGAAAATTTTTTGATTGAATAAACCGCCTTGACAGAATTTTAAAAGCCCTGTTAACATATTATCACGCAACGAACAAAAGAAGACACGCCAAAGATTTTAGAAAAGACAGGGCAGAAAACAGGTAACTTAAACACAAAAACAACACGATATTTTGAATGAAGCTTGACCGTCTGTAAGGCTTTATTTACTACTCAAAATAATTTCATTCAAATTTGTGCACAGTGGTGTTTTTTCTCTTTGTTTTCTTCTTCTCATTATTGTCTTGCAACTTCGTTGACCAATATTGAGTCCACATTTTCACATTATTTTATGTTATGGTTACTTTATGCAAATGTTTGAATACACCAAGTAAGAAAACTGGTCTTGGACAAAATTATTCAAGGTGTCCAGTGTGTTTAAATAGCCCAGATCGTGTGTACGCTCCAACACAGATTGACCTCGGATGTGTACACTGGCATTCATTGCAAACAGAATTAAAGGAAAATGCGGGCATTAAGTGCATTTTTTGGTGTAAATTAATAAAGCAGGTCACATCAACGTCAACGTTCCACTTCATTAATTGAAAGTCCAACCAGCAACATTTCAATGCTGTTGATTAATCAAGGTCCCTTGGCATTAGATCAACACACGAATCTTTCATTTTATTTTGCCCGAATTATTACTGATTATAAAGGGTTCGGTTACTTGTTTTACACAATTTTACAGATATCAATATAGACCACAAGGGAAACTGACTGGGTAACCGCCAACATAGGGCTAGATAGCTCAGTTGGTAGAGCGCCAGCACGTTAATCCGGAGGTCGTTGGTTCAAATCCCACTCTAGTCAATTCTTTGTTCAACCCCCCAAAACAATGTTACAGATTTACATTAAACTTGTGTTTGTAGTTTGTGAGAATGGAGCAAATCAACGTCACTTAAATAATGTTCGTCTCTGGAGACGAAGATTTGTTAGCTTTTAGGCCCACAACGCAAATCTCCTGCTTTGTAAAGACACCGGACATCATGGTATATTGTCAAATACTAGTCTCCCATTTGTTTTATCTCAACATACATAAAAAACAAACCAGTGAAAATTTGAGCCCAATTGGTCGTCGAAGTTGCGAGATAATAATGAAAGAAAAGACACCCTTGTCACACGAAGTTGTGTGCTTTCATATGCTCGATTTGGAGACCTCATAAATCTAATTCTGGCGTCTCGAAATCAAATTCGTGGAAAATTACTTCTTTCTCGAAAACTTCGTAACTTCAGAGGGAGCCGTTTTTAACAATGTGTTATACTATCAACCTCTCCCTATTACTCGTTACCAAGTAAGGTTTTATGCCAATCATTATTTTGAGTAATTACCAATAGTGTCCAGTTTCATATACAGCCCCTGTCAAACTTGTAACCACTGTACACATGTATATTTCTAAAGATAGTGACACCGTGGTTACCAATGGGTGCGTTCGTTTAGCTTCCCTGGGTCGACCCCGGTGTGTGGCGGTTTTTACTTCCAGGACGAACGGGGGTAATTATCTGCACACGTTCGTCCTGGAAAAGAAAAAACCCGCCACACACCGGGGTCGACCCAGTGAAGCTAAACGAACGCACCCAATAGTGTCCACTTTCATATACAGCCCATGTCAAACTTGTAATCATTGGATGGTACACATGTATAAGATAGTGGCACCGTGGACCTGTTTAAAGACCGAAAGAAATGTCTTGTTGCAAACAGCTTTTCAGTAGTTTTGTCTGTCTTGTATTTCTTTTCGTCCTTTGTCCCACTTCCTTCTTATCTGTTTTTATGTTGATGCTATATTATTTGTGAATATTGATCAGTATCAAATTGTTATTATATATATATATTTGTTTAAATAAATTTACGACATGATTTGGTTTGTAACTTACCGTCACAGCTCGGAATGTCGCAGTCTTCAAGGTGGAGACCAAAGTAGTTGTCGACTAGACATTGAGGCATGCTCCACTCACCAACAAACCGGCAAAAATTATCGGGAAATCCTAACGGGAACACACGTTATTAAATTCAATTTAATTTAATGTTCAATTCAATGCAATATTTAACTCAATTCATTATTGCTTATTTCATCACAAACAGAAAAGTGTAAAAACATTTCCAATAAACACTAGTGGAAACAAACGCAAGTCAATTCAATTCAGCATTCAATTTTAATTCCATTGTTTTAAATTATTCAATCCAATGCTGCTTATTCCATCACAATTTACAGGGGAAAAATGGGGGAAAAGTCCCTGCGTGCACTAAACAACTTTTAAAAACCTGTATAAATTTGAGAGAAGTTGCGAGATAATAATTAAAGAAAAACGAAGTTGTGTGCTTTCAGATGCTTGATTTCGAGACCTCAAAATCTAATTCTGAGGTCTCAAAATCAAACGTGGAAAATTACTTCTTTCTCGAAAACTACGTTACTTCAGAGGGAGTCGTTTCTCACAGTGTTTATATTATTGTCAACCTCTCCCCATTACTTGTTACCAAGTTAGGTTTTATGCTAATAATTACTTTGAGTGATTACCCAAAGTGTCCACAGCCTTTCAAAACGACTGAAACAAAAGTAATCTACTCTTTAATAAACCGATGACATTTTATCAGCTTATAATATTTACCGTATTCTTCTGTCCATGGTAGGCATTCACAGTTAATACAGCTCTGTTGTAGCTCAGTGGAATTCCCAACATATTCTTTGGTATGCCGGTTGTAACAATCATATTTTGCTGTAAATGAAACCAATAAAAAGCATTAAATTGTATATAATGTAATAACATATTAAGGGTAGTGAGGATTGTCCCAAAGTTTTCAACTAATATACGCTACACTGTAAAAAATATATAATAATATCCGTAAAATTTACGGCACTTTTACCTGGCAGTTAGGGTGCCAGGTAAAGTGCCATAAAATTCACGGTGAAAGTTTTGTAAACTACCCCTTCGTAAATTTTACAACTCTGCACAACTCACTTGCGGGTATTGCTGCGAAAGGAGGGTTGTGAGGGCAAATTCACGTCAAATTCGCTTCGCATTCGCATTCGCAGGAAGTATGAACCGGGCTTACGGCATAATGTGTGAGGAAGATATAAGCCCCCAATTATGTTCAAATTATTGTTTCCTTTAATAATATGTTATTCACCAAGGGCAGAGCAAATCGAACTGTAAACCCGCATGATTACTGTTATAAGGCCTACTCTAAATTAATTTGACACACATCACCCAGCACTTCAACAAAGGCACCATCCTGTGTGGTGTTAGCACGTATAGCAAACCGTCCCCCATTAAATAAAAAGGTGTAATCTCCATCCTGGGCCAGACCTAAAATGCTATTCAATTTATGGCGGGTTACATCCATGTATTACACTTGATGGGTGAGGGGTGGCTCTGCAAAGAGCCGTTGTGTGTATTCTACGTTTCGAACAGTATATTCTGCTAGTCTTCAGAAGAAACGATTACTTCGAAACGTCGATACCACACTCGGCTCTTTCCAGAGCCAACTCTACCGCAAAAGAGATTTAAAGGCACGTTAAGTAATTGTCAAAGATCAGTATTCTCACTTGGTGTATCACAACATGCATAGCATATAACAAACCTGTGAAAATGTGGGCTCAATAGAAATTGCCAGAGAATAGTGACAGTAACATTCTTGTCGCAAGTGCTTTCAGATGCATAACAAAGGGCTCAAGACCCGAATTCTGTCAATAGAGTGAGAAACTACCTCTTTCTGAAAAACTTCAGAAGGAGCCGTTCTCACGATGTTTTATACTATCATAAGTTGTCCATTGCTCATTAGCAAGTAAGTTTTTATGATAACTTTTGAGTAACTGCCAATAACGTCCAGTACCTCTTATACATGGTTGTGTCCCCGCAAGTTAACTATTTATTTATTTATTTATTTATTTATTTACAGTTGATTCTTACAGGCTTTGTACCTGTGTGTGATGTGCTTTGAATAATCGCGTCCTGTCACAGTCTGTTATGTACGGCCCTGACCTTCAGAGCTGTTGGTGTTTTTTTCATTGTACTTTGTTCAACCATAGTTACTTAAAATACATATTGTTGTATTGTCCTTTTTGGAAGAGTGAAAGGAGACCTATTATACCACATGTTATATTTGGAACAACAAGTCAGTGCTACAGTTTCAAGCAAATTGGATAGTTAATAGATTGGCAACCCCATCCTTACACGCATAAACGTACTCTACACAATCAGAAACGTCAACGCTAAAAGGTTTCCAACATGTGTACCACGAAAACGGGAAAGAATTGATTATAACCCGTTGCTTTGCATGGACTATTATAACGGTCTTAAAACTAGTGCGAGTTCCCATTACCACTTTTGAATTACTGATGCGAGATCATTATGACACCAAGTTGATTAATTCAGTGGAGAACAAGTCGAAGTTGTGTGATGTTCAAATTATTAAGACACTGGACACTCATGGCAGTTTTAAAAGACCAGTCTTCTAACTTTGTGTATCTCAACATATGCATAGAATTACAAACCTGTGAAAATTTGAGCTCAATTGGTCGTCGAACTTGCGAGACAACATAAAAAAAAAAAAAAAAACATCCTTGTCACACGAAGTTGTGTGCTTTCATATGCTTGATTTCGGGACCTCGAAATCGAATTCTGAGTTCTCGAAATCAAATTGGTGGAAAATTACTTCTTTCTCAAAAATTACGTTACTTCAGAGGGAGCCGTTTCTCACAATATTTCAAACTATCAACAGCTCTCCATTACTCGTTACCAATTAAGGTTTTATGCTAACAATTATGTTGGGTGGTTACCAATAGTGTCCACTGCATTTAAATGTAATTGTTAACCCTTTAGTCCCTGCACCGCCCGAGTTTGCTGAAATCAAATTTTTCAAGATTCTTGCAGTAAATTACTGGAATCGTAGTTCAAATTTGAAAAGATAGCCATGGCTTAATGTGTATGCACAATTTGTTACCCTTTCGGTAATATTTGTATAAAAGTACAAGTTGTCATGGGAACAATAAATGCCTCTCGTTAAACGGCTACGGTAATTGTTATGGCGAATATTTGTGTGCACGGATAAAATGAACACAATAGCTTTTCAAGGCTTTTGTCTGGCTCAATGCTCATACTGATTAAATGCGAAGGCGTTAATTTTCGACAATATCATCATAATGATGAACACCTGTTTACTAATGAGCGTTTTATTTTTCGTAAGAGCTAAATTATTTCATCATCATTAGCTTCGACAAGTCAACTGTGAAGGGAGAATTAATAACGATCTATAACAACTCTATAACAACTAGATATATTAACAAATGCGTAGACCTACTAATGACTATCGGGTTCTCTTTTGATGTTCCTTTTTTTCTACAAACACAAGCTTGCGAGGTTTCCTCGTACCGCATACAGTGTATCGCTATATGCGGCTGGGCGATACAGTGGCTAAAATAATGGTTAAGACATTAATATTTACCTCATGCATGGGAGGACACGGTATACCGTGTCCTCTCGTATCATACCACTAATGTTTTATTGCTGATGCAAACAAAGCGATATCATTATTACACCAAGTTAATTGATCCAGTGAAAGAAAAAGATGGAGTTGTGATGTTCAATTTAAATGTTGTTGAGATTTACCTGTTGCAAAAGACACCAGGGTTAGCGTGACGATCAGTAATTCCATACCGTCCTGGGTTGATATCCGACGGCTTACCATCTTGGGAAGATCACGTTGGTGTTCCCTGCATAAGAGTCTAGTCCGTGAAAATGAGTCTGACTATTAAGTGTCAGATCCTTAGATGAGGTGAAATTATGTCGATGTTGCTGGCAGGTTAGACTTGTTTTCAAGTCCGAGATCGCGGTTTTTATGATGAAATTTAATTCACAAGAGGGCGCTATTTCAGACATTAATTTATTAATAATAATAATAATAATAATAATAATAATAATAATAATAATAATAATGCATTTATAATGCGCCATCTATCTAGTGTACAAGACCCTATTCCGAGGCGCAGAACAAAAAACAATACATACATATATTAAAGGCAGTGGACACTATTGGTAATTACTCAAAATAATTATTGGCTTAAAACCTTTCTTGGTGACGAGTAATGGGGAGAGGTTGATGATATAAAACATTGTGAGAAACGGCTCCCTCTGAAGTGCCATAGTTTTCGAGAAAGAAGTAATTTTCCACGAATTTGATTTCGAGACCTCAAGTTTAGAACTTGAGGTCTCGAAATCAACCATCTAAACGCACACAACTTCGTGTTGCAAGGGTTGTTTTTCTTTCATTATTATCTCGCAACTTCGATGACCGATTGAGCTCAAATTTTCACAGGCTTGTTATTTTATGCATATGTTGAGATACACCAACTGTGAAGGCTATTCTTTGACAATTACCAATAGTGTCCACTGCCTTTAATACTGTCAGGTTATACCATAGAGTTTAGACTTAATTTCAAGTGTGAGATTTATCAGTATCAACCACGCAAAAGTATCCCACTGATAGCTATAAAACGCTCTATAACTCGCAGTTGGGCTATAGTGGTGGAGGTTAATCCACACGATGGCGCTATTTCAGACATAATGAATATTGGCTTTCGGGCAGACATAGGCCCTTTTAGTCGAAACCACGGCTTCGGCTCTAGATGCGAATCTGGCTAGCTTGGCCCCGCGGTTGTTTGGACAATTTGCGCGTGCTCCACGTAAGCGCTCAGGACTTAAGACGAGAGGACGGACCATGAAGCCGAATCCAAAGCCGAAGCCGTGGTTTCGAAAAGGGCCTGAAAGCCACGATCACAGACATTGGTCTACTGGCAGCCGGGCGTTAAAGTGACATGTAGCGGTATCGTGGACCTTGCATGCCCCGTAGTTGCAAGTGACAAAATCAGAAGCATTTTAGTCGCTTTCCTTCCAAAGTTACTACCATCAACCTGTATTCAACGGCAGATTTTGACTGTGTTTGTATTTTATTTTACTCTGAAGCCACTTCATTTTTAATGAGGCCTTGAAGTCGAAGCAGATAATTGCAAATGACATTTTAAGTAGTTTTCTCTCCAAACGGCATGACCCCATTGTCAACGTTCGTCGCATTCATGTCTAGAAAACAAGTATTGACACGAGACTAGCAAGCGTACACACGTGATGAACTGAAATTTACATAATCACAGTGGCGCAACCAAACGCAAGTATTGAACAGTGACATTGTACAGTCTCTTGACGATGACTAGAGCAAGCTGTCGAAACGTTGAGTCTATTCGATCCACAATAGCGAAAATAGTAGTCCAGGCCTACTTTTACATTCCGCCCTGGTATAGTTAACAAGCAAGACAGTTCTTTTCAGAACTGAGCAGTCTCCCGAAAAATCTACTCCGCGATAGTAAAATAAATCAAAACAGTTTTTAATGAACAACCTCTACTGGCAAGTAGATAATACATGGTGATGCCTCACCATGCAACGTCTCATATCCCGTGTTGTTTTGACATTGTTAGACTGTGTTTTCACCACATCTGATTGTGTCATCCAATGTTTCAACTCAATCAAATTCAACCTCGAAAACCAGGTGTATCGGGACAGTAGCTGTTACCATGGAGATATTTTTTTTTCTTCTTAGATTTCCATGAATTTTAAATGTTTACACTACATTTGCAAATTAAATTAATCTCTCAATATAAGCTATAGCTTTCAAGGAAAACACATTCCAATATGGCAAGGCAATCAGTATAAGCAAAATCTGTGAAAGAATTTAAAGATAACCGAAGTGTAATTTTTGAGGCTACCTAAACGTTTCTCTTAGTTTTACAATTTTTGTGTATTAAAGATACTAAATCAGATTTAGAAATGTCTTTAAACTGAACATGACACATTATCTAAATCTTCTAGAGATTATTTTAAATCAACGGTCTAATTAAATTAACAAAATGTCATAAAAAGATGTGTCTAAATCAGCAATAGATATCTTTAATTATCTTTAAATCTTTAAATATTAAAGTCATAGAAGATGTCTACATTTCTTCAATCTTCAAATCAGTTATATTTTAAAACATTCTATGTAACTTTAAATCATACAAATATGTCTCCAAACCTTCTAGAGATATATTTAAAGAAGATGTCTTTTAATGTAATCTTTAATTAAATTAATTTATTCAATTAAATTCATACTCATTCATACCGTTGCGTGACAACCTGACAGAGGGCGCGCTTTTCATCTTGAGTTCGTTTCGGTTGACGATTATGGGCTGCACCGCTCTAAAATATACTCCCTTATAACCCTTTAGTCCCTGCACCGCCCGAGTTTGCTGAAATTATATTGGGTTTTCAAGATTCGTGCAGTAAGTTATTAGAATCATAGTTCAATCAGCCAAGGCAACTAATTAACTCAGCAATAAGCGTTCAGAAGTTATAAGTCCAAAGGGAACAATGAAGAGCCTCTCGTTAACGGCTGATTGTAATTTGTTTTAATGATGATTAGTTTTTCATTATGTTAAAATAAAAATATCCATAGCTTTTCAAAAGTTTTGTCTAGAACATTGTTCGTATGTTAATTGAATAATTGCAGAGACATTAGTTTTCAGCAAAATCATCGTGTTGAAAGACGATTATTATTTTATTGTTACAAAACGAGCATTTTGTGGGCAAGAGCTAAATTATTTCATAAAAATAATATTAATAGTAGTAATAATAATGCTTAGCTCTATAGCGCCTTTCATGACTGACAGAAATACAAATGCACTTTAAAAAATCAAAAGGCAAATAGCAACAAATAACAATAAATACACTTATTATATGCAAACAAAAGGATTAAATTGGCACAATAGGAAATGCAAAACAAATGGGATTTAAGCTGAGTTTTGAATTGTTCTATCCTCTGTGGAGAGCGGATGTAGCTGGGACGAGAGTTCCAAGTTGAAGGCAGCACTGGAGAAAGTTCTCAAGTCAAATTTCACTAAACTTCAGATTTCTTTTGAATTTTGGCGGGTCAGCAGATTTGAATTAATTTTGCTTTTATTCATCATTAGTGTCTTACAAGTCAACTGTGAAGGGGGAATTGATAATGATCTATACACGACTGCTAGAGTTAACTTTCGACTATCCAGTTTTATTTGTTATGTTGCTTTGTTGTTTCCAAACGTACACTTATATAATGGTGAGGTTTTCTCATCCAGCACAGTAAAGTGTATCGCTTTGAGCGGCTGGGCTGTATAGTGGCTATATGGTTAATAGAAAACAATGTTAAATGCTAAATATTCAATATTTTCATAAAATGTTTGAAGTCTTTCAACTTCTTGGAAACAAATCAAAGTTCACCAATGAACCATTATTTAATTTCTATTGTAAATAATTATATAAAAAAAATAAAAAATAAAAATCCAGGAATATCGGAATTGAAGGCCTTCGGGCTAGAGCTGTTTGGTAAACATTATTTTAATTCCAGGCATAATATAATGTCCCCGGTGGATTTTGTTTTGTTTATGTTTGTATTTAGTATGTGTTTTTATGCCAAATAAATATTAATAATAACTTTTCAGATTGCTTTTAAATAATGGCAGGTCAGCAGATTTGAATAAATTATACTTTTTTTTCAAAACTTACTTGGCGCCAGTTGTCACTAAACACTCTTCCTATTCCCAAGTTGAATATAAAGACCTTTGAAGTTCAGAATTATCAAATTTACTCAAACTTAAAACCCATCGACATTATCTATAGTTGCATGACCGCAAAAACAATATAATTTTGAGTAATTACCAATAGTGTCCACTGCCTTTAAAAATGAGATAGAAACATTATGATTTAAAGGTACACATTGCCTTGGATCGGACGAGTTGGTGTTTTGTAACCGTTTTGTATAAAATGCATATGGTTGGAAAGATGTTTTAAAAGTAGAAAACAATGATCTACACAAGTTTGCCTCGAAATAGCGTGGTTTTCCTTTTACTGTGCGAACTAACACGGTCGGCATTTACGGGAGTCAACAATTTGACTCCATAAATGGTCGACTGTGTCAGTCGACGGTAAAAGGAAACCGGGCAATTGTTAGGCATGTTTGTGTGGATCATTGTGTTCTACTTTTATAACATCTTTCTACCCATATGCATTTTATAACAAACGGATACAAACGCTTTTCAAAGACCAACTCGACCGATCCAAGGCAACGTGTTCCTTTAAAACCTTGCCTCATGGATTATTGGTCGATTTAGAGTTGTGCACCTTTTGGAAATCCAACTAATTAATAAAGTGATGCCCTCTGTAGTTTGAATTGATCCATTCGTTGCGAACTACCTCTATAAGTGGGACTTTTGATGTCAGGGAAATAAATCGAAAGAAAGATTTTCTATAAAAGGTACTGGACAGTTTCGGTAATTACTCAAAATAATTGTCAGCATAACAACTTACTTGGAAACGAGCGATGGTGAGCTTTTTATAGTATAAATGATTGTGGAACACAGCTCTCTCTGAAGTAATATAGTTTTTACTATAATAGTAATACATTCTCCAGAAGACGATCAGAGCATACTGATCGAAATGTCGAGTTAATCCAACGGTTCTTTTCAGAACCACCCCAACTCATTTAGAGATTGTTATTACATGGTGTTACCGCAAACTCTTCTGTATCTTATTTCCACCATGCAAAGTTTCAAATCCTACTTAATATAGTTTTTAATAAAAAGGCGATGTCTCAATTAAATTCAGAAGACTTCAGGCTGAAGCCTTTTATGGGCCAATTTAAAGCACACGAGTGCAACAATGGTGTCTTTTTCTTTTATTTTATTATTCTCTTGTAACATATTCTAAGATTTTGTATTATGCATACAACGTTGGGATACACCAAGTGAGTATATTTGTCTCTGACAATTACCAACAATGTCCAGTACCTTTAAAACCAATTTCGAACAGCCAAAAAAAAAAAAAAAAAAAAAAAAGGAATACAAGCATTTGAACAGCTATTGTTATTTAGATGACATGCTCATCAAACTACCGCAAATTTGAATTTTGGCCGGTAGCCTGTTTCTTCTAAAAGCATAGTTTATGTAAATGAGTGAACATTTCACTCTCTTGTCCGAGTGGGGGCATTTTCGCTCTTTTGACAGTGAAAGTCATCCAGTGTCACTCTTTTTGAGTGAAATTGGAACGAACGTCATTCTAAATCGAGTTGAAAATACACGTCTTCTACTCTTAAAAGAGTTGTCCGCCGTATTGCTATTTGCAAGAGAGGTAGAGAGAACTATAACAGTTGGGTAATAAATCATTAGGGCGTGACCGTTGGAGGGCCAGCCTTGTGTAGCCCTGCTGTGCGGCAGTCCGAATCCATTCAGCTGTGAGTCAAGAACAGTTACGTAATAAACCATGTGGGCCTGACCGATGGTGGGACAGCCTCGGTGTTCGTTAAAGCCTCGGTCACAACCAACCGTGCGTGTTTTTTTTCCGTACGTTTTTCTGGGAGGTCACGTCCGCCACGAGGGAGTGGCAAGAGCAGGGAGGGAGTACGTCAACGCACGTTACTCGCACGGTTTGCGCAAGGTGTAAGTACGTGGCCCGCACGCCACGCCTGGCCGTGAGTGGTTGCGTGCAACGTACGTTGCGCACGTGGTAAGTGAGTTGTACATGCTTACAACGTGCATACAATGTACGATAATCTTGCGATTGCCACAATGTCGTACGGAGGCCGTACTTACGCGTGCTGGTCACGTACGGTGACCTTACTCACTTGCATGTTGTAAGTGCGTGCATATGCGATGAACGTGAGCTTTTCGCCCGATGTCGGGGGGGGGGGGTATATATAGGACGAACTTCAGCTGAAAGTGAAAGTAAGTTTTACACATTAATAATTTCTTTTTTTCAGTTAACACATTCTGAAACTAAAAAAATGAATGATTACATGTTTGTACGATAATATTACATGTAAAATGTACAATTGTGTATTTAGAAACTATTTGGCGGACTATTAAAGTTCTTCCTCCCCTGTTCCTCTCTAGCCCTCTCATCTTCCGTGGCCCGTTTCTGTTGGGCCTCTCCGGCCGTATCCGCTGCCTTTTGAGCTGCAGATGCAGCGACCTCTTATTCTGTATCTTCTTCGACATCTTTGAGACGAAATGATGGCACTCGTCCGACGGCTCGTTTTTTTATACTGCAGAAATAAGTGCGCACACGTGTGTTGTAAGTGTGGAGCACGTGCTTACGTACTCGTGCAAGTGACCGTTAGAGAGAAAAAAAAAGACTCACGGAGTCAGTGCGCTGTTCGCACGTTGGCTGTAGAGTGCACGCACGTCACCCGTACTGGGGTGAATCCGTACGGGTGACGCAGAGAAAGTTCCTCATGCACTAAAAGTGCTACGTCGTGTCTGCGTGCTCCCAAATCCGTACTGAGGCGGTACTCGGCACGTACTCGGCACGTACGGATCCCCAAATCTTGCCCACGTTTTTGCACGTAGACAGCACGCACTTGCACGTACGGCGGGTTGGGACCGCCGCTTAGACCTGCTGTAAGGCAGTCCGAATCCATTCAGCTACGAGTCAAGAACAGTAATACGTAATAAACCATGAGGTCCTGACCGATGGTGGGGCAGCCTCGTGTAGCCCTGCTGGCGGCAGTCAGTCCGAATCCAGTCAGCTACAAGTCGAGAACAGTTACGTAATAAACCATGAGGGCGTGACCGCTGGTGGTTTGGGTAGCCCTGCTTACGTCAGTGCGAAGCTTGATGCCTGAAGTATCGACGTGCATCTATACAGTTTCCTACATGCTAGGACCATGAATGAAGGAATAGGAGGAGTTCGAACGATGAGACTAACTGCAGAGTAACAACAGAAAACCTTGACATTGGTCCTGTCTGACCAGTGGGAGACCTCCAGTGCAGCTGGACGGCCGATTAACGAGCGGGATTAGATCTTTTTGTACAGAACGTGTGGTACCGCCACTATATGCACTGTTGCCTGCGTGTTAAGATGAATCCTCCTTGCTAGAACAGCCTCTTCATGTGTAATGGGCCCAATTTCATAGAGCTGCTAAGCACAGAAATTTGCTTAGCATGAAACTTTTCCTTCATAAAAAAGGATAACCAACTAAATGTCCACTTGATTTCCAGGATAAGCAAACATCAGCTGAATACATGCAACAAATAGAAATTTGGTTGGTAGTCCTGTTTTTATCAATGATGGAATTATACGCTAAGCAAATTGTTGTGCTAAGCAGCTCTATGAAATGTAGCCCTGGTTATCGTGCATATGAAGATAGAGCCAACAAATACAACAGCAATACTATTCTGTGCTTAGCAAGTTTTTGTGTGTGCTTACACGCCTTGTGAAATAGGGCCCTGACCTTTGCGCCTTTTCAAGCAATGAGTTTGGTGTATCCACTCTCCAGTAAGAGTAGTATACAGTTACAGATATGTTTTTTTTTTAATAAGATACCTTATCAAAAATGAAGCATTTTTGACGGAACTTTGAACAGTAGTTAAGTTTAATAAGTTGTTTGGTGACCTAACCTTTGTACTTCTTTCCATGCATTTAGTTGGTTTATCTACTCTTATACGAAGAGGCTGGGTTGAAGCTTTATGTTGCTCTTTTAACAAAGTAGCATATCAAAAATGAAGTATTTTTGACGGAACTATGAAAAGTTTATGGTAGTTAAGTTTAATAAGTTGTTTAGTAACCTAGCCTTTGTGCTTCTTTCCATGCATTGAGTTTGGTGTATCTACTCTACGAAGAGGCTGTGCTGGAGCTTTATGTAATTTTGCTCTTTTAACAAATAAAGTAGCTTATCAAAAATGAAGCATTTTTTTTACGGAAAGTTTGATGTGGATTAAGTTGTAGTCACTTGACCCGTTGTACTTTTCCATGCATTGAATTTCTTAAGAACGAGTCTGAGTCACTTTTTACAGCCAGAGTAGGGCCTATGTTGCCCCTTTTATAAAAGGAACCAATATCAAAAATGATTTTTTTTTAACGGATCTTATTTTACTTTCCCAAGGTTTTGTATCACAATTTGATTGACTCGCTGAAATCTCGCTAATCTCTGTAACACAACGGCCCCCGGCTTCAAGGGTCAACTATGAATGAAACAAACATGGTGGGAACACTTGTATTTTGAACGTGCCAACAGCCCCCTCCGGGATTTTGATTGGCTGTCGGAGTGACTTCTCTCGGGTCCGCTGGGCATGATGGTATAGAGCGTCCGCAATGTCAAGAGAGTTCACCGTGACAAAGGGGGGTTAACCCGTGGGGCCGGATTGCGTTCCTGCCCCCTCGGTTATTGTCCTGAAACTAAGCCTCAAGTTGAAACCAATGTTTACCTACTTTGTGCGCATTTATATAAAAAGTTATAATTCCTATGCGGCAAAAAACCACTGTTGAGTCGTCATTTTCTTTTTTCTTTTTTGCAAAATATCCAATAGTATCTTTCGTGAAAAAACTTCACAGTAATGCGTTAACAAAGACCTTGCAGTTCAGTGCGAGTAAACTTATATCAAGCAATCCCCAATAGCCACTGGTTTTTCTATGCTGACTTGCAGGGGTGGATGAATCACGTGTGAGTGACAGCAGTAAGACGAGATCCCTGGAGATTTGAGGGTAACGAAGGTTTTAAGGTTCTGCTTTAGCATTTAGCAAGCAATCCGTCACCGGAGTTTATTGGCCTGCTTTGCACGCGGAGTCTTCGTTGCAAAGCCATTCACTCCAGAGTTCGTCTTTTATGCGGCACGTCGTAAGGGGTACTCTTATTCCCCAGAACCCAACTGGAAAAACATCGCGCAGCACCCGATCGCCGCGGGCTACCAACCCACAACCCTTGTTCCCGTCCGCCAACAACTATCGCTTAAGATAACATCCTCATTTTGTGCAAACCTCTTCAATTTCAGAAAGCAAAACAGAAAAAAAGTAGCGTAAAAAAAACAAAACAATTTATTTGAGGCTTCGTTTTTTTCCCTCTTCATTCTAGCTTCAACAAATATTGGATTGGAGTTGTTGAAGGGTGGATGTCTTGAAAAAGTATCGGTTATTTTTCAACACGTCGTATCTGGAGTAACACCGCTGACGCAGTACACAGGTGTCGCCTTGGCTTTTGATTGATACACGATTGGTATAAACAGGTAAGTCCTTGGTTTATGATTTATGTTTTTCTGTCAAAATGTAGATAGTAAACAGCATCATGTTCTCGCTCATCTCTTGTATATAGTTAGGTCCTAGTTATTTATTGCTACAACATTGTATTAATTTTGTAATCTTATAATAAATGCGCTTTTGGTTCTGTTAGTTTTCGGTACTATTTTCCTTCAGGAGTGTGGAATAAACGTCGCATGGTTAGTATTAACAAAAGGAAATTCAGAACTCAAATTTGGTGCGAAATTTCAAAAGACAGCAGGGCTTGTATAGCTAAACAAAACTTACTGGACAAGCAGCAGATATCACGAAATGCTAGGATTATTCCTACCTCGAATTAGGACGATTAACTAGTCCTAAGTTTTGGGACTCGTCCGAAGTCCTAAGATTAATCCTACGTTTGGTGAAATCGACGGCAGATTTTACTTTGCGAGACCAGCACATTAATTTTGAGGAGCTTTCTGCATTAGAGTTCATCATGTAGTTATCGTATATTTGATGAACCGTTAAAGGCAGTGGACACTATTGGTAATTACTCAAATATATTATTAGCTTTAAACCTTACCTGGTAACGAGTAATGGGTAGCTGTTGATAGTATAAAACATTGTGAGAAACGGCTCCCTCTGAAGTAACGTAATTCTCAAATTCTAAATCTGAGGTCTCGAAATCAAGCATCTGAAAGCACACAACTTCGTGTGACCTGGGTGTTTTTTTTATGAAAAAATAAAGGTTTTAGTATAAGTTTTAGGTAACTTCCCTTTAAAATTGTGCTAGGTTTAAGGACCTGTATCTCTGAAGGCACTTTCAATAAATTGTAAAATATGAATATGCAAATATCAGTATATATCCAGAACTCAAAATGTCACAGGGTTCAAACCTGCACCAAAATAAAGCTTATAATAACACCAATTAAGCTGTGTATGTAACTCAATTTACTTATATTGTCCCTTAATACCCATTTTTGTAGAGCCGGTCACATTTATGCATATGTTGAGATACACCAAGTGAGAAAACTGGTCTTTGACAATTACAATTGGTGTCGTGTCTTTAAAGACTAGAGAAGAAATCTCAGTCATTTGTTTTAATTGGGTTAGTATATTTGTTATACTCATCAAAATTTTGATACAAAATATTAAATAGTGACATATTATTGTTTAAAAAAACCCACAAGATTACCGGGCTTTTTAGGTCATGAGTTTACTGGCCCAGAGCTAAAATCCAGCGGTCCAGTGTCAAATAGGTTGGACATGGTTGCGTGTTTCCATGAAGTAATTTGTGTAGGTAATTTTTTTTAAGAGACGATCAATCTGTTTTTGAATTTCAAACTGTGTTCTTTTGAGAAGTGTTGGTTTTAGGTCAAACAAGTCTTGACGTTTCGGTCAAACAACTCTTGACGTTTCGACATGCAAAGTGTTTTTGTCTGCATGAAAGGCAATGATTGTTTGTAGCTCGTGTACTTGAGTTGACCTAAAAAAAATGAAATACGCAACCAGTTTCGGGATAAGCTATATTCTTGAGAGAAGTGTTGGTTTTAAGAGGAATAACAACTTAGAACCCGAGAACGAATATTATTGAGGTCTCGACATTTCGACCTGAATCTTGAAGTGTCTTCATGAGCAACACTTGCGTATAGGCTCACGATGACATTCGATAAAGAAAACATTCAACTAGTTTTCAGACCGCAAACAATGTTCTTGTGAATAGTATTGGTTGTCGATACAGGTTGATTTAGAACTCTATATAAAAGAAGTCCCGACGTTTCTGAATTGCTTGGAAAAGTGATATGAATTAATAGATGTTAAACTTGCATCGGGGATAAGATGACATCATTTAGTGTTTTAACCTTACACACCAATGTGTCAGCACTGTGTCAGGACTTTCCTGAGTTCTGTGGAAAACATTCTAGAATTGCAAAAGTCCAAAGGTCATGGGTTCGAATACCACCCGGGTAATATGCCTGTCATTTTGTTTCACACAACTCGGGTAAGTACTGAGTATACAGTGCTAACACACATCGGTGTATCAGGTTAAAACCTATTGATAACATGAATTAGTTGAACCTCACTTTAATCTTGATTTCGTCCTTCGAAACATTTTGGACATGAGTTATAAACGCCCTTTACATGGATGTTATGGAGTATGTCTTAACTAGTTGCAGAATTCTGGAGGGGATTCTAAATTATAACCAAATGTTGGATATGAACACTAAAAAAGAAGTAGGTTACATTCACAGCCAAAGGATCTTTGAATCTATTGAGATATAATTTTTACATGTTTTGCCAATTTGTCTTTCGCTTAAAGGTCAGTTCTTGAATTAATATCAGGGAAAGCTTCACAATTATGTGTGGTTTTACATACTTTGCATTTCATAGGCGAATGTAGAAACTCCACACTCTTAAAGGATTTGCTCTCGAACAGAATATAAAGTCGTGTACACTGCTTTTTACCAAAAATACATTTTTGTATTAGTTTGGCTGTAAACAAACCAGAAATCATTTTTTTTTTTTTTTACATTTACAGATACAGTTTTTCTCGAATACGAATTCATTTCTGATAAGCCGGGACAATGTTTCCTAGAATCAACTTCATGTGATCAAAAAGCATTCAGACTGAAATCAAAGAACGATAATTATAATTATGATACTAAAAAATCTTATCTAATACATTTAAATGCAATATACAACTTTGGTAATTATCAAGCACCAATATTCTCACTTGATATTTATCCCAACATATGCACACGTGTTTGCTTGCATAAGCCTAACAAAGGCTTCAGGCCTGAAGTCGTTTATTAGTTGAGTGAGAAATTACCTCAAAAACTACGTTTTCAGAGGGAGCAATTTCTCACAATTGTTTATCAACAGCTCTCCATTCGCGTTACCAAGTAAGTTTTTATGCTGATAATTATTTTGAGTAATTACCAATAATTATTGTCTAGCCGTCGATGACACAAAATTCTTCCTAACTTAAGACCAATCGTAGGACTCAGGACGAGTCCTAACCTAGCACTGTAACATGCAGACCTTAAGATTTATCTTGGTCCTAACTCAAGATAAGACGAGTCCTAACTCTTTGTGAAATCGACCCCAGTGCCTTTAAACCATACCTTAGTGGCGGTGTGATCCCCCATGTGGGCTTATTTCCTGGATCAATCGTCCCCTCTAGAGCATTGAGTTGAACATTGCAAGTGCTGCTGAGGAAGATAAGATTTTCTCAATGTTACTTTCCTCCTGCTTTTACCCCCTTTGGGTCAACTAAGTAACTTTGTCATCAACTAAGTAACTTTTTACACTCAGTAACTTTGTCATCCCCATAGGCAGGGAAGTATATCACCGATGGATTCATGTTAGAAGAAAGTGTAGTGCTAAGATTTCACTTAAATCGCTCTCAATGATCGTTGTTATAATTATATTTACAAGTACGTATTTTGTTTGTGTGTGGGGGGTTTCAAAGGTTCTGGTAAACTCCTTTTGAAAATAAAACAGCAATGGGAGACTTTCTGGGACGATAGAGGGCAGCAGACTTACCGGGTAAATCCATTGTTCTCAGAATTATGCGCATGTTCAGAACTACGTAAACAATGGAAATTTACCCGGTATGTCTGCTGCCACCTAGCGTTAGAAAGTCTCCTATTGGCACTAACGAGGTCTCATATAGGCTTACACTGAACATCATTGTATAATTCGCCGTCTGTTTTACTTGATTTAAAGACTTGCAGCACATACCTTTGGTAATTATCAAAAACTAGCCAAGCAAAAGTATTGCTTTACAAAAACAGCTTACCACCAAAAGTTACATTGGAAAGTTGTGGCTTGTGTTCCACCTAATTTTTGCTTAGCAAAGAAATAATTATACTGGACAGAATTTTCTGATTAACAACTTGAAGCTATAGTTGCTAAACAAAATGTTGCTTACCACAATAAAGTTACCAGCTAAAATACCATTTTCCACGTACAAAAAGTAATTGGAGTCCTGTTTTGTACTTTAGCAGGATAATGTTTAGTTCAACTCAAATCAAACTCACATTTATTTTCATACTTCATGAAAAGTACAAACACCATAACAATAAATCCAGGAGTAACCAATAAACAAGGGTTTTTTAATACAAGGAGGGAATATAATAATAAAGCGATATTTTTTTGTTAAACAATACTTTCTGATTAAGTAGCTTCATGAAATTAGGCCCAGGTTTTATAAGTTGATTATGGATCAATGTGGTCAAAGTTAATACCGGGAATGCAGCTGAAATGACTCAGGTAATTGGCCGTGTTCCTCCCCCCGTCTAACGAGTTAAACCCCCGGGCTAGACTAGTCCGGAAACAATCCATCCATTGCGGTGTCCACTTCAATTACTCGTCAAACTCTCTAGAACAAAGACGGCTGTGATATCTAAATAAAACGTACATTGTTCCTACGTGGTTTCATGTCACAGATAGATCTCCTTTTTTTGGAAATGTAATTTCAAATTCGATAATTATTCTTGGAGGAAAGGTACATCATCATTATTGTTATACATTTTTGACAACGTTTTATGAGATTTGAATGCTTGAATTTTGAAAGACAATATAATGTAAAATTAAGCGGTTAGTGTAATAATTATGTAACCTCTATTTTGAGTAATATTGTGGTTCCAGTGTGGCTGAGAAGGAACCGGTAGACTCCCGAAAGGAAATGAGATTTTTTTTAAACCACTGGACACTATCGGTAAAATACTCAAAGTAATTCTCAGCATAAAAACTTACCTGGTATTGAGCAATGGAGAGACGTAATTTTTGCGAAAGAGATAATTTCTCACTTAAATAACAAAAGACTTCAGGCCTGAAGCCTTTTTGCCTTCTGAAAGCACACACATTTGTTCAACAATATTCTCTTGCAACTTCGATGGCCAAAATAATGAGTAATTTTTTGTTTTAAACAAATCGGGTATTTGATGCATATTATGTTTGGGTCAACATATGAACACTGGTCTTTGAACAAAGAGTTCTCCTGTGTCGTCCATTGTTGATTTGCTCCCGTAAGCCCATAAAAAAGGTGATTATATATTCTAAAATACCTGGACAGTTTCTCCATTTTGATTGATTGAGAGGATATCGCGTGGGGGTGTTTAAACGGACGATATAACCACAGCCAGAAGTGTTTAAACAAAGTTAGCTTATTTGTGGCCCCTGAATCAACATAAGGAGTATACGACTTGGATTTCTTACGTTATAACCTTATTCATCACTTTGTATTTTTTAACCAAACAAAACCATCAACAATGAAATATCCTAACTCAATACGCAAAGCGAACGTCAATCAGACTGATCTGTCTCATGTAATCTAGAAAAATCACAAATTTTGTAAAATGAAACTTTCTGATTTTTTCTGTTATCAGCAGCAGAGCTTCTTCCACGTCAGTCAAACAGAATTATTCACGGAGCTCGAACCCCCGGAAATTATGAGGAAGTTACTGGTAGTTTGTGTGGTCGTTGCAATTTGCGTTGGCATGGCAACGGCTGGCAAGAAGGAGAGAGCGCGGAAAGAGAGACGTAAGGAGGGAAAAAGAGGTAAGAAGTTTGACCTTTAAGTTTGGCGAGTAAAGTCAAACAAAAAATAGATTTTTTTTATTTTATAATTTTTTAAGGGGGATGGGGTTGGTTTCTGGAAAAGGAGTGTGTGAAAGAAAACTCAAACCGGTGTTTAATTGTATTTGTTTTTTATTTAAAATGTTTAGTGTAAAAAGGGAAATTTACTCCTACTTAAATTTGAGTAGGAGTTGAGCCTAAGACATCCGGGTCCGTGCACAGTTAACATATTTGTGGCCACTCGGTACAATTATCAAGAACCAGGGCCCGATTGCATGGCTCTGCTTACCGTAAGCACAGAATCGGCGCTTACGGAAGCAGGGAATTCTGTGCTTACGGCAAACGTATTTTACGGGTTGGCGGCGAATTTGGGCTCCTGCGCGTGCGTACTTCACGTTACTAGGCATTCTACGCTTACAAGGCTAGCGCAGAAATTCGGCTTTCACGTAGGCGGGGAATCGTGATCGTAAGCGTATACTTCGGCGGTAAGCAGAGCCATGACATTAGGCCCAGGCCTCGTTGGGTTTAAACCACAAGTTTATTACCTCTTCACCACACATCGATTCCCTTTAGCTGTTCCAAACTGCCTACCAATCAAAAAGACCTATGGTGACAGATGCAAAATATAATAGTTGGAGGCCTGACGTTTCAACCACAGTAGAGTCTTTTGTCCATGTGTGGTGTGTTGCAATTTTTAGCATTCGAGAAAAACTCTATTAAGGTTGAAACATCAAGCCATTACCTTTTTGTGCAATCATGTAAGTTATTGAAATAATTCCTAGTGTTTTGCCAGTGCAGAAAGGTAAAATAAAAAAGTAATTACACACGATTGAAGTTTCTTCCGTTCGTCTTCAACTGTACTTCCCCATTTCCTTTGACTTCTATCATCATCTTCTTAGTGCATGCTTCCTATTCCTATTCAGTTTTGGCCAACATTTCCTCTATGCGTTTAGCATGTACGTGAGATCAGCAATAATCATCCCTTGGGACATCTTCAAGAAAACATTGATCTTCGCTCAAGTTCTTACTTTCGTGAAACTAAATCTTGAAGTACCTATTGATTTATAACTGATAAGAGAAAACAGTCATAGGTGCGTCATTGATTCTGGATTGGTAATAATCGTAAAATAAAGGCACTGGAAGAAATTAGTATGTTTATTTACAATAATAAGTGTTAAATTTGTATCGGGGATAAAGAATATTAATTTTTTACTCATACACCGATGTGTGTTAGCACTGTATACTCAGTACTTTCCCGAGTCCTGTGAACAAATATCACAGGCATGTTACTCGGGTGGGATTCGAACCCACGACCCTTGCAATTCTAGAGCAGTGTCTTACATAGGATTCGAACTGCCTCTAGTTGCCGGGCAACCTCGGTAGTCTAGTTGGTAAGACACTGCTCTAGAATTGCAAGGGTCGTGGGTTCGAATCCCACCCGAGTAACATGCCTGTGAATTGTTTTCACAGGACTCGGGAAAGTACTGAGTATACAGTGCTAACACACATCGGCGTATGGGCAAATAAAAAAAATGTTTATTTACTTTTTTTTTTTATTTAATTTTTTTAGTTTGTTTTATTTTGGACAGTACTTTGATGCCTGGCGAAAGACGCGATTCAAATGATGTTATTTATTTGTATATTTATTCAGTTTGGAAGTAATAGCGTAGACACATTTTGACAGCTTATGTTCTGTTTTTATATTGAGTCGGCAGCGGTCCAGTGATGAAAGAGAGCGAAGAAAAATGTGTACGTGCGCTTTATGCATGCTTTTGCTCCAAGACCAATGTTCTTATAGATTATCCTTTATAACAAAATAATTGCTGGAACTTAAAGACACTGGACATTATTGGTAGTTGTCAAAGACCAGTCTTCTCACTTGGTGTATCTTAACATATGCATAACATAACAAACCTGTGGACATTTGAGCTCGATTGGTCGTCGGAGTTACGAGATATCTATGAACGAAAAAACGCCCGTGTATTGTGTACTTTCAGATGCTTGATTTTGAGACCTCAATTTCTAAATCTTAGGTCTCGAAATCAAGTTCGTGGAAAACTTATTTCTCGAAAACTACTCCATTTCAGAGGGAGCCGTTCTCAATGTTTTATACTAGCAACCCCTTCCCATTACTTGTTACCAAGTAAGGTAACTTTTATGCTAATAATTATTTTAAGTAATTACCAATAGTGTCCACTGCTTTTAAGTCTGCTCATCCAATATAGCAAACAGTGTGATTAACTTGAATCTGCTTAGCAATATGTAAATGTGGTTAGCATGTCGGTGTTATTTGCAGTCGTGGAGGATTTGATGGTTATTAACTGTGTGTTGTGAAGCGTGGACGTGATGGATGAATAGTTTCTTTACTTAATGAAACGGTGTTTAAGTCATCAGTGTGAGTCATGCTGTATGTCCATTGATTTGTCACCATTATGGGTTTCCCTTCACCCAGTCGTTAGATGAGTCTAAAGCTGAGTAAACAGTACAACATTGGGAGTATGGCTTCAAAATAAGTTATGTTTTCGTTTAAAGGTATGTGCCTATTATACTGGGTTGGTAATGATAACAAGTCTAATGGGAGATTTTGGGACGCTAGGTGGCAGCAGACTTACCAGGTAAATTTCCATTGTTTACGGTGTTCTGAGCGTGCGCACTTGACCGAGAACAATGGAATTTTCCTGGTAAGTCTGCTGCCACCAAGCATCCCAAAAGTCTCCCATTGTTAAGTTTTAGTCTGAAAGCTTCCGATTTTTGAAGTGCAAGTATGCACTTATAATAACTATTAATGTTTTTGTGAAATATTTCCCTTTGAAGTGAAGTCATATTTAAGAACTCCGTAGCATTGACACAATCGAACGGTTTCAAAAGTCAAGTGTATTCTATTTGTCCTTTAAAGAGTTCATAACAAAGTGCACCCTGCTACACAAACGTTTGGTGAAGATAGAGGAGTCACGGCAGCCACATTCCTTGTACCCTTTCCTCTAATAAAAAAAAGGGGAAAAAAAAATCCTGAACAAAAAAACATGGTGTAGTCCCACATTTCTCTCCACTCGTGCGACAACTCACTGTTTGGAACACATTACATGTTTCTTCCATTACACCGAAGGAACTGGGCCGATGGACTTCAGCTTATCATCGGTGATTTATTTTTACTTTCGGATCTCGCGGCTGCCCGGGCGATGATTCATTGCAAATGGGGAAGCTCCGCTGAGGCCTCCGGGGGCTTGCGGAGCGAATGACGGCAGCTATGCGGAACGAAACTCGGTCCAATGCCATTAACTCATCTTCCAGAGACATTCACAAAATGTAAAGGTTTTGAATCATTGACTCCAAGCTGATCAGGAATCCATCAGCTCCCGTTGATTTGTTCCTCTAAAAGAAAAGGGAATACATGTGATAAGCTAAACAGAAACAAACGTATTCTCAATTATTTGGATCGTGCCAGTCTCTAGTTTCAATAAATTAATGCTCAGTTGAACCAAAACACAGACTATATTTTGAGTCCAGGTTGTTCTTCTCTTTGCAGCGATTGAAATAAACAGCAGTATGACTTGAGAAACTTAATGTTATTTCCCCAATTTTTTTTTCCCCAAAAATAATAATGTTTGAACGAATCTATCGTTGAGAGTTTAAAAACATGCAAAATGATATGTGTGTATAGATTGGAGGCTTTTACAATCCGTCTGTTTTTGAAAACATGATTTATTATAAATTATAAATAGAAAACAATTTGGTGATTATTTGAACTCTATGAGGGGAATGTTGGGCTTCATGTCATAAATTTGAGCAGTCTATTAATTACTTCGGTGGGTGATTTGCTTAAAGCGAGCGAGGTGGCCTTTGGCATACCTCAGATTAGTGGCAACGGAAACTTACTTTGTAAAGAGGACTGGAGAGCTTTATATTCTATAACACAGAAATGTCCCCTATGAAGTAATGTTGTTTTAGAGGAAGATATCATTTTTCATCCCCAAAAACATAAGTTGAGAAAGGCCTCAGTCATGAAGCATTTGTCGTTCATCTGAAAGCACATAATTATATGCAACAGGAGTACTTGAGTTTTGTTTCATTATTTTCATGCAACTTAAATGACCGATTGAATCGCAAAATGTTCACAGATTTGTAATGCAATGCTGGCATAATAGTTATTTTTGAAACGCACCAGAGAGTACGCACTGCTTTTAAATTTCAACGCTGGTGTTGCTTGGATATTAAAGGCAGTGGACACTATTGGTAATTGTCAAAGACTAGCCTTCACAGTTGGTTTATCTCAACATATGCATAAAATAACAAACCTGTGAAAATTTGAGCTCAATCGGTCATCGAAGTTGCGAGATAATAATGAAAGAAAAACAACCCTTGCAACACGAAGTTGTGTGCATTTAGATGGTTGATTTCGAGACCTCAAGTTCTAAACTTGAGGTCTCGAAATCAAATTCGTGGAAAGTTACTTCTTTCTCGAAAACTATGGCACTTCAGAGGGAGCCGTTTCTCACAATGTTTTATACCATCAACCTCTCCCATCAACCTTCTCGTCATCAAGAAAGGTTTTATGCCAATAATTATTTTGAGTTATTACCAATAGTGTCCACTGCCTTTAATAATCCATTCCAAGAATAAGATTTATAGCAACCTGATTATTGAGAACAAAATCTTTCACTTTTTTTTTTTTTTTTTTTCTTTTTTTTTTTTTTTTTTTTGGGGGGGGGGGGGGGTCCCCTCAAGGGAAACGAACCCACTTCCATTACATAAAATACTATATACATGGGACATGTTCCAAGTGCTGTAATTCACCCCATTTCAATTAAGAAAAAAAGTGTAAGTGTGAAATAAAGCTCCGAGAACTATGTTGAAGGGGAAATGGTTTATTCCCGTGGGTTTGCCATCGGACGAAATGGTATGCTTCTTTGTTTTAAAGGCACTGGACACTATTGGTAATAATTCCAAAAAATAGTTTCATAAACATGTAATTGATAACCAGCAGTGGAGAGATGTTATGAGTATAACACATTATGAGAAACAGCTCCATCTGAAGTAACGAAGTTTGAGAAAGAGGTAATTTCTCACTCAAATATTAAAAGACATCAGGCCTGCAGCCCTTTTTATAGGCATCTGTTTTTTCTTTCAGTATTATGTTGCAACTTTAGATGACCAATAAATAATAAAAAAATCGCAGGTTTGTTATGCTAAAAATGTTGGAATACACCAACAGAGAACACTCACGTCTTTGAGGTTAAAGCCATTGGACACTTTCGGAACAGAAAAAAATAAAAGTTCACAGATTCACAAATAACCTACAGGGTTTACAGAAGGTAATGGTGAAAGACTTCTCTTGAAATATTATTCCATGAAATGCTTTACTTTTTGAGAAAACATTAAAACAATATAAATTCTCGATATCGAGAATTACGGATTTATTTAAAACACATGTCATGACACGGCGAAACGTGCGGAAACAAGGGTGGGTTTTCCCGTTATTTTCTCCCGACTCCGATGACCACTTGAGCCTAAATTTTCACAGGTTTGTTATTTTATATATAAGTTGTGATACACGAAGTGTGGGCCTTTGGACAATACTGTTTACCGAAAGAGTCCAATGGTTTTAACCAAAGGTGTTCAGTGCCTTTTAGCGTAGTTGACCTTAATAGTCACGGGCACCCAGAGTAGCTCCCTTGCTACCGTTTTTCATTGCAATACACCGTGTATTAAACGACGACATGGAACCAATCCCAAACGGCCTATTGTCTAAACCCCCATTCCAAAGTCCAGTCCCTGAGTTTGATAACACTACACAAACCTGTCACAGGTTGTTTTGACAATCCAGCATTACCCCTCAAAAAAAAAAAAAAAAAACATTATTCGTCTTTAACACGTTCGCCGATTAGAATAACATCTGTCAATTTATCGCGAATTATCGAATTTCATCGCTGGCCCAATTTTCCCCGGAGAGCCGTTTTTTTTTTTTTTTTTTGTGGCTTGAAAAGAAATTACGGCACCTGCTGGTGATTTATCAAACAAAAATTATCATGAAAAGTAGAGCTGTCACAGAGGGTTGTTATATGCTTGTCATCGGGTTATAAAAATGGTTTCTATGTGCACCACATTGCTGTTGAATGTGTTGGCACTGGACACGTTTGGTAGTCAAATAATTGGTAGCATAACAACTTACTTAGTATTAACGAGCAATGGAGAGCTGTTGATAGTATAAAACATTGTGGGAAACGGCTCCATCTGAAGTAACATAGTTTTTGAGAAAGAGGTTATTTTCTCACTGAAATAATATTTTGATCCGAGAAAGACTTCAAGCCTCAAGCCCTAATGATGATCTATAGGCAATGGGAGACTTTGGAACGCTAGGTGGTAGCAGACTTACCAGGTAAATTGTTGTTGTTTAATACGTAGTTCTGAGCATGCGCGCATTACCGAGAACAATGGATTTTACCTGGTTAGTCTGCTGCCACCAAGAGTCCCGAAAGTCCCCCATTCATACATCAGAAAGATACAAATCATGAAAGTTCCAGTTGAAACGGTTTTCACTTGCTGAGAAAACAGCAGATGAAAAGGTATTTTACCATCTCTGGTAAAAATAATGTGAATAATGATTCGTGCATAAATCGTTTCTCAAATTCAAATTTGGATGGAACATTTTTTGGAATCCTTCGTCGATAAAACAGCTGCGGTGCTTCTCATCAAGCAAGTTTGTATTGGTCATTGATTTACTAACTATAACGTTATGAACACATACCTTTCAAGTCAACTTAAATTCTATGTCCAATTCATCATTCCTTTAAAAGGCATCTTAATAAATCAAAAACTTCAACAAATCCCCTTGGTCGAAAAGTCATGAGTTGATCATTACTGAGAATGTAAAACTCTGCACGGTAACAGTTAGTCTCTGATCAAGACGTTCTTGTTGAGTTGGTAATACCTTATAGGCTACACACGTCGCGAGATCGCGAAAGTTGAGTGATAGTGAAAAACAACGCATTGTAATAAGACTGGAGTTTAATGGAAATGAATTACCGGTTCGGGACCTTTTGGGCTGGGGAAATATTTCGTTCTAAGGAACAACATATTGATTGATGGTTTTCTTTGTATTAAAGGTAAAAAAACATACAATGTTTTGTGTTTGCAAGGTGGAAACTAATAACAAAGCTACCCCTTGTAATTGAATATGATATCCGAAAGTGTTTGTCTATATTAACCCCAGTCATTATTATAGGCATATTACTCAAATGGGATTCGAACCCACGACTATTGAAATTCAGAGCAGTGTCTTTTTACAGAGCTCAGGAAAGTACTGAGATTACCGTGTACAATGTCTGAGTCGTTGAATATGGGTATAACCAACATTAATATTCATTAACCCCAATACAAATTTCCATTTGTTAAACAACAACAAATGCTGTTTAAAATTCAAATATTGTCGACTGACGGGAAAAATCGGCCAATCGGCCATGTGTAGTTATCTACCGTAGCGGTTATTATTTATTTATTCGTCTATTTAGTGTTTTTTTCTTCTGTTTTGTTATGTAATCTTGTAACGGGCACATCCGCCACAAGCCTCTGCTTTTAGGACGATGCCTCCATGTGATGTGAATGTGGAAATAAATGTTTTATTGATCGAATGATCCACTCGGACCAATCTTATTGAAGAATAAGGCCCAATTGTTTGGTACATCATTGTTAAAAAAAAAACACCTGGAATAACGACGTAACTTGAGAATACAAATCTGTCGTTCAATTCACATTAATTTGTCTCTGCCAACCCAACAATTTCCCTTTCAAATTATAGTGAACATGCAAGGGTAGTTTCTACGGCTCAACAGACACACATAACAGACTAGCAATTACAGTTGATGACAAGCCAGACCTATCAACAAATCGCTAATCCAACCCCGTCTAGTCAGGAAACGGACTCGGGCCCCGTGCAGCTCAGGGTCGAATTCATGTCTTGCTTCAAAGTAGCAACCAAGTTTATTTTTAAAGGGTTTGGGTACCTTTTTTGTAGGACACACGGTTCGAAGATAATTATGGGAGAAAGCTTCCCCAAAAGGCACAAAACACGTGTGTTATTGTCAATCACCAGTACTCTCACTTGGTGTTTTCCCAATAATACATATTAATAAATAAGATTATTTGAACATGTTGTACTCAATTGTTCATCGAAGTTGCAAAAAATAATGAAAAAAAAAAAAAAAAAAAAATATTTGCTCTACTTGTGTTTTCAGATGCCCAATAAAATGGTTCGGCCCTGAAGTTTTTTTTACTAGGCCCATTGAGTGAGTATACCTCTATTTCAAACAACAACAGAGAAGCAACGCACCATTGAAAATGTTTGTAAACATTAAAGCACAAAAAGCATGGAACTTCCAACTAGAAATATAAAAATAAAAAAAACAATTGTACAATAAGATCTCTTAATTAGCAACGAGAAGAATTAGTGCAACACAAAACGCTTCCCCCCCCCCTTCGTATTGTGTTTTCTGGGTTTCAAAGGTGCCCTTCTGTCAACAAGAGGGAAAGAGTGGTCCTTTCTCTATAATTAAATTACCCTCAAGTGTAGGCACTTTTGGTGACATCCTCTGCCAATAATATAACACATAACTGGCACAGGCGTACGACCCGGGGCAGTGTTGCCCCCTACGTTCCGAAATTCGGGCAAAACATTGGGGACAATTAACGTGCACAGCTGGATGAAGAAAACATTGGACAGAGAAAACAAAAATAATAGGTCAATTTGTCCAGGTAGTTGACTGTCCTAAGACGTTTTGCGTTCTTTGACAAGATTGTATTAAAATGACAGCTGATTTCGGTTGTCTATTATGATTTGAGGCATTGCGTGGTGAGGTATCAATATGTATTTGGTTTGCGGTAACACCATGTGTGTGTCTGCCTGCCATGTAGAGTTTGGTCTTAGAGAACTGTCGGGAGACTTCTCAGTTCTGAAAAGAACTGTCCTGCTTTTTTGACGGAAGGTTTAGAAATTGGCTGGGACTACTACTTTATCTTATAGGGTCGTAATTAACTGCACTGCCGCGGTGTCGGTTGTCACACTAAAAAATAAGGACAATGTGTATTTGCATGCTGAAAATTGTGTATGGTTTTTCACAAAAAAATTCTCCTAACTCACACACCGGGTTAAGCCCAAATTTCCACATCAGGTTTTATTATTCATTAGCATTGTTGATAACACCAAACATGAATAACACTAGCTTTTGCCACAACTTTAGCTCGACCAATCCGGTTCATTTGGTCAGCTCTACCCATCATAATTGCCTTCAAGGCATTAGAAACCTTTGCTAAATGTTAAAGCCATTGGACACTTTCGGTAAAAAAAAAAAATAATAATTCACAGATTTACAAATAACTTACAGCAAAACAATATAAATTCTCGTTAACGAGAATTACGGATTTATTTGAAACACATGTCATGACACGGCGAAACGCGCGGAAACAAGGGTGGGTTTTTCCGTTGTTTTCTCCCGACTCCGATGACCGATTGAGCCTAAATTTTCACAGGTTTGTTATTTGATATAGAAGTTGTGGTACACAAAGTGTGGGCCTTGGACAACACTGTTTACCGAAAGGGTCCAATGGCTTTAAAGACCAGTATTCTCACTTGGTGTATATCCCAACACTATGCATAAAATAACAAATCTTTGTAAGTTTGGGCTCAACAATTTGTCATCGAAGTTGCAAGAGAACAATACAAGAAAAAAAAACTCCTCTTGAGCAAACATGTGTGTGCTTTCAGAAAGATAATAACAGGCTTCTGGCCTGAGGTATTTTACTATCTCATATAATATTTGAGTGAAAATTACCCCTGAGGGAGGCGTTTTTTACAATGTGTTTGGCTACCAGTATAGCCCTCCGTTTCTCGTTAACAAGTAAGGTTTATGCTAACAATTATTATGAGTAAAATAAGCCTACCAATAGTGTTAAGTGCCTTTAAAGGCAGTGGCTATTGGTAATTATTCAAAATAATATAGTTTAAAACCTTTCTTGGTAACCAGTTATGGGGAGGGGTTGATAAGTATTAAACATTGTGAGAAACGGCTACCTCTCAAGTAATGTAGTTTATGAGAAAGAAGTAATTTTCCACGTATTTGATTTCGAGACATCAGATTTAGAATTTGAGGTCTGGAAATCAAGCGACTGAAAGCACACAACTTCGTGTGGCAAGGGTGTTTTTTCTTTCAATGTTATCTCGCAACTTCGATGACCGATTGAGCTCAAATTTTCACAGGTTTGTTATTTTTATGCGTATGTTGAGATACACCAACTGTGAAGACTAGTCTTTGGCAATATTACAAATAGTGTCCACTGTCTTTAAGAGTTTTTGTAGGAATGTAGACCGGGTGGACAGGGGGAAAGCCACACCCGGTTGTTTGACCACATTACGGGTCAAAAATAGAAACAGGTTCTGAGTGACGAGACTCAATAGGTGACATTGTTTCTATTGTTGAACTCAATCTGTCAGGAATTTTGTAATAGACTGTGGTCACGTGTCCTAAGCCGCAAGAGGATAAGCCTTGAAATGAAGTGTAACGTCAGATGTTACAGGCTAGGGTTTTGTCAGCAACCTAAAAAAGAAATCCGTCCTTGAGGCCTTGTCACACTTTGCAGTTACAACGGGCAACATGAAAGTCACAAACTTGGAGGCCATTCAACATAAATGTTGCCGTTCCGTCTGTGAAATTATGATGATGTGGTAAATGCTTCAATTTGTCTGCAACACCTCAACAACGCTACCACTTTTTGAAATGAATTGTTCACAAGTAAATAGGAAACACTAAAACGTCTACAAACCCTCTTGTGGCACTGCGTATAGTGGTAATAATTTCAAAATATTTGTTAGCATACTTTACTTGGTAATGAGCGACGAAGAGCTGTTGATAATAGCATAAAACGCCGTGCAAAACAGTAAAGCCACGTAGTTTTCTGAAGTAAACGTGTGGGAAAGTGATGAAGCCTTTCATATAATGGGCATCTGTAAAGCAGCGTTGTGCATCAAGGGTATTTTGTCTGTCATAATTCTCTTTAAACTTTTACGCCCAATTGGGTTCAAATGTTCACAGATTTTGTTATTTGTATGCATATTTTGCAATACACTAAGTGAGAGAATCGGTCTTTAGCATTTTACCAAAGATGTCCAGGGTGGATTGCTTAAAGAGTTCAGACTAGTCTTATCTCGACTCGTCCTAACTGAAGACCACCCTCGAGTTTTTAGTATATCCTACAAGTCCTAATGACTAGTCCAAACCTTAACTTCATTAACATTTTACTCAGGGTGGAAATGAGCTGGCACTGTCTAACGTCAGTAATAAACAGTGTGACATCATCAATAATTCCATAACCATGCATGGGAATGATTCAATCTGCCTTGATTTAAGTTCAATGCTATTAAAGTTGTACAGTTTATCTTTGCAGAACACCTTGGAGTAAAACTAGGGGTTAAACTAGGGGGACATTTAGGTGGCACCGAGGGTACACCGGTTCCAGGGTTACCGCTTCCTGAACAAGGGGTTGCTAGGTTTGTTTAGGGGGAAAAGATGTGGGTTAATGTACCCTGTATGAGTTGTATTGGACATTCCGGATATTGTAGAAGCCCTTTACATTTCGTTTGCTGTCTATTGAGCGTAACGAAAAATCAATAAAAGTGTTTGCATTTGTTAGGGGACCTCTATCACACCTTATTACTATACTGACCATTTTGAGAAGCCATTGGTGTTCAGTTTTTATAAAACAAACATGCATTTATCCAGAGCTACATAACCATGGGAATAGCGTGCTGCCTTGATTTAGTTACATTTAACGACTTGTCCACAAGTCTAAGTTACATGCTATAAAGTTACAGCTATCTTTGCAGTGCAACTTGGGGTGAAACTGGGGGACCTTTAGGGGGGGGGGGGGCATCGGGGTGCACCGGTCCAGGGGTCTCTTTACCGGCACAAGGGATTGCAAGATTTACCGAGGGGAACGTTGGGGGGTTAGTGTGCCCTGTTTTTATGTGTGAACATTTCGAATACTATAGATTGAAGCCCTTTACATTTCGTTTGCTGTCCCTTGAGCGTAAAACAACTTTATACAATTGTTTGTATTTGTTATGGGGTCTGCAGGACCTCTAACCAGCTTTACAACTATAGACCATTTTTGAGTAGCCATTGGTTTCCAGTTAAAACAAACATGCATTTATCCATGCATTTGGCTACAATAACCATAATTATGGGAATAGCGTATACTACCTCGATTCAGTTCCATGCTATAAAGTTACAGCTATCTATCTTTGCAATGCAACTTGGGGTGAAACTAGAGGGACCTATAAGGGGGTAGGGGGGGGGGGGGTTATCGGGGTGCACCGGTTCTATGGGTCTATTTTCCGGAACAAGGGGTTGCGAGATTTACTGAGAGGGAAAAGTTTGAGGTGTTAAGGTACCCTGTATGATTGATGTATGAACTTTCCAGATGCTGCAACCCATTATAGGCACATTGGTAATTATTCAAAATAATGTTTAGCAAAAAACTTACTTCGTAAGAAGCAACATATTGATAGAAACGAACATGCTTTATACTTCAGGCCACGTTATTTTATACTGATTAGTATTTCCGGCAAACGTATTTTGTAGTGGCTTTAGAATTATCCCGCTCTTTAAAGCAGTGGCCACTATGGGTAGGCTACTACTGAACAATAATTGTAAGCATAATAACTTACTTGGTAACCAGGGGCCAATTTCATAGCTTTGAAAATTTGCTTAGCATGAAATTTTGGCCTCGATAAAAACAAAATTACCAAGCAAATTTCCACGTGGTTTTGAGGATAAGTAACAAGCAATATGCAAAAAAAAATGAAATAATATGGTTGGTAATCCTGTTTTTATCAAGGAAGAAATTTCATGCTAAGCAAATTTGTGTGCTTAGCAGCTCTATGAAATTGGGCCCTGTAATGAGGAGCTGTTGATAGTATGAAACATTGTGAGAAACGACTCCCTCTATTAAAAGTAACGTAGTTTTGAGAAAAATGTAAATTCTCGGAAAATAGTAAACGACTTCAGTCCTAGCTGAAGCCTTATAATATGGGTCATTCCATGTCAGACCAACACACTTTTTTACCTCATGTCTTCCGATTTTGATAAAAATTGCTGTGCTTGTAGGTCCTAATGAGCAATGAATGCACACCAATTTTTAGCCCGATCGGACTTTCCATGTGGTCAGGGCAGAAACCACTAAAATCTGACATTTGTAGGATAAAATACCACCTTTTTGGTAAAAATATGTCATAACCATGTCAATTCTCATCACATATATGCAAATTTGGTATCAAATTGATGAGAATTGCATGCTCAAATCAATTCTTTCATCAAAAATAAATTTTCTGAAATGTAGGTTACTGTAATCTTTAATATGTTATCGTGACCTTTGACCCCGTTTTTGAAATAATGTATCATTCCAAAAATCAACGAAATAAAAATCATTTGATAGAGCATGTCATCCTCTATCAGAATCCACTAAGAAACAACTGGGCTCTTCAAAATTTACAACTTTAAGACTATTTTTGTACAGTTGGTAGGTTACAAATTAGTCAATTTATACATGTACTTTACTTTATAAATAAATAAAAATAAAAAACTTTCCAAAGTTACTAAAATTTTTATCGGTTTGGGATTTTTTCATGTTGAGGGCTGATGTGGTCTAACCAGAATCATACTTTAAAATACCAGCAGTGACGCACCCAGGATTTAATTTGGGTTGTGGGTGGAGGGGGGTGGGGGGAGGGCATTTTTCCGAAACAAAATTCTTTCCAAGATGGTAAACAAAAAATGTCACCATGCTGCAACTCTGACTTCATCGGAAGGTTAGCATGCCTTTTCGTGTGCTATACGGTTAAATGGAAATCGCACAGTTAGCACAAAATCTGCTGCTGAGCAGCTCTATTAAAATGGGCACTGAAGTCAGAGTTGCAGCATGGTGAACAAATTGTTCTTGAGGATTTCTCAGAAAGTTACCATGCATTAATTTGTTGTTCAAGATTCATCACAGGGGGTTAAAGTAAGACTGCATAAGTTTGTGATCTACTGAAGAAAGGCAGACAGCTTCTCCATCTCAACCGTGATGTACGTAATCTCTAACTGGGATCACTAATAATCACAGTGGTGCACCCGAAAGGGGGGGGGGTGGGGGACGATGGGTCTGGGGGATTGATCCCAGCCCCTCCAAGGTATTCAATTTGTTTGTTTGATTTGTTTTGATTTTTTGTTTTACAATCTTCGAAAGAAATTTTTGGGGAAAATATGGCCCACCCCCCAAAAATAATAAATCCTGGGTGTGTCACTGCTGATAGTTTAAATTCTGATTCTGGTTAAACCACATCAGCCCTCAACAAGAAACAAATCGCAAACCATGAACACTTTAAGTAACTTTAGAAACAGAAGAGTGAGGTTTGTTGGTGGATTTATTATGTAAAGTATATAAATTGACTAGTTTGTGACCTAACAACTGTACAAAAATGGTAATAAAATTGTAAATTTTGAAGAGCCCAGTTGTTTCTTGGTTGATTATGATAGAGGAAAACATGTTCTACCAAGTGATTTTTATTTTGTTGATTTTTGGAATGATGCATTGTTTCACAAATTGGGTCAAAGGTCACGATAACATATTAAAGATCACGGTACTTGTACAAAAATAGTCATAAAGTTGTAAATTTTGAAGAGCCCAACTGTTTCTTAGTGGATTCTGATAGAGGAAGACATGCTCTATCAAGAGATTTTTATTTCATTGATTTTTGGAATGATACATTATTTTAAAAACTGGGTCAAATGTCACGATAACATATTAAAGATTACAGTGACCTACATTTCAGAAAATTTATTTTTGACAAAAGAACTGATTTGAGCATGCAATTCTCATCATTTTGATACCAAATTTGCATATATGTGATGAGAATTGACATGGTTATGACATATGTATACCAAAAAGGTGGTATTTTACCCCAAAAATGTCAGATTTTAGTGGTTTCTGCCCTGACCACATGGTAAGTCCGATCGGGCTAACAATTGCTGTGCATTCATTGCTCATAAGGACCTACAATCACAGCAATTTTTATCAAAATCGGAAGACATGAGGTAAAAAAGTGTGTTGGTCTGACATGGAATGACCCATATAAGGCATCTTGTAGCAAAATAATTTGTACAACAAGGGTGTTTTTCATTATTCTCGTGCAACTTCGATGACGATTGAGTCAAAATGTTCACATGTTGATATTTTGTGCATGCTGGGACATACCAAGTGAGAATACTGGTATGTGCTCTTACCAATAGTATGTGCTGTCAGATGCCTAATGAAAGACTTCAGGCCTGAAGTTTTTTAATATTTTAGTAAGAAATTACTTCTCCTAGGTAACTTGATTTAGAGGGAGCCGTTTCTTACAATGTTTTAAATCCACAACTCTCAGTTACACGATACCGAGTTGCTAACAATTATTTTGAGTGTTTACCAAAAATGTCCATGCACAGTGCCTTTACAGAGGCCCTTCCCCACCGTCTGTAATACTCTATTTAAGGGCGTGGCTGATCCCAGGGTTTTTCAAACACCGACGACTTTACCGAGTCCCTAGGAACATCTACAGGGAGGAAATGAGTGCGTGGGTACCCTGCGAGGCAATTGAATTAGGGGGTTGGAGTGTAGACACCCCGTCCTGTCAAATCATGATATCATCAAATAAAAATGTTGTTGGTCATCAGGGAGGGAGGGAAAAGTTTGGAATTACTTTTTTTATTTCGCCTGAGATCCGGTTGTATACAGCAGGCAAAGGTTGTACGGGCTCGACTTCAAAAAGAGTTAGGACTAAAAACTTAGGACTAAAGACATTGTGACCTCTGTTGTAAAAAGCACTGTATATACGTCATGTTTTGCCAGGCAAAAAGACACGTAGTCATGGTAAGATTGCGTAGCACTTTTTAGCTGGCTGCCAAATCATGCGCGCGAACCATGCTATGGGTTTCGTGAGACGTCAGAGGTCACATCGTCTACATAGTCCTAGGAGTTATTCAAATCTTATGGCTAGTCCTAGGTTATGACGAGTAACTTGGAAGAAGACTAGTCTTAACCCTTTGTGAAGTTCATAACCGATCAGTTAACAAAAGCATTTCGAAGGGTTGGTATGCGGGGAACAAAAGAAGGTATTTGGAAAACTGTAACCAGAAGAAGAAGACGGTGCAAAAGTGCATAGGCCCGGGTCATTCTAGTTTGCGACTTAAGATCATGCGCATGTAACTACTATAATGCGTAATTTTATGATAACTAGGAATAATGTTCCATTATTATTTCCATTTATTTTTTGCCCAGCGAGGCCACAAGCTGATGCCGTCCAATCAGATCCATCAATCACCCCCTCAACTTCCAACCCGAAGGAGGAGCAGCCACCGACAGTTCCCGAAACCGATCCGAACCAACCCGATTCACCCTCAAACCCCGAGGACCAAGCCCCGACAAAAACCGACAGGCACCCGCCGAGATGCAGCGAGTGGGTTTGGGGCTCCTGTGAGGTACGGGACGGTAGGACATGCGGGAGGGGTGTCGAGCGGGCCACGAGAGACGGTGAGAACTGCAAGAAGAAGGAGCAGGATCGACCGTGTCGCGTCTACTGCAAGGAGCGGGCTCAGGGGGACAAGGCCAGGGAGGGAAAGAAGAAGGGATCGGGGAGTAAGGACCGACAGAATGACGGTAGTCCAAAGGGCTCCTCCGCAAGGGACCCACCGAAGCGCAACAAAGCTGACAAGGAAGATGAGGATGACAGCCCTGGAAGTTAGTATTGTTAGAAAGAAATGTTTGGCATTGAAGATTTGGGGGATTTAGTCTTTGTACAATACGTCACTATCTCATTCTCGAAACGTATTACGTGAGAACTCGATAGAGGGCGCACTTTTCTTCTTGAATGATTTCGGTGTGCGCCAAGCTGATAATAGTAATAATTTGTAGGCTCTCATTTTTTTTATAACAACTTGTTGGGTGTCTTTTAATTAATAGATTGGATAAATCGTGCAGTGACGTAGGCTTTCAAAACGGGTTTTGATTGGTCCAAGGTGATGTGGGTGCAGCTGACAAACGTCACCTCTGACCAATCAACACACAATATGAAAAGCTCACTCTCGGTTGTTCGCGGCACTGCGTGTATGTACAGTACAATTGCATGTAATGTGTTTTATAATGTACATCATGATTTGGCTCAAAGATGTGCAAAGAATGTAGGTGAAAGATGATTATGGACGTAGGCTCATTAGCAGATCTATGGCACATACGTTCCTCGCCAACTAGCTAGCCACTTAATGTTGCCCCATGCTTAAAAACAATGTACACTATTGGTAATGTCAAAGAAATGCATAAAATGACAAACATGTGAAAATATGAGCTCAAATGGTCCGCGAAGTTGCGAGATAATAATTGTAGGAAAAAACACCATTGTCTGAAGTTGTGTGTTCTTTCAGCTGCCTGATTTGGGGACCTCAAATTCTAATTCTTAGGTCTCGTGGAAAATGAATTCTTTTTTTCGAAAACTACGTTACTCCAGAAGGAGCTGTTTCTCGTTTTATATTATCAACAGCTCCCCATTACTCGTTACCAAGTAAGGTTTTATGCTAATAATTATTTTGAGTATTAGTGTCCACTGCCTTTGATATCATGTCGACTTTTCTGAATCCAAATTGAAAAGAAAACCAAATATTGAAATAGATGGGAATTTGCATCGGGGGAAAAAAAAACAACAAAACAGATTTTATCCGTATTTACCGATGTGTGTTAGCACTGTGTACTCGGCACTTTTTGGAGATCTGCGGGGAAAAAATCACAGGCTTAATTATTCGAGTGGGGTTCGAACCCACGACCTTTGCAATTCTAACTTTTAAGGTTTCATGTTCTCCCTTTTTGAATTAAATAGAATGCAAGTACGATAAGAAAGACTGGACGGAGTGTGACGAGCAGACCAGCCTGCAGATGAGAACGTTTACACTGAAGAGTGGTGACCCGACTCTATGCGACCAGAAGAAAGTCATTACCAAACCATGTGATAAGTTTCAGCGTCGTCTGGAGAACAAGAACGGTAGGGCGCCCTCTTTCCATTTTTACTTCGATTTGTTTAAAAGAAAACAAAATGCCAACGATACCATTGGCTATGATTTACTGCATCTTTGTAATGTCCGATCTGTTGAAACTGATTAAGCCGAGACTACAGAAGGTGCAAAGATAGCAAAACCATCTAGCTATTCTTGTTCTATTGGTTCAAGACTACGTGATGATGTATTTACGCCAATTCGATGTTCAAAGAAAACCTTGCCGAAAAGTGCGCACTTCTTGTTTGTTCCATTTGGTGGGTCGAGGAGTAGGGGAAAATGCGAGATCAAGCCTGCCCCCCCCCCCCCTCACCAGACCCGCCTCCACACCAGGTACCAGGTGTGGCAGGAGATTCGGTCCACAGAGGATATGTTTGGCGAACTGTGTACAAACCTCTTCTATTATAAAGCGTTCTTTCGAAGCAACCTCTTCCCCATCGATGTAAATTTCCCATGAGGGACTGAAATTTCGAGGGAAAGATTTTCCTGTGATACTAGGAGTGCGTTTTGGCGACCCCAACCAGAAACATGGTTGAGCCTTTTCGCGCTTCTCGGTTGAGGCGCGGTGACGATGCTGTTCAGACCAACCGGTAACCGACTTTTTGAGTTGGTTGGGCTTTGGTTGGGGTCGCCAAAACGCACTCTAGACTGTGGCATGAGCTTATGTCCCTCCATGGGCAAACTGTGTACAAACTATGTCACCCTCTTTCCTCCTCATCCCATTATTGATGAGGAACAGAATATCCGGCCGACGGAATTCCCAGGACCGGCCATTTCAGAGTCAACACTCGCTCAAAAGAGATTTCAATACATGGTTGTACCCACGAGTTTACTAAGTTTATTTTCAGACATTGAAACTTAAAGGAATACGTTGCCTTGGATCGGTCGAGTTTGTCTTTGAAAAGCGTTTGTAACTGGTTATTATTAAATGCATAGGGTTAGAAAGATGTTTTAAAATTAGAATATTATATAATGATCCACACACATTTGCCTCGAAATTGCGTGGTTTTCCTTTAATTTTGCGAACTAAACACGGTCGGCCAAATTTGACTCCCATAAATGGCCAACCGTGTTTGTCGACGAGGTAAAAGGAAAACCACGCATTTTCGAGGAAAACTTGTGAGGATCATTATATTCTACTTTTAAAATATCTTTCTAATCATCTGCATTCTATAACAAACGGTTACAAACGCTTTTCAAAGACCAACTCGACCGACCCAAGGCAACGTGTTCCTTTAAGTATCTTTCTAGGATTGGTCCATGGGGTTACTTCGGAGCCAACACTCGCTCAACAGAGATTTCAATACATGTTTCAAATACTAAATTTATTTTCAGACATTGAAACTTAAGTATCTTTCTCTACGATCTTTCTCTAGACTGCGAGTACATTCTTGGCCCGTGGGGTTACTGTAATGCTACGAGCGACATGAGGCGTAGACGTGACACACTAATCGACGAGTCTAAAGAGACCGCTGGGTGCAGGCTTGTACGGGAGATACATCAGCGGTGTGCAGTAGGTACGGCTGGAAACAAGCCTAGCATCATTTTTTAAAGGGTTTTGATACCTTTTGTAGCTCATTTTTTTGACCATGACTTGAATCCCTACTCATTATGAATTGCGATGTGTAATATAATTTACTTGTAGAGATTCCAGTCTCTTCTGAGACAAATATTATTTTCGTGACATTATTGTACTTAATTCTCAGCACCTCAGCAAGTAATAATGTTTTTGTCTTCTCATTATTCTCTTGCAACTTCGATGACCACTATTGAGTCTAAATTTCACAGATTTTTACAGATTTGTTATTTTTAATTGTATGCATTAAGGTTTGGATACTCAAGTGAGAAAACTGGTCTTTGACAATAACCAAAGGTGTCCAGTGCCCGACGTACCATAGAGAATACTTATTTCATTTATATTGTTTTGTGACTCCTGCAGCTTGCATGTACACTTGGGGCGAATGGAGCGAGTGTGACGAAGAGGAGCAAAAAAGACTGATAGTCGGCACCCTGGAAAGAGATGATATCACTCCGCCAGATTGTCAAAACACTATGACCCGCACAAAACCTTGCTACGGGAAGAATGGCGTTGGTAAGAAGCTCTTTCAATCTTTTTTTTGCTGCATGGACTTTTGATGGCGTAAAAAAGCAGAATGGTGATTGTTAACACCACTTAAAGCATATTCGAGTGTGCACCATGGTTAATAACTAGCTGACTCGAGCTCTAGTGTTTCGGCCACCCGAATGTGGGTTCGAGTCTCGGTCGTGGCGTTGTGTCCTTGAGCAACATACTTAGCATACTTGCTTGGTCCTTTATTGGACATTGGGGGCGTGGGTCTCATGTACTGAAATTGACAGTTTAAACAAATAAATGTATTGTATAAACATGGGGACACTGCATGCAGACGACCGACTTCCAAATCTGTGTTTTTATTGGTCCTCGGACCAATCAAAACACAGATATAGAAAGCTTACGTCACTGCACGTTTATCCAATGAAATCACTGGTTTTGAAATGCAAGTACACTGTACCTGTCTTTATGTGACAGGGGACCAGTCTTATGAGCTGCCTCCTTTTAGTCTCAGTGAGGGCGTTGATTGACGTGACGTCATTATACAAGGGGTCTATTACTGGAAACCGATATTAAATGGAAAGTTACTTACACTGGTCTCTTTTTATTTGTCTTTCTTTTTTCTTAATTTGTTTTCCTCTAAGTAGAAAAGTGCCTTTTCGGTCCCTGGAGCGGTTTCGGCAAATGCGTAGAGGGATTCAAGCTGCGGACCCGTAAGCTGCTCGTGGGCGACAGGCGATGTGAGCTACGGGCCAGCCACGCCGTCCCGTGCAAGGGCTGACAACTCTGCAACATTGTGGACTCAAAATGGTCCCCTGGGGGAAGCCATGACAACCTTTTCTCCCAGATATAACCATCATTTTATAAATTCTTTGCCTTTTTTGTCTTGGATGATTGATGTATATAAGAGTTGAGGAAGGAGAAATGCATAGGTTTTGTAATCGGTTTTATGTTAACAGTTTATCATGTAAGAATGTTTTTTAAATGCAATCTGCAACCTTAAATAAATTTAACCACTTTGGGTAAGTTGTTTGTTGTTGTTGTTTTTGTTGTTGTACATAATACGTAGTAAATTTGTACAATAGTTTAGTTAAACGAAAAGGGGAGTAGCTTTGAGTCTTGATCTCACGTTTGTTTTTAGAGAAAGTTTTTAGGATTGTTAATTTTTCAGTGGAAGTGTTAAAACACTTTTTAGAAACTTCCGGTCAGAATTTAACCCAGATCGGGTCAGTATTATCAGGATTCAATGTCACAAACATGAACCGAGAACTTTTGTCAACATTACTCAAAATCTGAGTCTTAAATCATCAATTGCAAGGGTCGTGGGTTAGAATCCCACCCGAGTAATATGCCTGTGATATGTTTTCAAAGGACTCGGGAAAGTACTGAGTATACAGTGCTAACACACATCTGTGTATGGGTAAAAACCAAAATATCATCAATTTTATTTTGTAACTTCCTTCTGGGTCAGGCTAGCCTTGCTTAAGGCAGTCGCATTATTCACTCCGAAAGACGCCGCTGTAAACCCACCCGTATATACTGTGCTTACTGTACGCTATCCGCATGCGTCGGCCGTCACGGCCTCCGCATGCGGGTTAGTGGTACGAGTGCTGATGACTCGTGCACAGTAGTCGTACGGTGTGCGTATGAGCGATGTGACAGTGTATACGGTGGGTCAGTAAGCACAGTGTATACGGGTGGGTTTACAGCGGCGTCTTTTCTGAGTGAATAATGCGACTGCCTTGAGCAAGGCTATGGTCAGGCTGACCCGAATAATGGACCAGGCCATCTGGGCCCAAGTTCATGGCTCTGCTTACAGAATTGGCGCTTACGGGTAACTTCGGCTTCTGCACGTGCGTACTCCACGTTACTATGCATTATACGCTTACAAGCCTAGTGCAGAAGTTCGGCCCATGCAAGTAGGCGGGGAACTGTGATGTGATCGTAAGCGCAGAATTCGGTGGTAAGCGAGCCATATAATTGGGCCCTGCTGGGGCCATGAATTTAAGCCTATTCGATCTGGTAGTTTTTATATAGAGAATTTTAGGTAGGATTTGAAAGTCTAAAACAAACAAAATGTTCTGATCATGTATTCTTCACTCTAGATGATTATACGCATTACACAATCCCTTCTAAGTTTCGTCTGAATTAGTTGTGGTTTTCTTCCTCTTGAAGACTTTCGTAATCGAATCTTGTATTAAAATACAACAACTTTTGAGCGCGCATGAAACTACCTTACCTTAACAATAATGGTATTCATTCGCTTGATGACCACTAAATTTTAATAATGGGAATTATCTGTGTCTATTTAAAACAAGAGTAGAATGAATTGACTTTGTTTCAAGCGCTAACGATCATTAAAGGAACACGTTGCCTTGGATCGGTCGAGTTGGTCTTTGAAAAGCGTTTGTAACCGTTTAATATCAAATACATAATAAATGGGTAGAAAGATGTTGTAAAAGTAGAATACAATGATCCACACAAACATGCCTCGAAATTGCACGGTTTTCCTTTTACCTCGTCGACTAACACGGTCGGCAATGGCCGGCCGTGTTAGTTCGCGCAGTAAAAGGAAAACCACGCAATTTCGAAGCAAATTTGTGTGGATCATTGTATTCTACTTTTCAAACATCTTTCCAACCATGCATTTTATAAAAAACGGTTACAAATGCTTTTTATAGACCAACTCGTCCGATCCAAGGCAACGTGTTCCTTTAACTTTTTGAGAGAGATACAAATTAATACGGTTTCTCCAAATTGTAAATAGTGGCTGTAAAGCGATGGACAGTAGGCCTATTGGTACTTACTCAAAATAATTAATAGCATAAAAACTTACTTGGTAAAAAGCAATGGAGAGCTGTTGATAGTATAAAACATTGTGAGAAATGGATCTTTCTGAAGTAACGTAGTTTTCCAGAAAGAATTAATTTTCCACGAAAATAGACACAATCTCCGGGGGACAGAATCCCGAGCACATCCCACCCGGTGTGCCAGGGAATTCTCTCCACCGGAGATTCATTCCACAATGGGAAATTAACAAGGGCTTGGGAGAATGATTCAAAAGAGGGCGTTATCAGAAGAAGTTATTTTTTGTTACAGGGTGCGTTCGTTTAGCTTCCCTGGGTCATCCTCGGTCTGCCCCGGTGCGTTCGAACAGCTTTGACGTCATTCCAGGGGCTCGCCCAGGTCGGCCCCCAGTGCCCTGCTTGTGGAGTCACTACAAGAGCGGTGAGCGGTCGTTCGTTTAGTTCTTGTCAGGGGCTCCCCCGAGCGAGCACCGCGGGGTAGACCCCAGGGAAGCTAAACGAACGCACCCACTGTTTGCCATATATATATGGGGGGGGGGGGAACCGAATATCCAGGGGGGGGGGGGAGTGGACACACAATCTCCTGCCACACCGGAACTATGAATAATTTTGCAGTTGCATTTTAACCCTTTTGCATTTTAACCCTTTAGCAGTTCAAGTTTGTAGCGATTATATACTCAAATATCAGTGTACAAAAGCTTCCGAATTAAATAAAACAAGATACATAAAATGCCGTTGTAAGATTTCATTGCTGTTGTTTTCTGTTCTTGCCGCCCCGCCACCCCATCTCCGCCCTCCAACACTTCTCAAGCAAAAAAATAAAGACCAACTCTAATAAAGCCAACAAGTCTCCTCAAAACTTGAGGCAAAGAACCCCCAGGTTGTGTTAAATTCGTATAATATTGTGACCCTCGACGTGAAAATGAGTCAGATGTTGACAATTTCAAGGATTGACAGGATTGACACATCAAGACTGCTAGAACTGAACTTGAATTCAAAACTGTACTGAAGACCTACCTGTTTAACATTTACCTCTTTGTTATTGTATGTACAGCGCATCGAGACACTGTGTGCTGCGCTATATAAGAACTGTTATATTATTATTATTATTATTATTATTATTATTATTATTATTATTATTATTATTATTATTATTATTATTATTATTATTATTATTATTATTATTATTATTATTATTATTATTATTATTATTATTATTATTATTATTATTATTTAGTACAGCGCATCGAGACACTGTGTGCTGCGCTATATAAGAACTGTTATATTATTATTATATTTATTATTATTATTATTATTATTATTATTATATTATTATTATTTATTATATTATTATTATTATTATTATTTATTATTATATATTATTATATTATTATATTATTATTATTATTATTATTATTATATTATTATTATTATTATTATTATTATATTATTATTATTATTATTATTATTATTATTATTATTATTATTATTATTATTATTATTATTATTATTATTATTATTATTATTATTATTATTATTATTATTATTATTATTATTATTATTATTATTATTATTGAGATATATGCATGGCTGGAAAGAACACACCAACAGCAGTAATTTGGTACTATGTCTAAGCTTTGGGGTGTATCGCGTTGCTGAGTTATTTCCGTTTGGAATTAGCCACTACATCATTTTTTCTGAAAAACGAATTACAAGTAAAAAGTTGTTTTTAACTACCATTTCGCGCAAAAGAATACAAATTAGACATAATTATGATCACAAAATTGTTGCATTCATAGCTTTGTTGCCTCAAAGTAGGTTTCTAAAGGTTAACCATGCAACCTTTTTGCACATTAAACTGTCCATTACTTAATAATGCATTGGGCGACATCTGACTCATTTTCACGTTGCGGGTAACAATATTACACAAACTATAAATAGCTGCATGACCTCCAAGGTCCAAGGTAGTTTACAAAAGATTATTAGCATAATAGCTCACAGTACACATTCAACTGCCACCGAACTGCGGCACGTCCAGATTGTATAGCGCCCTCTCTATTACTAAAGTAACACCATAGAGTTAACTCTTGGGCGTTCGTTTTAGCTCCCTGGGTCGACCCCGCAGTGCTCACTCGGGTGAGCCCCCGACAAGAGCTAATCGTACGATCACACTCGCCCTCTCGTTGTTACGGCATGCTCCTCAGGTACCCACTACACAAGCAGGGCACTGGGGGCTCAGGACCCAGGTGAGCCCAGTCAAAGCTATTCGAACGCACTGGGGCAGACCGTGGTCGACCCAGTGAAGCTAAACGAACGCACCCATTGAGTAGCGGGTATCTTATGTATAAACGACTGTTACATTTAGACCTGCACTCACATTTTTACGTTACAAATTTATAATAATGTAGACCCCTGACCCCCATCACCCTTTCTGTCTTCTGTCTCTTGAAACCACAAGAACAACAAACACACATTATTATACTTATTTATGAACGCAGTTTATGTGATTTCCATCCCCGGACCACTAATGGCAGATCAGATAAAACAAGTAAACAAAACAACCGTCTGGTCTTTGGAGCTGTCACAAGGACCCACGTGACACTCACATGACAATCACACCGAGCTAGTGGAAACGTGATTTTGTGCGTGCAAGTGTCTTTTCATGTTTTCCATACATTCGAGGAAAGAAACTCACCAAGTTTCAAAATGATTTCCCAGTTTGTGGCAGTTGTAATCTGGTTTCAGCTTGCAGCAGTTATTTGATTCAGGATGTGGGACAACAATATACATAGAAATAGGTAAAGTACAGACACGGTGTGGGACTTAATAGGGACACGTTTGGTAATTGTCAAAGGCTACAAGTGCTGTATCTCAACAAATGCATTATTTAAATATAACAAACCTCTGAAAATTTGAGCTCAACCGGTCGTCGAAGTTGCGAGATAACAATGAAAGAATGAAAAAACCTTGTCCCATGAAGTTGTGTGCTTTCAGATGCTTAACAAAACAAAACAGCAAGGATAAAAAGGCAATGGCGCATGCCTGTAATTTGAAAATTTTTACTAAAATAACTATGACTCGCGGAAGCCTTTAAAAGTCCGAATTTTGACTCCCATCAATGGCCGACCGTGATAGTTCGCGACGTAAAAATAAAACCGTGCAATTTTGAGAGATACTTGTGTGGATCATTATAGTTTACTTTTAAAACATCTTTCTAGCCATATACATTTCATAACAAACGGTTTCAAACGCTTTTTTTATAGACCAACTCGTCCGATCCAAGGCAACGTGTTCCTTTAAAGTCACCTGGAACTGGTATTTTGTCAAAATAAAGCTTTTGTCACTATTAAATATGTGTTTTGATGAGTGGAATATGAATAAACAATTAACTAAGGTTTAAAAAAAGTAGTTTCCATGTTATTTACAAATTTGAAAAAAGGCCCGACCCGAGAGGGCGCTGTTCGTGACGTCAATCGAGGCGCGATGAATCGCATGCAGTGCCAAAGCAACATAGTTACGCTTGGCGCAAGCTAAAAACATGCCCTCAAAGTTGAAACAATACCTGTTTTTTTCACGTGAGGCAAATGCTCCGTAAGGTTCGTTACGTCTTTCAGGTACCTTCTTTGACTTGCCCACTAGCTGGACAAATTATTGGGGTGGCGTCATGTTTAAGAAAATGTCAAAATGTGTAGTGTATTCCGGATTCTCGAAGCACGACGGCTCGAATGAAGTGTTTGCTGCACAGCGCTGGAAAAGACGTCGGACCGGACAACTTGGCAAACTGACACCATCTTTAGTTGTTTTGCTGCATCCAGCAGCAAATACACCTGGTCGACATTGCCGGAAAAATGCAAGAAAAAAACTTTTTCAAAACGTACAAACTAACGACTAGGACTTGAGTGTACTTGCCCGTACGTGTGTTCGATGTTCGATCGAGACAAAGTCTTCCTCGATTGACGTCACAAAAGGGGTAGGCGGAGTCACCCCCACACAACTTTATTTAATTTTTTAAACTTATAAATCGTTAAAAACAATTACTCAAAAAATTATTTTATTGTTCAGGAATATATACTCTAATGTTTAAAGAAAACAAAATTCTATTTCCAGGTGCCTTTAAGAGTAAACCCACTCATCGTGGGTAGATCTCCCAACTTGTTGGCTTTGTTAATGAGCGCCCTTCCCGTGGGACATTCTTGAGTAGCTCGTGTGCCCAACCACAATCCAGTGGATTTAAGTTATCGTACCTCCCCCCCCTATTCTTTAATTTGGAATTAACTTCGCATACTGTGGAACTTGGCAGATACCTCAGTAGGTGCCAAATTGCTAGCCTCAACATATTTCAAGCTCTGTCAGTCTGTAAAGCCTCGTCACTGAAGTTCTTAAATCGCAGTTTATTAAGAACAGTGTTTTGATCTCCGCTTTAGAGAAATGCAGGGCCTTTTCACCAGCATGGATGATGTTCCTTGATGTTACTTTCCACCATTAAAGTATCAGCCACTTTTGACAATTCTGCCCAACAGCGATCACTGCGACGAACAACATGGAACCCTTCCAGGAAGCATTTGTGGATATCTAGACCTTCTGCAAACGTCCAAGAAGCCATTGCAGCATCCCTTTTCCAAGGACACAGTGCTTGTTGGGATGACACCGACCTGTTAGTGCTACTTGTCACCATGCGTATACATATAAGGCAGAGCCTTATTCTTCTTGACCAAAGCCAAAGCCGAAACAAAAATAAAAATCAGTGTGGAACATCCGGAATGGGCAGCTCGGCCCTTCTGTGTGCTCAAGGCTAATTTTGTCCATGCACTTTGGGGGTGCACGTGACACGACATCAAAGCGGCTAATACTTTCATGATGGAAAGCGTTAAGAGGTACATTATCATCCATGCTTGTGAAAAGCCCTTGCATTCCTCTTAAGTGAGATCAAGAAACTGGTCTTATAACAAACCCTGATTCAAGAACTTCTATACATGGGTATAGACACCATTTTGAGCATGCTAGCCCTCTTTGTTTCAAAGATATGTTTTTCCACTTTCAGCTAATGACGGAAACTCATTAACAAAACTATGCAAATTTGAAGGCTGTTCGACACTTTTGAAAGGTTATGTTTTTCTTCATTTGACTCCTTGACCATGAAAACACAGGTATAGACACCTTTTTGAGCATGCTATCCCTCTTTGTTTTAAAGATATGCATGTTTTTACACTAATGGCAGAAACTAATTAACATAGTTATGCAAGTTTGATGGCTTTCCAACACTTTTTAAAGGCTGTTTCTTTCTTCATAGAACTCCTTGACCATGAAAACATGGGTATAGACACCATTTTGAGCATGCTAGCCCTCTTTGTTTTAAAGATATGCATGTTTTACACTAATGGCAGAAACTAATTAACATAGTTTTGCAAACTTGAAGGCTTTCCAACACCTTTTAAAGGTTGTTTCTTTCTTCATAGAACTCCTTGACCATGAAAACATGGGTATAGACACCATTTTGAGCATGCTAGCCCTTTTTGTATTAAAAATATTCATGGTTTTCCATTTTCAGCTAATGGCGGAAACTAATTAACACAATAACTTATGCAAAATTGAAGACTCTCCGGTAGTTTTTAAAGGTTATTCCTCTCTCATTGGACTTCTTGACCATGAAAACATGGGTATATACACCATGTTGAGCATGCTAGCCCTCTTTGTTGTCAAGATATGCATGGTTTTTCATTTTCAGCTAATGGCGGAAACTAATTAACATAATTATGCAAATTTGACGGCTTTCCGACACTTGGAATTTAGAGGACTTTTGATATGTTGAACTTGGGTGTATATAGAACCCATGACAATTGAAATCAATTCTGTTGCAATTTTTTGCCAGGTCAAGCCAGTATTTCTGATAGATTGACTGTACTATTTGGAAATGACTTAGAGACCATGTTTGTGTAGTTGGATGACTGTATTAACAAGGTCGGCAAGAAGAGGGGATTTAGAAAATGACGTCCGGACAGAACACATTTAATTCTCTGAAATGATTAGTTTGAGAAAAATCTCATCAACCGAAAAATGTCAGGAACGCAGGAAAACAATCAAATGAGACAGGGGCAATTTTTAGTGTAAAGTAATCCTTTTTAGAAGCCATTTTTAGTAAGATTATTGTTTTCGTATTAACAAGGCCATGAAGGGGAGGGATTTTTTTTTTCGAGTAAAATCTCATTAACTGAATAATGTGTGCACGCATGAAAACAAGCAAATGAAGCTATACAAGAAGGCATTTTTTTTTTTTTTTTTTATTTTTTTTTATGAATTATTACAAAAAAAAATGTTTTGTAATCCAACCGATTTGTCTTATTATTTTGTTTGTGTTTTCCTGAAAAGTTTAGTTTGAGAAAATTCTCATTAATGGAATGTGTCGAACACAGAAAAAGAAGCAATGGGAACTGGCAGGGGGCAATATTTAGTGTAATTTAATACCTTTTAAAGGATTCGGGTACTTTTTCAAAATGTCAACGGATTTACATTAAACTTACAGGGTTTGAAAATATTGATAGTGGAAAGCTTCCCTTCAAATATTACTAACCGAGGTTGTGTTGTTTTTGAGAAATGAGTAAAACAAGTCACAAAATAATTTTCGTTTTGAAAAGACGAAAATTATTTGAACATGCAAAATCCCATTAATCAGTTATAATAGTATGACAAAACCGTAGCGTAACTGGTTTATACAATTATTGTAATTTATGTACATGTTAAAACTGAGACGAACATTATTTGTTTTACTCATTTCTCAAAAACTACAGCACCTCAGTAAGTAACATTTCAAGGGAAGCTTTCTACTATCATAATCTTCAAACTATTTAAGTTTAATGTAAATCTGTGGACATTGTGTTTTTTGTTAGGAAAAAATACATATACCCTTGTACTGACTTGTATGTAGTGTCTTGAGCTTGACTGGGTATCTCCCGGTTCCTTTTTCCTACGTGGGGAATGGTTATGGGGGGGGGGGGGGGGGTGATGTTTGTTTGTTTGTTTGTTGCAATGTCTGTAGGGGTGCAGTCAGTTATATGGACAGAAAACCCAAACCACATTGTGCCCCCGAACCTGACAATTGAAACGGGCAATTAATTGAACTATTGTTTTTATTCTCGATTAAAGATTGATGAACTCTTTGGAGGTAAATAAACTGTGATTATTTTTCAAAAGCAGACAGGGACTGCCTTATCCACAGCCACAAGAGGGCGCCAATCTCATGCTGTTTTGGAGTCGAATATCAGAAGCGTTTTGAAATGAAATTTTGAGAAAACTTGTAAACTTGAAATTTGCCAGAACAACAAGTTTTCCTAATTTGATATTATCCCATCTACAAACTTGATGACCAACTACGACAGAAGTAAAACATTCAAATCAATTTTATGGGCATTTTTTGTTTATAGAACAAATGCACTCTTCCAATAACCAATGATACCATCCCTTTATGATAATGTTTCTTGAAAACTAAAGGATTGGAAAGAATTTACTTTTTCAAAAACCAATGATCTACCATCCCTTCATGATATGTTTCTTGAAACTAAAATATTTGAATAAATGCACTCTTCCAATAACCAATGATGTACCATCCCTTTATGATATGTTTCTTGAAAACTAGAGGTCGGGGATTGGAATGAATTTACTCTTCCAATAATCAGTTATGCACTATCCCTTTTATATGTTTCTTAAAAACTAGAGGATTGGAATAAATTTACTCTTCCACTAATCAGTTATGCACTATCCCTTTTATATGTTTCTTAAAAACTAGAGGATTGGAATGAATTTATTATTAATACTGTACCATCCCTTTGTATGTGTCTCAACAACTATGAGGATTGGGGTTAATTTACTCTTCCAATAATCAGTTATGCACTATCCCTTTTATATGTTTCTTAAAAACTAGAGGATTGGAATGAATTTACTCTTCCACTAATCAGTTATGCACTATCCCTTTTATATGTTTCTTAAAAACTAGAGGGTTGGAATGAATTTATTATTAATGATGTACGATCTCTTTGTGATCTGTTTCTTGAAAGCTAAACAGTTGGAAAGAACACTCTCTTTCAATTATCAACTTTGTTTGTGTCTTGTCTTGTCTTGCCTTTCCTTCACAAACCGCCGCCACCTGGGCTCTAAACGTGCAGACCCTCATGCTTGCGTGCTTAAACTTGTATGTTTTCAAGGAGGGACTTAAAGTTGTAGGCGTCAGGGCTGATTTAACTTGTGGAGTGAGTTCCAGATTGGTATTGTTCTCGGATACTTACAAGGAGTAACTGTAGCATGTGTCTTGAAAACTAGAGAATGTGATTGAATTTACTCTTCTAACTACCAATGATGAAATATCCCTTTAAAGGCAGTGGACACTATTGGTAATTGTCAAAGACTAGCCTTCACAGTTAGTGTATCTCAACATATGCATAAATTAACAAACCTGTGAAAATTATGAAAGAAAAACACCCTTGTCACACGAAGTTGTGTGCGTTAAGATGGTTGATTTCGAGACCTCAAATTCTAAATTTGAGGTCTCGAAATCAAATTCGTGGAAAATTACTTCTTTCTCGAAAACTACGTCACTTCAGAGGGAGCTGTTTCTCACAATGTTTTATACCATCAACCTCTCCCCATTACGGGTAATCAAGAAAGGTTTTATTATGATAATTATTTCGAGTAATTACCAATAGTGTCCACTGCCTTTAGGAGCAAATTACCATGGTTGACACTATCGACGTTTCCCTGAAATGTACTTAAATGTACTTGCCCGTACGTGTGTTCGATGTTCGATCGAGACAAAGTCTTCCTCGATTGACGTCACAAAAGGGGTAGGCGGAGTCACCCCCACACAACTTTATTTAATTTTTTAAACTTATAAATCGTTGAAAACAATTACTCAAAAAATTATTTTATTGTTCAGGAATATATACTCTAATGTTTGAAGAAAACAAAATTCTATTTCCAGGTGCCTTTAAGAGTAAACCCACTCATCGTGGGTAGATCTCCCAACTTGTTGGCTTTGTTAATGAGCGCCCTTCCCGTGGGACATTCTTGAGTAGCTCGTGTGCCCAACCACAATCCAGTGGATTTAAGTTATCGTACCTCCCCCCCCTATTCTTTAATTTGGAATTAACTTCGCATACTGTGGAACTTGGCAGATACCTCAGTAGGTGCCAAATTGCTAGCCTCAACATATTTCAAGCTCTGTCAGTCTGTAAAGCCTCGTCACTGAAGTTCTTAAATCGCAGTTTATTAAGAACAGTGTTTTGATCTCCGCTTTAGAGAAATGCAGGGCCTTTTCACCAGCATGGATGATGTTCCTTGATGTTACTTTCCACCATTAAAGTATCAGCCACTTTTGACAATTCTGCCCAACAGCGATCACTGCGACGAACAACATGGAACCCTTCCAGGAAGCATTTGTGGATATCTAGACCTTCTGCAAACGTCCAAGAAGCCATTGCAGCATCCCTTTTCCAAGGACACAGTGCTTGTTGGGATGACACCGACCTGTTAGTGCTACTTGTCACCATGCGTATACATATAAGGCAGAGCCTTATTCTTCTTGACCAAAGCCAAAGCCGAAACAAAAATAAAAATCAGTGTGGAACATCCGGAATGGGCAGCTCGGCCCTTCTGTGTGCTCAAGGCTAATTTTTGTCCATGCACTTTGGGGGTGCACGTGACACGACATCAAAGCGGCTAATACTTTCATGATGGAAAGCGTTAAGAGGTACATTATCATCCATGCTTGTGAAAAGCCCTTGCATTCCTCTTAAGTGAGATCAAGAAACTGGTCTTATAACAAACCCTGATTCAAGAACTTCTATACATGGGTATAGACACCATTTTGAGCATGCTAGCCCTCTTTGTTTCAAAGATATGTTTTTCCACTTTCAGCTAATGACGGAAACTCATTAACAAAACTATGCAAATTTGAAGGCTGTTCGACACTTTTGAAAGGTTATGTTTTTCTTCATTTGACTCCTTGACCATGAAAACACAGGTATAGACACCTTTTTGAGCATGCTATCCCTCTTTGTTTTAAAGATATGCATGTTTTTACACTAATGGCAGAAACTAATTAACATAGTTATGCAAGTTTGATGGCTTTCCAACACTTTTTAAAGGCTGTTTCTTTCTTCATAGAACTCCTTGACCATGAAAACATGGGTATAGACACCATTTTGAGCATGCTAGCCCTCTTTGTTTTAAAGATATGCATGTTTTACACTAATGGCAGAAACTAATTAACATAGTTTTGCAAACTTGAAGGCTTTCCAACACCTTTTAAAGGTTGTTTCTTTCTTCATAGAACTCCTTGACCATGAAAACATGGGTATAGACACCATTTTGAGCATGCTAGCCCTTTTTGTATTAAAAATATTCATGGTTTTCCATTTTCAGCTAATGGCGGAAACTAATTAACACAATAACTTATGCAAAATTGAAGACTCTCCGGTAGTTTTTAAAGGTTATTCCTCTCTCATTGGACTTCTTGACCATGAAAACATGGGTATATACACCATGTTGAGCATGCTAGCCCTCTTTGTTGTCAAGATATGCATGGTTTTTCATTTTCAGCTAATGGCGGAAACTAATTAACATAATTATGCAAATTTGACGGCTTTCCGACACTTGGAATTTAGAGGACTTTTGATATGTTGAACTTGGGTGTATATAGAACCCATGACAATTGAAATCAATTCTGTTGCAATTTTTTGCCAGGTCAAGCCAGTATTTCTGATAGATTGACTGTACTATTTGGAAATGACTTAGAGACCATGTTTGTGTAGTTGGATGACTGTATTAACAAGGTCGGCAAGAAGAGGGGATTTAGAAAATGACGTCCGGACAGAACACATTTAATTCTCTGAAATGATTAGTTTGAGAAAATCTCATCAACCGAAAAATGTCAGGAACGCAGGAAAACAATCAAATGAGACAGGGGCAATTTTTAGTGTAATGTAATCCTTTTTAGAAGCCATTTTTAGTAAGATTATGGTTTTCGTATTAACAAGGCCATGAAGGGGAGGGATTTTTTTTTTCGAGGAAAATCTCATTAACTGAAGAATGTGTGCACGCATGAAAACAAGCAAATGAAGCTATACAAGAAGGCATTTTTTATTATTTTTTTTTATGAATTATTAAAAAAAAAAATGTTTTGTAATCCAACCGATTTGTCTTATTATTTTGTTTGTGTTTTCCTGAAAAGTTTAGTTTGAGAAAAAGCTCATTAATGGAATGTGTCGAACACAGAAAAAGAAGCAATGGGAACTGGCAGGGGGCAATATTTAGTGTAATTTAATACCTTTTAAAGGATTCGGGTACTTTTTCAAAATGTCAACAGATTTACATTAACTTACAGGGTTTGAAAATATTGATAGTGGAAAGCTTCCCTTCAAATATTACTAACCGAGGTTGTGTTGTTTTTGAGAAATGAGGTAAAACAAGTCACAAAATAATTTTCGTTTTGAAAAGACGAAAATTATTTGAACATGCAAAATCCCATTAATCAGTTATAATAGTATGACAAAACCGTAGCGTAACTGGTTTATACAATTATTGTAATTTATGTACATGTTAAAACTGAGAGGAACATTATTTGTTTTACTCATTTCTCAAAAACTACAGCACCTCAGTAAGTAACATTTCAAGGGAAACTTTCTACTATCATAATCTTCAAACTATTTAAGTTTAATGTAAATCTGTGGACATTGTGTTTTTTGTTAGGAAAAAATACATATACCCTTGTACTGACTTGTATGTAGTGTCTTGAGCTTGACTGGGACTTCTCCCGGTTCCTTTTTCCTACGTGGGGAATGGTTATGGGGGGGGGGGGGGGTGATGTTTGTTTGTTTGTTTGTTGCAATGTCTGTAGGGGTGCAGTCAGTTATAGGGACAGAAAACCCAAACCACATTGTGCCCCCGGGGTCCTATGATGCGCAAGGCGAGACAAGACACTTACTACACGAACCTGACAATTGAAACGGGCAATTAATTGAACTATTGTTTTTATTCTCGATTAAAGATTGATGAACTCTTTGGAGGTAAATAAACTGTAATTATTTTTCAAAAGCAGACAGGGACTGCCTTATCCACAGCCACAAGAGGGCGCCAATCTCATGCTGTTTTGGAGTCGAATATCAGAAGCGTTTTGAAATGAAATTTTGAGAAAACTTGTAAACTTGAAATTTGCCAGAACAACAAGTTTTCCTAATTTGATATTATCCCATCTACAAACTTGATGACCAACTACGACAGAAGTAAAACATTCAAATCAATTTTATGGGCATTTTTTGTTTATAGAACAAATGCACTCTTCCAATAACCAATGATGTACCATCCCTTTATGATAATGTTTCTTGAAAACTAAAGGATTGGAAAGAATTTACTTTTTCAAAAACCAATGATCTACCATCCCTTCATGATATGTTTCTTGAAACTAAAATATTTGAATAAATGCACTCTTCCAATAACCAATGATGTACCATCCCTTTATGATATGTTTCTTGAAAACTAGAGGTCGGGGATTGGAATGAATTTACTCTTCCAATAATCAGTTATGCACTATCCCTTTTATATGTTTCTTAAAAACTAGAGGATTGGAATAAATTTACTCTTCCACTAATCAGTTATGCACTATCCCTTTTATATGTTTCTTAAAAACTAGAGGATTGGAATGAATTTATTATTAATACTGTACCATCCCTTTGTATGTGTCTCAACAACTATGAGGATTGGGGTTAATTTACTCTTCCAATAATCAGTTATGCACTATCCCTTTTATATGTTTCTTAAAAACTAGAGGATTGGAATGAATTTACTCTTCCACTAATCAGTTATGCACTATCCCTTTTATATGTTTCTTAAAAACTAGAGGGTTGGAATGAATTTATTATTAATGATGTACGATCTCTTTGTGATCTGTTTCTTGAAAGCTAAACAGTTGGAAAGAACACTCTCTTTCAATTATCAACTTTGTTTGTGTCTTGTCTTGTCTTGCCTTTCCTTCACAAACCGCCGCCACCTGGGCTCTAAACGTGCAGACCCTCATGCTTGCGTGCTTAAACTTGTATGTTTTCAAGGAGGGACTTAAAGTTGTAGGCGTCAGGGGCTGATTTAACTTGTGGAGTGAGTTCCAGATTGGTATTGTTCTCGGATACTTACAAGGAGTAACTGTAGCATGTGTCTTGAAAACTAGAGAATGTGATTGAATTTACTCTTCTAACTACCAATGATGAAATATCCCTTTAAAGGCAGTGGACACTATTGGTAATTGTCAAAGACTAGCCTTCACAGTTAGTGTATCTCAACATATGCATAAATTAACAAACCTGTGAAAATTATGAAAGAAAAAACACCCTTGTCACACGAAGTTGTGTGCGTTAAGATGGTTGATTTCGAGACCTCAAATTCTAAATTTGAGGTCTCGAAATCAAATTCGTGGAAAATTACTTCTTTCTCGAAAACTACGTCACTTCAGAGGGAGCTGTTTCTCACAATGTTTTATACCATCAACCTCTCCCCATTACGGGTAATCAAGAAAGGTTTTATTATGATAATTATTTCGAGTAATTACCAATAGTGTCCACTGCCTTTAGGAGCAAATTACCATGGTTGACACTATCGACGTTTCCCTGAAATGTACTTGAATGTACTTGCCCGTACGTGTGTTCGATGTTCGATCGAGACAAAGTCTTCCTCGATTGACGTCACAAAAGGGGTAGGCGGAGTCACCCCCACACAACTTTATTTAATTTTTTAAACTTATAAATCGTTGAAAACAATTACTCAAAAAATTATTTTATTGTTCAGGAATATATACTCTAATGTTTGAAGAAAACAAAATTCTATTTCCAGGTGCCTTTAAGAGTAAACCCACTCATCGTGGGTAGATCTCCCAACTTGTTGGCTATGTTAATGAGCGCCCTTCCCGTGGGACATTCTTGAGTAGCTCGTGTGCCCAACCACAATCCAGTGGATTTAAGTTATCGTACCTCCCCCCCCCCTATTCTTTAATTTGGAATTAACTTCGCATACTGTGGAACTTGGCAGATACCTCAGTAGGTGCCAAATTGCTAGCCTCAACATATTTCAAGCTCTGTCAGTCTGTAAAGCCTCGTCACTGAAGTTCTTAAATCGCAGTTTATTAAGAACAGTGTTTTGATCTCCGCTGTAGAGAAATGCAGGGCCTTTTCACCAGCATGGATGATGTTCCTTGATGTTACTTTCCACCATTAAAGTATCAGCCACTTTTGACAATTCTGCCCAACAGCGATCACTGCGACGAACAACATGGAACCCTTCCAGGAAGCATTTGTGGATATCTAGACCTTCTGCAAACGTCCAAGAAGCCATTGCAGCATCCCTTTTCCAAGGACACAGTGCTTGTTGGGATGACACCGACCTGTTAGTGCTACTTGTCACCATGCGTATACATATAAGGCAGAGCCTTATTCTTCTTGACCAAAGCCAAAGCCGAAACAAAAATAAAAATCAGTGTGGAACATCCGGAATGGGCAGCTTGGCCCTTCTGTGTGCTCAAGGCTAATTTTTGTCCATGCACTTTGGGGGTGCACGTGACACGACATCAAAGCGGCTAATACTTTCATGATGGAAAGCGTTAAGAGGTACATTATCATCCATGCTTGTGAAAAGCCCTTGCATTCCTCTTAAGTGAGATCAAGAAACTGGTCTTATAACAAACCCTGATTCAAGAACTTCTATACATGGGTAAAGACACCATTTTGAGCATGCTAGCCCTCTTTGTTTCAAAGATATGTTTTTCCACTTTCAGCTAATGACGGAAACTGATTAACAAAACTATGCAAATTTGAAGGCTGTTCGACACTTTTGAAAGGTTATGTTTTTCTTCATTTGACTCCTTCACCATGAAAACACAGGTATAGACACCTTTTTGAGCATGCTATCCCTCTTTGTTTTAAAGATATGCATGTTTTTACACTAATGGCAGAAACTAATTAACATAGTTATGCAAGTTTGATGGCTTTCCAACACTTTTTAAAGGCTGTTTATTTCTTCATAGAACTCCTTGACCATAAAAACATGGGTATAGACACCATTTTGAGCGTGCTAGCCCTCTTTGTTTTAAAGATATGCATGTTTTACACTAATGGCAGAAACTAATTAACATAGTTTTGCAAACTTGAAGGCTTTCCAACACCTTTTAAAGGTTGTTTCTTTCTTCATAGAACTCCTTGACCATGAAAACATGGGTATAGACACCATTTTGAGCATGCTAGCCCTTTTTGTATTAAAAATATTCATGGTTTTCCATTTTCAGCTAATGGCGGAAACTAATTAACACAATAACTTATGCAAAATTGAAGACTCTCCGGTAGTTTTTAAAGGTTATTCCTCTCTCATTGGACTTCTTGACCATGAAAACATGGGTATATACACCATGTTGAGCATGCTAGCCCTCTTTGTTGTCAAGAGATGCATGGTTTTTCATTTTCAGCTAATGGCGGAAACTAATTAACATAATTATGCAAATTTGACGGCTTTCCGACATTTGGAATTTAGAGGACTTTTGATATGTTGAACTTGGGTGTATATAGAACCCATGACAATTGAAATCAATTCTGTTGCAATTTTTTGCCAGGTCAAGCCAGTATTTCTGATAGATTGACTGTACTATTTGGAAATGACTTAGAGACCATGTTTGTGTAGTTGGATGACTGTATTAACAAGGTCGGCAAGAAGAGGGGATTTAGAAAATGACGTCCGGACAGAACACATTTAATTCTCTGAAATGATTAGTTTGAGAAAAATCTCATCAACCGAAAAATGTCAGGAACGCAGGAAAACAATCAAATGAGACAGGGGCAATTTTTAGTGTAATGTAATCCTTTTTAGAAGCCATTTTTAGTAAGATTATGGTTTTCGTATTAACAAGGCCATGAAGGGGAGGGATTTTTTTTTTCGAGGAAAATCTCATTAACTGAAGAATGTGTGCACGCATGAAAACAAGCAAATGAAGCTATACAAGAAGGCATTTTTTATTATTTTTTTTTATGAATTATTAAAAAAAAAAATGTTTTGTAATCCAACCGATTTGTCTTATTATTTTGTTTGTGTTTTCCTGAAAAGTTTAGTTTGAGAAAAAGCTCATTAATGGAATGTGTCGAACACAGAAAAAGAAGCAATGGGAACTGGCAGGGGGCAATATTTAGTGTAATTTAATACCTTTTAAAGGATTCGGGTACTTTTTCAAAATGTCAACAGATTTACATTAAACTTACAGGGTTTGAAAATATTGATAGTGGAAAGCTTCCCTTCAAATATTACTAACCGAGGTTGTGTTGTTTTTGAGAAATGAGTAAAACAAGTCACAAAATAATTTTCGTTTTGAAAAGACGAAAATTATTTGAACATGCAAAATCCCATTAATCAGTTATAATAGTATGACAAAACCGTAGCGTAACTGGTTTATACAATTATTGTAATTTATGTACATGTTAAAACTGAGAGGAACATTATTTGTTTTACTCATTTCTCAAAAACTACAGCACCTCAGTAAGTAACATTTCAAGGGAAACTTTCTACTATCATAATCTTCAAACTATTTAAGTTTAATGTAAATCTGTGGACATTGTGTTTTTTGTTAGGAAAAAATACATATACCCTTGTACTGACTTGTATGTAGTGTCTTGAGCTTGACTGGGACTTCTCCCGGTTCCTTTTTCCTACGTGGGGAATGGTTATGGGGGGGGGGGGTGATGTTTGTTTGTTTGTTTGTTGCAATGTCTGTAGGGGTGCAGTCAGTTATAGGGACAGAAAACCCAAACCACATTGTGCCCCCGGGGTCCTATGATGCGCAAGGCGAGACAAGACACTTACTACACGAACCTGACAATTGAAACGGGCAATTAATTGAACTATTGTTTTTATTCTCGATTAAAGATTGATGAACTCTTTGGAGGTAAATAAACTGTAATTATTTTTCAAAAGCAGACAGGGACTGCCTTATCCACAGCCACAAGAGGGCGCCAATCTCATGCTGTTTTGGAGTCGAATATCAGAAGCGTTTTGAAATGAAATTTTGAGAAAACTTGTAAACTTGAAATTTGCCAGAACAACAAGTTTTCCTAATTTGATATTATCCCATCTACAAACTTGATGACCAACTACGACAGAAGTAAAAAATTCAAATAAATTTTATGGGCATTTTTTGTTTATAGAACAAATGCACTCTTCCAATAACCAATGATGTACCATCCCTTTATGATAATGTTTCTTGAAAACTAAAGGATTGGAAAGAATTTACTTTATCAAAAACCAATGATCTACCATCCCTTCATGATATGTTTCTTGAAACTAAAATATTTGAATAAATGCACTCTTCCAATAACCAATGATGTACCATCCCTTTATGATATGTTTCTTGAAAACTAGAGGTCGGGGATTGGAATGAATTTACTCTTCCAATAATCAGTTATGCACTATCCCTTTTATATGTTTCTTAAAAACTAGAGGATTGGAATGAATTTACTCTTCCACTAATCAGTTATGCACTATCCCTTTTATATGTTTCTTAAAAACTAGAGGATTGGAATGAATTTATTATTAATGATGTACGATCTCTTTGTGATCTGTTTCTTGAAAGCTAAACAGTTGGAAAGAACACTCTCTTTCAATTATCAACTTTGTTTGTGTCTTGTCTTGTCTTGCCTTTCCTTCACAAACCGCCGCCACCTGGGCTCTAAACGTGCAGACCCTCATGCTTGCGTGCTTAAACTTGTATGTTTTCAAGGAGGGACTTAAAGTTGTAGGCGTCAGGGGCTGATTCAACTTGTGGAGTGAGTTCCAGATTGGTATTGTTCTCGGATACTTACAAGGAGTAACTGTAGCATGTGTCTTGAAAACTAGAGAATGTGATTGAATTTACTCTTCTAACTACCAATGATGAAACATCCCTTTAAAGGCAGTGGACACTATTGGTAATTGTCAAAGACTAGCCTTCACAGTTGGTGTATCTCAACATATGCATAAAATAACAAACCTGTGAAAATTTGAGCTACATCGGTCATCGAACTTGCGAGATAATAATGAAAGAAAAAACACCCTTGTCACACGAAGTTGTGTGCGTTAAGATGGTTGATTTCGAGACCTCAAATTCTAAATTTGAGGTCTCGAAATCAAATTCGTGGAAAATTACTTCTTTCTCGAAAACTACGTCACTTCAGAGGGAGCTGTTTCTCACAATGTTTTATACCATCAACCTCTCCCCATTACTCGTAATCAAGAAAGGTTTTATTATGATAATTATTTCGAGTAATTACCAATAGTGTCCACTGCCTTTAGGAGCAAATTACCATGGTTGACACTATCGACGTTTCCCTGAAACGTCGGGAAAGCATTACCTTCCAGCCTCTTGGAGAGGTGGGGGTGGGGGACTAAGAAAAAATCCTGAGACCAAATTCGAAACAGATCTGTTTGTGCCAGGTTTCATTGCCACGCACTATCGACTCTTGTGAAGTTATTCAATTGAATCGTGCTGAAACAATTAAGTCTATTACATTTGAAGATAATGATAATAAAACTTACCAAGCATTACTTGCTGAATTGCTATAGTTTTTGAGAACGGTTAAAACCTTGTCACGATAACAACTGGTAAATACTTTTTGCTAAAATAACGTTCGTGTCACTGAGACGAACATTACTTCCGTGACTTGTTCTACTCATTTCTCAAAAACTACAGCACCTCAGCAAGTAACATTTTAAAGCTTTCTACCATATTTTCAAACTGTGTAAGATAGTTTAATGTAAATGTGTGGGCGGTCTGTTTTGTGTCCTACAAAAAGTACCCGGACCCTTTAATAAGCAGAAAATACTGCTTGACACATTTCTTCACTGAGCAAACATTGAGTGGGGCACCAGTTATCACAATGTAAACTTTATGGAATGTTGGTTGTGTTATGTTTCTGTTAAGCAATACTTTTCTGTACTTAGCAAGTTTTTGTGCTAAAATTTGACCCAATTTCCATTGCAGTGCACTTTTGGACTCTTTGGAAGTAATTCAATTGAGTCGTGATAAAACAATCATCATGTCCGGTACATCCATGTTGAATCGACAGAGAAGCTTCGTGTGTGTATAGTGCTTGCTCTTTCTGAACACGTTTCCAGACCAATAAAAGGTCGATCTAAATTCAATAAATCTAAGGTTTCAACCTCTATTAAAAACAAAGAGTGGATGCAACCACGATGGGAAACAGTTTGCATCGTGTCCGGAGTCAACATTAAAGCAACTGACAGTGTGCTTCGGACAAGGTCTTTTAAAGGAACTGGACGTGTTTGGCAATCGCTCTGGCCTAAAAAAAAAAATAAAAAAACTTACCTGGTAAAGAGCAACAGAGAAGAGCTGTTGATCACATTGTGAGAACCGACAATTTCTGAAGTAGCGTAGTTTTTGAGAAAGAGGTAATTCCTCACTAATAATCTTTTGTTTGTTTGTTTGTTTGTTTTTTATTTCCAAATATCACAATAAATAATCATGAAACATACAAGAAATAAGAACAACGAGTGATAAGAGGAGGGCACCAGGAAAAAGCCTAGGCTTGTACAGAGCCTGGACCCTTTATAATATAAATTAATAGGTTTTAGTTTATACCAATAACAATATTGATTATTGAAATTAAGGTACGGTGAAAGGTATAGTGCATACAGCAAAAATAACACAAAACAATGATTGTTTGTAATTAAACTGTTTTGAAAAAAATTTGTTTGCTATGCAGCCATAAATACATCTTGAGAGTTGATAACAAAAAGGAAAATTAACAGAACATTATTTAGGAAATTACAAAAACTTGATAATTTGGAATGGATAATCATGGTACGCGTGTAGTTACAGGTGGTGTCATTTTAGACGATACTGGTTATAAGTAGGTTTTTCATGTATTTTTTGAAGCTGTGCACAGTTCTAAATGAAGGTATTGGGGTGAGCTGATTCCAGAGTAGGGGGCCTTGATGTCTGACTATTTTCATAAATAAAGTGGTCCGAGCCTTTCCAATATGAAGTTTAGTAGCTGATCTAGTGTTATGTGAATGGATGTCAATATTTCGTGTAAAGAGGAGTCTTATGTTACCTGGTAACAAGTTAGATTCACACTTAAACATAAGGACCCCAAGATGATATTTATACAGTGTAAAAATATCGAGTGTTTTAAATTGCTTGAAAAGGGGTGCAGTGTGCTCTCTAAAGCTAGAATTGGCTATAACTCTCAAGGATTTCTTCTGTACAATTAATAGCTTGTTCAGGTAAGAAGCATGAGTATTTCCCCAGGCTAGAATCCCGTATTGAAAGTGGGGCAATGCCAGCGTATTATAAATAGAGAAAAGCACATTTCTAGGCAGAATATGTTTAAGTTTACGTAGAACACCCAAAATTTGGGAAACTGATGTGTGAATCTTTTGGCAGTGAGACTTCCATGTAAGGTTGCTGTCAATTATACACCTAGAAATCTAAAAGAATTTACTTGGCTTATGTTAGAGTTGTTTATATAAATATTGATGTTGTCATCTTTACATATATTTGAAAATAACATAAAGCAAGTTTTCTTTTCATTAATTGATAGTTTGTTACATTTAAACCACAATGAAACCTTATGCAGTTCTGAGTTCATTACTGAAACTGCCTCCTTTAAGTTACTATGACTAAAGAAAACATTGGTGTCATCGGCAAAAAGAATAAAGGATAACAATTTCAAAGAATTACAGATATCGTTTATATATAAGAGAAAGAGTATTGGACCTAGAATTGAACCTTGAGGTACGCCACATTTAATAGTTTTAGATGTAGAGTCATAATCTTTCCAATGAACGAATTGTTTCCTATCAGAGAGATAGCTTTTGAACCAGTCCAAGGCCTTTCCCCTAATTCCATACCTCTCAAGCTTTGAAAGTAAGATAACATGATCAATAGTGTCGAATGCCTTTGAAAGGTCCAAGAACAATCCTATAGTGCGGTTACATTGATCAATAGACAAACTGATTTTGTCAACAAGGTCTATAAGTGCCGTTTGGGTTGAGAAGTTAGCACGGAAACCATACTGGGAGTTATGCAGAATATTATACTTAGTTATAAAGGTATTAAGACGATTAGCAACCAAGCGCTCAAGCAATTTGGAGAGACATGGTAATATAGAAATAGGGCGGTAGTTGCATATTAATTTAGGGTCACCATTTTTATACAAAGGAATAACCTTAGCCTTCTTAAAATCATGTGGCACAATTCCTGACTCCAGCGATAGGTTAAATATTTTCAGCAACGGCCCAGCAATAATGGTGCCAGTCTTTTTAATAAGATAGCTGTTTAATTTATCATGGCCGGGACTTTTGTTAGACGATAAACCATCAATACACTTCAGAAGTTCACTTTTAGTTATAGGGGTAATAAAATGAGAATTAGGATAATCACCTTCGATAAAATCAGTGGGGTTTAGTCTTGAATCCGGAATCTTTGATGCCAGGTTAGGACCAATATTAGTAAAGAAATCGTTAAAATGCTCAGCAATGTGTCTTGGGTCGTCTACGGTCGTACCATTGACAAGGAATGAATCAGAACCGGGCGGCTTTTTACTTCTTTTGTTCAAGACATTATTGATCATTTTCCATGTTTGTTTAATATTACCTTTTTCCTTATCAAAGGAAGCAGTGAAATAAATCTTTTTCGCTTCTCTAATTACAGTTGTTAACTTGTTTCTGTATTTATCATACTTTCTTTTGTTAGATTCATTTGGGTTTCGGAGATAGCATTTATACAACCTGTGTTTTCGTCTGATTGATTTCAACAGACCCTTGGTCATCCAGGGATTGCACACGGATTTCTTACATTTGAATCGTTTATATGGAACATATCATTCAAACACTTCATTTAATTTTGTAACAAACCGGGAGTAACATTCATTTACATCTTCAGTATTAACAATTTCATCCCATTGGATTGTGTCCATTTCACGTTTCATGAAGGAGACATTTCGATCTCTGGTATCCCGTTTCCAATAAAACATATTTGAGTTTTTAACTTTAACAAAACTTGGACCGAACAATACAATTGGCAAATGATCACTAAGACCTGAAGTAATAATTTCTGCCTGATGAGAGTCTACGCTGTTGGTGAAAATGTTGTCAATAAGAGTAGCTGAACTGCACGTTATTCTTGTTGGTTTGTCTACAGTGGGGCGAAAGGAGTGTGAATATAAGATATCCAAAAACTCGCGAGTTGGGTTATGGGAATCACTTTTAAGTAAGTTTATATTGAGATCCCCTAAAATGTAGCAGATTTTGTTTTCAGTCGTTAGTTTGTTAAGAATTTCATCCATTTCTTCGGAAAAGTTAGAAACAGCAAGACCGGGAGGTCTGTAAATTAAACCTATGATGATAGTTTTCTTTGTATTTGTACCGATTTCTAAAAAAAATGATTCAAAACATCCTGAAGCACTAACAATGTCGGGCCGAATGGTGTATTGCAATGAGTCTTTTACATATAACATGACACCACCGCCATTTTGCATAGGTCTATTTTTGTGCTCACATTTGTATCCAGGAATGGATAACATTGCGGGGTGCTTTTGAGCCATGTTTCAGTAAGACCGATAATGTGGAACTTATGTTGTATTTCATTTAGAGTAAAGGTGAGATCTTCAACATTTTTGTTTACACTTCTGATATTGGCGTGGAAGATTGAAAAGGAGTCAATTTCTAATTCCCTTGTTTTATCTCTGAGTTGTCTTTCTGACAGGTATTGAGCACCACAGGTGTTAAATAAAAGCTGACTAGGATTCGCTGAATTCAGAATTGTCGGACTAAAAACACAATCATTGAAACGAAGAGTAGTGTCATTCAATGGCTCAGAGCTACTGTCGTCACTACTTGCGCTTTCGTTATCACTCACTGTGTGAAATGAATTCAAATTGGTGACGACGGACAAGCAGACTGTTTAAGTACAATGGGGGTGATTACATGTATCAAGCTAAGAATAAGAAGATGCACTGTGTACAGACTGATGAAAGCAAAGGGAACAAAATGGCACCACAATATAAAGCAACATGGGGTAACTTGATTTACAAGAAAATAACACAAGTTCATTCCAATAAGATTGATTTGTGAAAATAATATACAATTAAATTTAAAGAAATCTTGTGATAACACTCAGAAGAAAATTACTCAGCTGACGTGGGTTATACTATGAAGAAAACAAGCTAGGAGATGGGGGTTGCTTCCCCAAGCCGAAAGGTCTTGAACGGACCGCTTTTCAGTTTGTAGGAGATTACTGCGGGGACGGACATAGGGATGTAGGCGAACTGTACCCTTGAGTCATTTCGAATGGATTGGAGATGATCCTCTCTGAGACATTTTCTGCCTGCCCGGATCCTTGAGGTGACGTCATCGGTGATGTAGATGTTAGCTCCTTTGTAGGGATTGTTCTTCAAGGTTCGGGCGGCGTTTTTGAGAATGAATTTTCTGTCCGTATACCTGAGGAGCTTGACATGAATTAGTCGTGGGCGAGTCTGAGTACCGGACCCGGAGCGAGATTGATGGTTTCCCGGAGTGCGGTGGGCCCGTTCGATTTCAACTTCTTCACTTCCCTCCAGCTTCATGTGGAAAGCTAAAAAGCCCGCCACAAACTCCTCGCAGGACTTTTGATCTTTCTCAGATCCCTCTGGGACACCATGGATGACGATGTTATTTCTCCTGTTCCGGTTTTGAAGATCGTCTAGCTGGTTACCAAGCTTGTGTGTATCACTATGGTGACCGTCGAACCTGCTGTTTGTGGCTGCTAAGTGATTCATATGTTGCTTCTCAAGCATTTCCAGAGATGTTTTAGGTCGTTAATGTCCTTGATGTTGGCACTAACACGATGATCCGTATCCCGGAGGTTGACTTCAAGGGTGGACAGTCTAGCACCCATGGTCTCCAGAGTAGCGAGAATTTTGTCCAGCTTGGTGTTCACATTGGCCAATGAACCATGACAAGACTGGCAGCCATCTTGCACCCCAACAGGCTCCTTGGGGGATTGGGTCGGTGACGGATCCCGTTTCCCTCGTTTTTTGCTTCCTCGTGCAGGTTTACTCTTTTCAGGTGATTCAGCCATGGTCAGCAAGGTTGTCAGGTAAGTACGTTGGCAAAAACTAGTGAAAAATTTTGCGGTAATAGGCTAAATATTGATGACTTTTTGGGGAGCGCAGAAGGGCCCGTGCGTCACTGTTGAATGCACATTACTAAAAGCCTGAAGCCTTTTCCAGCATCTGAAAGCGCACACATATTGTGCAACATGTTTTTTCTTCTTCATTATTTCTTGCAATTTCGATTACCAGTTGGGCATTTTCTTTTTACAGATTTATTGTTTTATGCGAAATGTTGGGATACACCAAGTGAAATGGTCCGTGACTGTTACTAAACATGCCCAGTGTTCTTTAAAGCCATTGGACCCTTTCGGAACAGAAAAAAAAAAAAAAGTTCACAGATTTACAAATGACTTACAGGGTTTACAGAAGGTAATGGTAAAATACTTCTCTTGAAATGTTATTCCATGAAATGCTTTACTTTTTGAGAAAACATTAAAACAATTATCAATTCTCGACAACGAGAATTACGGATTCATAGTAAACGCATGTCATGACACGGCGAAACGTGTGGAAACAAGGGTGGGGTTTCCCGTTATTTTCTCCCGACTCCGATGATCGATTGAGCCTAAATTTTGCACAGGTTTGTTAATTTATTTATAAGTTGTGATACGCGAAGTGTTGGTTTTGGACAACACTGTTTACCCGAAAGTGTCCACTGGCTTTAAAGGGGGTGTATATGTTTGGTAAGCAGTCTTAAAACTAATGGCATTAAAAACTTACATCGTTCAGAAGTACACCAGCTTTCGATAGCAAAAAGCATTTTGAGACTCATTTCACTTTGAAGTATTGTGGTTATGGACAACAAATATTTCTCTGGCGGATTGGATTGGTACCGGTGTGGCGGTTTCAGTCTTCCGCCGTGTTCAGTTTTCCGGGTGACGTAGTCGGACATATCAGCACGTTGTTCGAACCGTTTTAGCTTTCCGGCGTGTTCAGTTTTCCGGGTGACCTGTCAGATACCGCCGCGAGTACCCTGGCGAGTACTGTTGTTCTCTCAGCAGTGACCCCACATTGTTTATAATATTACGATTCTTTTCTGTGTAGTCACATAATGTATTCATGGGTACTTTAGGCAGGTCACACTCTGCTTGCATAAAAAACAACTCATACGATCCACGCGTTTGCCGCTAGTTGTACTCGACTCGTGGACGCCGCCATGACAGCTACCGGAGGGTAATGGATGACTCAATACGGCACTAAAAATGGACTACTTTCGCTTGCTGTGCTTTCAGACTGAAACATTCAATTCACTACCAATCCAAATTTATACAATATGAAGGCATGACATTTTTACAACTTCAGTCTGGTTTCCGAATTTTGTTTGCCCTTGGGGGAAAACAAGAAAAAAGAAATATGATTAAAGACAGTGGACACTATTGGTAATTATTCAAAATAACTATTAGCAGTAACGGGGAGCTGTTGATAGAATAAATAAAACTGAAAAACGGCTCCCTCTGAAGTAACTTTCTAGAAAAAAATATTTTTCCACGAATTTGATTTCGAGCCCTCAGATTTAGAATTTGAGGTCACGAAATCAAGCTTCTGAACGCACACAACTTCGTGACGCAACGTCGACGACCGATTGAGCTTAAATTTTCACACGTTTGTTATTTTATGCATATGTTGAGATATACCAGGTGAGAAGACTGGTCTTTGACAATAGTGTCCATTGTCTTTAAACAGACTTTCTAATCATATGCATTTTATAACAAACGGCTACAAACGATTTTCAAAGACCAACTCGACCGATCCAAGGCAACGGGTTCCTTTAAGTAGTACATGTATACCCATTGTCACCTACCTCGCTATAACAGTGGATAGTAGATAGTTGTTTGTGGTATTGAGGCATTACACGGTGAGGTATGTGAGGTATCAATGGTTTGCGTTAACACCAATGTGTATCTACTTGCCAGCGAGATTTTGTTCTTTAAAGGCAGTGGACACTATTGGTAATTACTCAAAGTAATTATTGGCATGAAACCTTTCTTGATTACGAGTAATGGGGAGAGGTTGATGAAATAAAACATTGTGAGAAACGGCTCCCTCTGAAGTGCCATAGTTTTCGAGAAAGAAGTGATTTTCGGTGACCGATTGAGCTCAAACTTTCACAGGTTTGTTATTTTATGCATATGTTTAGATACACCAACTGTGAAGGCTAGTCTTTGACAATTACCAATAGTGTCCACTGGCTTCAAGTAGTACATACCCATTGTCACCTACCTCGCTATAACAGTGGATAGTAGATAGTTGTTTGTGGTATTGAGGCCATTACACGGTGAGGTATTAATGGTTTGCGTTAACACCAATGTGTATCTACTTGCCAGCGAGATTTGGTTATTTCAAGAACTGTCTTGCTTTTATAATACTCTACCACGACTACTACCGTGGAGTAGATTTCCGGAATTCGGGAGACATCTCAGTCCTGAAAAAGACCTGTCCTGCTTTTTAACTAATTTACTTATCTTGACGGAAGGTAGAGCATCGGCTGTGACTACTTGGCTTTTATATATATAGAAGATTTTGCGGTAACACCATGTAATAATCTCTAAATGAGTTGGGGTGGTTCTGAAAAGAACCGTTGGTTTAACTCGACGTTTCGATCAGTATGCTCTGATCGTCTTCTGGAGAATGCTGAACTCTGATGCTGCATGCTGCTTAAGTACTTAGCTTTTGGTGGATCGGTAACTTCACTACCATGGAGTGAGTTGTTCTTTATTGTTTTCGACGTTTCGACTAGCTTGTTCTGGTCATCGTCAGGAGACTCTGTTGTTACAGTGGCAGTTTATATTGCTGTTTTCTAAGCCAGAAAACACTGTACTCTTTCAAAATGTTCACATTGACTTAAATTGCACACTTTTTGATAGCTTGCCCATAAATCAGATTTGTGTTGACGTAAAACCAAATAATGAGTCTAACCTTTAAGCTAAATGTCAGGAAAACCAGTCCCCCATCAGAGGACAAATGACCACCTTAATGAGAAGTTGCTATTTTTGGACAGGATGTGCGAGATATCCTTAATTTTTTTGTTTGCCGATTGGCCAATTAGCAAAGATATGAACAAGTCAATAGTAAGCAATCCATTAAAATTATGGCAGACCTAGGTTTTGTTTTTGTTTGTTTTTAATGTCATGCAAGGGACAATTTTCATAAAGCTGTTAAGCAGAAAATACTGCTGAGCAAATTTATATGCTTGGCATAAAATGGGGTGGGCACCAGTCACCAAAGTGTATATTTTTATGGACCTTTGGCTGGTAACCGGTTCTGTTGAGCAGTACTTTTTTTTTTTTTTTTTTTTTTTGTGCTTAGCAAGTTTTGTGCTCACGGGCTTTATGAAATTGGGCCCTGACAGTAGCCCTCACTGCATAGTTTTGAAAAAATTTTTTTTATATATTTTGTTTTATTGTTAATGGTTTTATTAAAATATTGCTTCATAGGGCTACAGCGGCTAAATCCGAAATTTTCAGTTAGTAAAAATTAATAAAACCCCGGCAATGATATTACATTTAAAGGAACACGTTGCCCTGGATCGGACGAGTTGGTCTTTAAAAAGAGTTTGTAACCATTTGTTATAAAATGCATATGATTGGAAAGATGTTTTAAAAGTAGAATACAATGGTCCACACACACATTTGTCTCGAAATTGCGTGGTTTTCCTTTTACTTTGCGAACTAACACGGTCGGCCATTTATGGGAGTCCAAAATTTGACTCCCATAAATGGCCGACCGTGTTAGTCAACGAGGTAAAAGGAAAACCGTGCAATTTCGAGGCATGTTTGTGTGGACCATTGTATTCTACTTTTAAAACATCTTTCTAATCATATGCATTTTATAACAAACGGTTACAAACGCTTTTCAAAGACCAACTCGACCGATCCAAGGCAACGTGTTCCTTTAAATAATGAAATAACATTGATCTTTTCTTAATGTGTTTTTTCCCTTATTGGCGATACTTAAGTTACCAATTATTGGTTGAGCTCATGGGAAATTAACATTGAAGGGTAGGCCTAATATTAATACACAAAGCGCCAGTTACTGCACTGGGCGTGGTACACAGAGTGTTCTGTTTGAACAACAAAGATTTGACGACAATAATTGGGGCGGCGCTCACAGTAATGAACGGCAGTTTGTACACTAAAATGTCTGATCCTCAGGATTTTAACTTTGAGGCGCAATTGTACACTGCGGGGTCCCCAGTGTATTGTTACCTCTGCAAACTGTCTTTCTGTGCAATGTCCCGTGGTCGTTAAGAAAAAAAGCAATTATTGGCGTGCAAAAAGATCAGGTCAGTGTTTACACACAAGTCCTTTCGAACAGAGTGCTGACAAAAGGAAATATTTTAAAGGGTTAAGGTACCTTTTGTATATGGAACAAAACAAACTTCTACAGAATTACATTAAACTTATACGGTTTAAATATAATGAAAGTAGAAAACTTCACTCAAAATATTACTGAGGTGCTGTTTTTGAGAAATTAGTAAAGAAATTTCACAAAAACAATTCAGTTTAGGGCCTACAACAGATTGACGCGACTCTACTGAAAACCTTTTTTTTTTTTCTCTCAAAGGCTATACGACTAATGAGAGGTTGAAACTTATACAATGTAAATTATTTTAAACATATTTTGATTCAGTATGGATTCATGTCATGGTCACAAACTTGACATACAAAAGGTATCAAAACCAGATACCCTCGGTATATTGGTAATTATTGGTAATTAAGTCTTCTCACTTGGTGGATCTCAACATCATGCATAAAATAACAAACCTGTGAAAATTTGAGCTCAAAATTGATCGTCAAAGTTAAGAGATAATAATGAAAGATAAAAACACCCTTTTTTCTGTTCCGAAAGTGTCCAATGGCTTTAATCATAGTACAATACAATCATAACATGTAAACATTTCATATCAAAAGGTTTTCGCGCTTTTGAGATAGCTCCTAGTCTTGGTGCAAGACGTTTCTCGTTTCCCTTTCACGCTCACCGCGGCCAATTCACCAACAGCGGACTATAAGTCAGGTGAGTCGGTGCGCGCGCTGTCGGTGAATTGGCCGCGGTGTGCGTGAACAGGAAACGAGAAACGTCTTGTACCAAGACTAGATATCTCCACGCAGGCAGAATAAAATCCATAATGTATTACACATCCCTAGAAGCGGTACTGCAGTAACACTTCTCATATTCAAACTTGTGGGCATAACAACTTGTATCTGTTAACATAACCACATTTCTCCGAAGTGAATTTGTTTTTCAAAATGCTTTATACTATAATCGAATGCTGCCATAGGCCTCTAGTTGTTATTAACGTAAACCTTCCCATTAAAGTCTAATAGATAAGCTATAGGCTTTCCTTCGATAAGTGTTATGGGTGCATCGAAGGACATTTGGCTCTCAAGGTAGTCATTTAGTTAAACTTTCCCCAGCAAAAGGTCAAATGAAGCCATAAAACTGGCTATATTATTGACAGAATGCGTATAAAAATTTAATATAAATGTTGACTTTATAGTATTCGGTAGAGTTGACCGATAGGACAATACAGTGTGCATTGTTTGTGTGATCAACCCACAATTTTTCTCTGATCAGTCCTCTTAAAAACAATCTTTTTTGTTTTAAGTTAGAAGAATGTACCGAGTCTCGCTTTGTATTTTACTGTAATTTCCCGATTTTTTTTTTTTTTTTTTTTTATCTCGGCGGGGATGAGCAAGTTCAGACTTTTATCAGAATTTAAACTTTGTAAGGCTTGTGAAGAAAATCAGCTGTACACGCAGGATGAAACCTTTCTCGTTAACAAAGTGTCATTGGATATGTCAGTTTCCAATGTGAAATGGATTTGGTATTGGATCAAATCCTTAGGTCCAGTAATCCACCCTTTCATACTAAACATCCTTTGTCCTCGCCATTTTACTCCTATTGGTTCATAGCCACCAATTGTTTCTGAAATAGAAACTTTGATTGGCTGTTATTTTCCCGCTTCTTTCAGGATCCTTCCCTTAATCCCTTTCCCCTCTCTTTTTCTATAAATGGATATGTATTTTTGTACTTGTTTTATGCCTCTGAAGAAGGTCCGGTTTGGATCGAAAGCTAAGGCCATCTACCCTATTATATATATATATATATATATATCAAATAATTAACCACAAGGGAAACTGACTGGGAACATTTTTAAATGATTTTTGGATTGAACAAAGAAAAATTGACTAGAGCGGAATTTGAACCAACGACCTCCGGTTTAACGTGCCGGCGCTCTACCAACTGAGCTATCTAGCCCTATGTTGGTGGTCTCCCAATTTTGTCAATATCTTTTTTCGGGGGTGCCTGTCAGAAGCCATGAAACCGCAAACTGCCGTGTAGCCAGGGATCACACCCGGGTAACGATACAACCTGGGAAGCGGCAGACAGGGGATCACCTTAAGGGGATGCGACTTTTTATATCAGATATCAAATAATAAACCACAAGGGAAACTGACTGGGAACATTTTTAAATGATTTTTGGATTGAACAAAGAAAAATTGACTAGAGCGGGATTTGAACCAACGACCTCCGGTTTAACGTGCCGGCGCTCTACCAACTGAGCTATCTAGCCCTATGTTGGTGGTCTCCCAATTTTGTCAATATCTTTGTTCGGGGGTGCCTGTCAGAAGCCATGAAACCGCATATATAATGAATAGGGTAGATGGCCTTAGCTTTCGATCCAATCCGGACCTTCTTCAGAGGCATAAAACAAGTACAAACAAATACATATCCATTTATAGAAAAAGAGAGGGGGAAAGGGATTAAGGAAAGGATCCAGAAAGAAGCGGGAAAATAACAGCCAATCAAAGTTCCTATTTCAGAAACAATATTGGTGGCTATGAACCAATGGGAGTGAAGTGGCGAGGACAAAGGATGTTTAGAATGAAAGGAAGGGTTACTGGACCATAAAAGTGGTAAAAGTATTGTTCGACAACAATGCAGGGAGACATGAAAGGGTAGGATTAGAGAGCAAGTTGCATCATGATGCAACTAACAATGGTCAATTAATAAGAATAGCAAGATCAGCAAGATCAAAGGTATGATGATTTTAAAAATAGGTATGAGGGACCTGTGGAAAAAAGGGGGGGGGTTACTTACATCAGATAGTTACAGTGATGAATTTATAAAAACAACTTTAAACTAGGTTAATTTATACTTTATGTACAGAATATATACAACATATAAGTTCTTAGGCAGAAGTGAAGTGGAGGGTAATGAGAAGTTATTTAACACCAGTGTTTATGTTAAGTCCAAAGGGTTTGACTGTCTTGAGTTGCTGAATCCAGTGTGATTCTCTATTCTTGCGGTGTGTGTCATCACCATTGCAAGCTTCAATCACCAGAAGTTCAACATCAATGACACTATGATTGGGGCTGTTGAAGTGGATAGAGACTGGGTACGGTTTCTTAGTCTTTATGGAAGAGACATGATTCGCAAAGCGAAGACTAAGTTTGGTCTTAGTCTCTCCCACATATTGTAGCCCACATCTCTTACATGATATGACATAGACTACATTAGACGTGCTGCATTCAGAGTCGGTCATGATGTTGTATGAAGAGCCAGTGGTATGACTCTTCACCTTAAGTGAGGGCTTAATGTGCAGACACGTTTTGCATTTGGAACGGGTACATTTGTGACAGCCCAGTATATCTGTCGGGGGTTGTGTTTGGACTGTACCTGGGGGAAGTTTGGCCCTGACTAGTATGTCACCAAGGTTCTTAGGGCGGCGGAATGCAACCATGGGAACCTCAGTGATTGCTGAGTGTAACCTGCTGGAGAAGTGAAGTATAGGCATGTTATTATTGAGAATTGAGGGAAGTTTGGGTAGTTTGGGGTGGAAGGTGGTGACCAAAGCAACTCTATTGGTAGGAGCTTTTTTAGCTCCCGTGTTAGTCAACAGAGTATGACGAGGTACGTTGAGAGCCCTGTTGATAGCAAGTTGGACCCTACGTTCGCTGTGTCCCCTAGATACAAGGTGTTTCCTTAGCTCTGATGAGCGCCTCTTGTACAGGGTATCTGTGGAACAGATACGCCTGATACGTAAGGCCTGACTGTAAGCAATTGCCTTCTTACAGTGACTAGGGTGACAGCTATTGGAGAGAAGGTACTGGTGGGTGTCGGTGGGTTTACTGTAACATCTGTGACAAGGCCATTAGGAGACTTGGTTATTGTCACATCTAGAAAGTTCACACTGGTGAGAGATTGTTCGGTAGTGAACTTTATGGTGGGGTGAAATGAGTTGATATGGTCAATAAACTCATCCAAGCTGTCTTGGTCACCACACCAGATGGAGAAAATATCATCAATAAATCTCCACCAAACTAGTGGTCGGTTGGGGGCGGAGGACAGGAGTCTGTCCTCCAACTGAGACATGAATAGGTTAGCATATGAGGGTGCCATTTTGGTACCCATGGCAGTACCCTGTACCTGTAGAAAATGCCTGTCAGAAAATGTGAAATTATTCTTCATAAGAATGTGGCTCATGAGTTCCTTAATATGACTCACTGAGGGGCGGGACTGATTACTAGCATTGAGGGCAGAGACACATGCACTCATGCCTTCATGATGGGGTATGTTAGTATACAGTGATAAAACATCAAAAGTAACCAAAATAGCAGAGTCAGGTATTTGGTGCTATATTGATATCTGATATAAAAAGTCGCATACCCTTAAGGTGATCCCCTGTCTGCCGCTTCCCAGGTTGTATCGTTACCCGGGTGTGATCCCTGGCTACACGGCAGTTTGCGCTTTAATGGCTTCTGACAGGCACCCCCCAAACAAAGATATTGACAAAATTGGGAGACCACCAACATAGGGCTAGATAGCTCAGTTGGTAGAGCGCCGGCACGTTAAACCGGAGGTCGTTGGTTCATATCCCGCTCTAGTCAATTTTTCTTTGTTCTATCCAAAATCATTTATATATCTATATATATAATGAATAGGGTAGGTGGCCTTAGCTTTCGATCCAACCGGACCTTCTTCAGAGGCATAAAACAAGTACAAACAAATACATATCCATTTATAGAAAAAGAGAGGGGGAAAGGGATTAAGGGACGGATCCAGCAAAAAAGGGGGAAAATAACAGCCAATCAAAGTTTCTATTTCAGAAACAATATTGGTGGCTATGAACCAATAGGAGTAAAGTGGCGAGGACAACGGATGTTTAGTATGAATATAAACTGCTCACAAAAAGTAAGGAAACTTTTTTCAATCCAGTATATTTGTTATTATTTAATACTCTCTTTGTATGTGGTATATATCATTGCAAAGCTGAACTGTTCCTCTTTAAAGTGATACCACATTTGCAATGTTTACATGTTGCTGGACTTGACCACGTTAATGAGAATGAGACAAAGTCACAAATCAAATGTGCCAAAATTAGCAATTTTGTGTTACCGTGTGAACAATCAAATTGACACTGTAATTCAAAACAAGCAAGACAACTTACTGATCTTAATCCACTTTATTGAGACAAGAAGTTTGGTATAGAGCGAAGACAACTTATTGATCTTAATACACTTTATTGGTACAAAACGTTCAGTAAAAAGTGGATGATCCGAAGGCGTTGATGACAGCCTGGCACCTTCTTCTCATGCTGCGCACAAGTCTTGTGATGCGCTGCTGAGGGATGGCGTTCCATTCTTCATTAAGGAACTTGGTTCGGTCAGCCACAGTTGATGTGTTGGTGGTTCTGGCGCGGACAGCGAGGCCAAGCTGGTCCCACAGATGTTCCATGTGATTCAGGTCTGGACTGTTAGCAGACCTTTCCATCTGGTGCACCCCAACATTTTTCAGGTAGTCAGTCACCAGTCGGGCTCGATGGGGGCGAGCGTTGTCATCTTGAAAGATGGCATTTGGTCCAAGAGTCTGCAAGTATGGGACTGCATTTCGTCTTGCAAATACCCATCAAACAAGGTGTTTTTTATGAGATGAGGGTTAATTGTGTCCGATGAGCTCACTGGTGCAAATCATTGTGTAAACCATTAATGGTTCTGAAAAGCTTAATCGGTTCGATTATTGAGCATTACCTATTGACCATTCACAGACAACAGTAATTTTGGCACATTTGATTTGTGACTTTGCCTCATTGTTATTCGTGTAGCCAAGTTCAGCAACATGTAATCATTGCAAATGTGGTATCATTTTAAAGAGGAACAGTTCAGCTTTGCAATGATATATACCATATACAAAGAGAGTATTAACAATAACAAATATACTGGATTGAAAAAAAGTTTCCTTACTGTTTGTGAGCAGTTTATATATATATAGACGAAAACAATTGATTCCAACACTCGCACGAGTTCGGAGAGTGACACCACACTTATAAAGTGTTTGATCCATCGTTTTGTTTGATAAATCTGGCATGTTTTTGCATTGGATCAACAAGTTTAATTGTTTTGATCCAACACTAAAAAGGTTAATTCAACAATTTAAGTGTGAATTCAACATTTCTCAAAAAGAATTCATTGGAATTGTTGGATCAGCTTTTTAAACGTTAAATTATAACTTAAATTGTTGTCTGGATGCGGTAAATGCTGGGTTTAGCATATAAAATGCTGGATTCAACACTTTCAAAGTGATGTCACTATCCGAGCTCTAGCAAGTGTTGGATTCAACCCTTTAGTTTTTAAAGTGTAGTTATTGTAGGGCATGTGTAGGTTTGGCAAACGACAACAGGATAATGGTGAAATGAAGAATTTGTGAAGAGGCTTTCCTCTTGCAGTGGAGTGAAAATAGGTTTAAAAGAAGAGAAAACAAAGGAAGAAGAAGATGAAGGCCTATATGAAAATGTATAGGCCTAAAATGAATAGCCACCAATTGTGTCTGAATTAGAAACTTTGGCTATGAAATAAAAACTTTTGCTGATTTGCTATATTTTTTTTCTTCTTTTCTGGATCCCTCCCTTAATCCTTTTTCCTCTCGTTTTTTCTATAGTTTGTAGGCTACTTGTTTTTGCCTCCGAAGAAGGTCCGGTTTCAATCGAAAGCTAATCCTACTCATTAATGTATAGGTCTATATATAAATTATACAGTTAGAATGAACCTCGATTCAAAGTCTCTGGGTGCCCGAACCATTCGAGCGTATAGGGAATTTGAAAAATAAAATACATTTCCAAATACGAATTGAATGATGACGTCGACTCTGGAGCTTTTTATCTGACAAAAATAGTACTTAATACAAACATCAAAAGGTGTGTTTTACAATGGTTTACAGATGAAAAGTATTAAGTGAACTTTTCATGAGATTTAAGTCAAAGTATCCCATGTCTTGTACTAAAATAATGTTACGGTTTTTCCACCAACATCGAAACCAAAAAAACGTGATGAGTACATGTATTGTAAAACGTGGCGAATGGAAAAGGTAGCTCGAGTTTTTGAGATACCAATGTCAGGCTGTGTTCGAATTGACGGCTGGGATTGTCGGCTTCGGCAAGAAGCAATCACCGTAGCCATTTTGTAACTGATGTTTGATTGTATTTCTTAAAGGGACGTTACATAATTGGTAAGAAACAAAAATCGTGAAGATCACAGATTTACGTAAAACTTACACGGTCTAATGATGATGATAGTAGAAAACATCTCTTGAAATATTTCTGTCTGAAATATCATATTTGATGAGAAATAAATAATCTAACTTCGCGTATTTGTAGTCGGTTTTTCACTATTCTCTCGTGACCCAGATGGCCGATCGATCTTAAACTTCCACAGGTTTGTCAGTTTATGTATAATAATGGTGGAGTACATTGTTAACATTGCCAGCAACTGTTTTGTTAGCAAAAGCCAATTCTGTAATGTTCGTTTAAGTTTTTATTAATATTTTTGTCTGTGGTTTTGACTTTTTAGTTGAAATGTGAAAAATACAATATTTTGATTTTACTTACATACACCGATGCGTGTAAGAAAAATCACAGGCGTTGTGATATCTCGGGTGGGATTCAAACACACGACCTTTGCGATCCTAAAGCAGTGTCTTACCACATTGGTGTGTAATAATCATGGGTAAATCATACATTAATATTCTTTATCCCCGATGAATGTCCATTCCATTAAATGTCTTCTTGAACGGATTTTTGAGGAATGGCTATTAAAATTACAGTAGAGATGTTCATTCTACCAATGCCAATTATTGGTAAAACATTACAACAAACTCACATTTTTTTCAGTGACGTTTCACCACTACAGTCGTGGCTTTATCAGACTTGGCGACTCATCCAAACTGGTTTTCTCCTTTTATAGTTATCAGAGACGTGAGTTTGTGATCCTTTTGTCACCCATTGGAATTGGTAAAGGCAGTGGACACTATTGGTAATTACTCAAAGTAATTATTATCACAAAACCTTTCTTGATTACGAGTAATTGGGAAAAGTTGATAGTATAACATATAGTGAGAAACGGCTCCCTCTGAAGTAATGTAGTTTTCGAGAAAGAAGTAATTTTCCACGAATTTGATTTCGAAACCTCAGATTTAGAACTTGAGGTCTCGAAATCAAGCATCGGAAAGCACACAACTTCGTGTGACAAGGTTGTTTTTTCTTGCATTATTATCTCGCAACTTCGATGACCGATTGAGCTGACATTTTCACAGGTTTTATATTTTGTGCCTAATGTTGAGAATACACTAAGTGAGAAGAGTGAGTGTCCAGTGTCTTTAAATGCACATCTTTCTGATGCCCAAATACACGTTAAGGCACGTAGTGCAGGGACTGAAACATTGAACAGTTTTACAATTTGTTTTTTTCATAAAATAAATACTTTCATTGAAATAAAATTATAGAGTAAAAGCTTGTTTCGCATAATCCTTATCAACGCCCATTATTATACATAGTGAAGTTACAAGAGAGAAAATAGAGTGCCCACAAACAGCTTACGCAGCAGCTTACACAAAATGACTTATGATTTAAAGGCAGCGGACACTATTGGTAACAACTACTCAAAATAATTATCAGCATAAAACCTCACTTGGTAAAGAGCAATGGGGAGAGGTTGATACTATAAAACCTTGTGAGAAACGGCTCCCTCTAAAGTGACGTAGTTTTCGAGAAATAAGTAATTTGTCACGGATTTGATTTCGATACCTCAAGTTTATAATTTGAGGTCTCGACATCAAGCCTCTGGGACAAGGGTGCTGTTAGGTACCTCGCAACTCCGACGACCAATCAAGCTCAAATATTCACAGGTTTGTTATTTTATGCATATGTTGTGGTACACCAGTGAGAAGACTGGTATTTGACAATTACCAATAGTGTCCACAGTCTTTACCTCGGAGGTTGACAAATGGTGCCAGAAGTCTGTTATGGACCCATTACAATGTGCACACGAATTATCGGAGTTTGTGCACCAAAAAATTAATCCTTTGGATCAGTATAGTAGTATTGACCCATTATGTTTAGAATGCTTCAATCTTTCAGTGTCTTTAAATATATGCACACATAAATAGTCGTTTCGACCATGGTCAAAACGTCAGGCCATGAACTATTTTTAACACAATATTAAGAACCCAAACGTATATGTTTATCTTTTATAATACAATATATCAGTAAAATTTAATGTTTATTAATGTGCACAAGCAGTGTAAAAAAATTACTTTTTGTGATACAAAAAAGGCAACAGTTTTAAACACTTCACACATTTCCACTTTTGTAAATTTAATTAATCAGTGTTTTCGAACGAAAATTGTTGGTTAAATTGGTTAAATTATTACTTTTTGTTTGTCCTCGTTGCTTCTGCTTGTTGTTAATTTGTTGGGTTTTTAGGTCCGCAACTTGCCCACTTTATGCAATTGAATTATTGTACAAAGATGGCAAGGTTTCACTTAATGACACTGGACACTATTGGTAATTGTCAAAGACCAGTCTTCTCACTTGGTGTAGCTCAACATATGCATAAAATAACGAACCTGTGAAAATGTGAGCTCAACGGTCGTATAATAATGAAAGAAAGAAAAAACACCCTTGTCACACGAAGTTGTGTGCGTTTAGATGGTTGATTTCGAGACCTCAAATTCTAAATCTGAGGTCTCGAAATCGAAGTCGTGGAAAATGTACATCTTTCTCGAAAACTTCATTGCCTTTTTTTTTTTTTTTTTTTTTTTAAAGACTTATGTCAGCCTTTTTCGAGCATCTGAGCAAACAAATTTGCGCACAATGTTGTTTTTCTGTCATTATTTTCTTGCTACGTCGATGACCAATTGAGTCCAATCACAAATTTATTGCGCGTTTGTTTGGATATACCCTGAGTGAGAATACTGGTACTTGATAACATGTTCACAACCGGTTCACAACCGGTGTACATTATTGTGAAAAACGATTCACTGCGAAGATTGAGAAAGATGTAATGTCTCACTAAAATATTATTGTTAACTGGGAAAACATGGCCTGAAGCCCTTCCCATGGATCTGATGGACGTACATTTGCGCAACAAGGATGCTTTTTATTGTATTATTTTATTGCAACTTCGGTGATCAATTAAGCCCACATCTTCACAAATTAGTTTTTGTTGAGATACACCAAGTGAGAACACTATTCTTTGATAACCAAAGGTGTCCAGTGTCTTTAAGATGAATCTCATCTTGATCAGTTCACTTTGGATTGACTGATGTACCAATTTAAAAAATGTTGCTATTTAATTTTGTGCAACCACGCGTAAATCACTGTTGGTTTTTATGATTGAATATTGGTGTAATCTAAGGCATTATCACCCTAGGCAAATTACAGGCAACCGTGCGTTCCAGGCAATCTCAAATGAGAACATTCGTTCACATTTCAGCTGTTCTCATTAATTTCCTTGGAAACGATTTATGTAGAAGAATGTATCCTGTGCTGACAAAGTGCTCCTTGTGCACAGGAGGAGTGAATGCATCCACGATGCCTGTATTGAATTCCGTGATGTTTAACATGGCTACCATGGGCACCTTTTCAAAATGTCAACATATTTATATTAAACTTACGGGGTTTGAAGATAATGATAGTGGAAAGCTCCCCTTCAAATATTACTAACCGAGGTTGTGTGGTTTTTCAGAAATGCGTAAAACAAGTCACAAAATAATTTAAGTCTCAGGAAGACGACAATTATTTGAGCCTGTAAAATCCCATTAACCAGTTATGATATTAAATCTAAACCATAGCAAAACTGGTTAATACGTTTTTACATGCTAAAACTGAGACGAAAATTATTAGTTTTACCCCTTTCTCAAAAAACACAACACCTCAGTAAGTATAATTTCAAGGGAAGCTTTCTACTATCATAATCTTCAAACTGTGCAAGTGTAATGTCTATCTGGGGACATTGTGTTTTGTGTTAGGAAAAAGTACGTACCCTTTCAAGAGGTCGAGTAATTTTGTAAGGGCATAAAACACAATTTCCATATATTTACATTTAACTAACACGGTTTGAAGACAGTGATGGTAGAAGGCTTCCCTTCAAATAGCTACTTACTGAAGTGCTGTAGTTTTTTTGTGAAATGGGTAAAACATGAGTTAAACATGGCTAAAGCAAGTCATTTCCCAGTCTGATTCAGAAAATGCCTAAATGAGGGGTTCGATAAATCAAAAGTCTCTCCCTTAAAAATAAACAATAAAACTAAATATTTAGAATTAAATTATAAAATAATAATAAAAATAAGAATGAAGACTTACCAATAAATAAAAATGATATAATAGTGGATAGTGTAACCAGACCATCCGAGGCCGGAGGTTCGAAGGCACGAATAACAATAAAATGTTATCACAAAAGTACAGCAAATTACAAACAAATAACATTAAACAAAATACATACAAAACGGGGGGGGGGGGGGGCACACACACAGAACTCCTTAGAGATGATTCCCAAAAGTCACATTATGAATAACAATTAAATCAGCTCTACATTTTAATTACAATGATGAACGATAAATAATAGATAGTAGTATTATAAACTTTGTTTACAAATTTACAAATGTATGTCCCTTCCCTCATTACGCGGTACAACGATTGATAACGTCGACTGACTCAAGTCTAATAGTCGGGCTACAATTATTACCTCCGTTCGACTCGCGTTGTTCTCTGCACAGTGGAGCTGGGGTTCGTCACTTGTCGGTCGGCTCGAGATGCGCATGCTCGTCCACACGTCATCGTTTGAATTAATTTCCTGTAGCCGTCTCTGAAGTTTTTGTTCGTGACACCGTAAAGAATACTGTGGTGAAAACGGGAAGAAAGTTGTAAGAGACATAAGTTCAAATCAGTTAAAAGGCAGTGAACACTTTTGGTAATTACTCAAAACAGTTATTAGCATAAAACCTTACTTGGTAGCGAGACAGTTATTGATAGTATCAAACATTGTTAGAAACGACTCACTCAGAATTGACGTAGTTTTTTTTAGAAAGAAGTAATTTCTCACTTAAATAATATGATTTGAATTCGAGACCCCAGCTGAGGTCTCGAATTCAAGCATCTGAAAGCAAACAGCTTGTGGGACAATTATGTTTTGTTTTCCCCATAACTCTCTCGCAATTCGACGACCAACTTTTTTTCCCGAAATAAGTTTTACAGGTTTGTTATTTGATGCATATGTTGAGATACACAAAGTGGGAAGACTGGTCTTTGCATTTTCTAAAGGTGTCCAGTGCCTTGACACTTCTTATCTGATCACTGTTAAATAAATACGAATAATCTTTGTTTATGGAAGAGTAAATTAAACTCCTGGACTACGAAAAAGGCAACAAGTTATCTTTGAAAATCTACTGAATTCCAAAAAATTTACTCCGCGGTAGTAGAATTTAGGGCTTAAAGGCAGTGGACACTATTGGTAATTGTCAAAGACTAGCCTTCACAGTTGGTGTGTCTCAACATATGCATAAAATGCCAGAACCTGTGAAAATTTGAGCTCAATCGGTCATCAAACTTGCGAGATTATAATGAAAGAAAAACACCCTTGTCACACGAAGTTGTGTGCGTTTAGATAGTTGATTTCGAGACCTCAAGTTCTAAACTTGAGGTCTCGAAATCAAATTCGTGGAAAATTACTTCTCTCTCGAAAACTATGGCACTTCAGAGGGAGCTGTTTCTCACAATGTTTTATACCTGCCATCAACCTCTCCACATTACTGGTCACCAAGAAAGGTTTTATGCTCATAATTATTTTGAGTGATTACCAATAGTGTCCACTGCCTTTAAAATGCAGTGGACACTATTGGTAAATACTCAAAATAATTATTGGCATAAAACAATACTTGGTAATGGGAAGAGGTTTGATAGTATAAAACGTGTTGAGAAACAGCTCCCTTTGAAGTAATGTGGTTTTCGAGAAAGAAGTAATTTTTCCAGCAATTTGGTTTCGAGACCTCAGAGTTGTGTGAGGTCTCTAAATCAAGCATCTGAAAGCACAAAACTTCGTTTGACAAGTTTGGGTGTTTTTTCTTTCGTAGTTATCTCGCAACTTCAACCACCAAATGAATTGAGCTCAAACTTAAAGACAGTGGACACTATTGGTAATTGTCAAAGACTAGTCTTCCCAGTTGGTGTATGCATAAAATAACAAACCTGTGAAAATTGTGAGATAATAATGAAAGAAAAAACACCCTTGTCACACGAAGTTGTGTGCTTTCTGATGCTTGATTTCGAGACCTCAAATTCTAATCTTGAGGACTCGAAATCAAATTCGTGGAAAATTACTTCTTTCTCGAAAACTACCTCACTTCATAGGGAGCTGTTTCTCACAATGTTTTATACTATCAACCTCTCCCCATTACTCGTAATAAAGAAATGTTTTATGATGATAATTATTTTGAGTAATTACCAATAGTATCCACTGCCTTTAAATGGATTGCTCGAAATTAATAATATATTCTGAAGAAGGATAACTACGAAAGCCCATTAGTGCCATCGCAAGTACATATTCAGCGATTCTTGTTTTTTGGAAGTACATCAAAAAAACAAGAATCGCTGAATATGTACTTCAAAAAAACATGAATCGCTGAATATGTACTTCAAAAAAACAAGAATCGCTGAATATGTACCTAAAAAAAAACAAGATTTACTGAACATGTACTTCCAAAAAACAAGATTTACTGAATATGTACTCCTCCAAAAAACAAGAATCGCTGAATATGTACTTCAAAAAAACAAGAATCGCTGAATATGTACTTCAAAAAAACAAGATTTACTGAATATGTACTTCCAAAAAACAAGATTTACTGAATATGTACTTCCAAAAAAAAGATTTGCTGAATATGTACTTCCAAAAAACAAGATTTACTGAATATGTACTCCTCCAAAAAACAAGAATCGCTGAATATGTACTTCCAAAAAACAAGATTCGCTGAATATGTACCTAAAAAAAAACAAGATTTACTGAACATGTACTTCCAAAAAACAAGATTTACTGAATATGTACTCCTCCAAAAAACAAGAATCGCTGAATATGTACTTCAAAAAAACAAGAATCGCTGAATATGTACTTCAAAAAAACAAGATTTACTGAATATGTACTTCCAAAAAACAAGATTTACTGAATATGTACTTCCAAAAAAAAGATTTGCTGAATATGTACTTCCAAAAAACAAGATTTACTGAATATGTACTCCTCCAAAAAACAAGAATCGCTGAATATGTACTTCCAAAAAACAAGATTCGCTGAATATGTACCTAAAAAAAAACAAGATTTACTGAACATGTACTTCCAAAAAACAAGATTTACTGAATATGTACTCCTCCAAAAAACAAGAATCGCTGAATATGTACTTCAAAAAAACAAGAATCGCTGAATATGTACTTCAAAAAAACAAGATTTACTGAATATGTACTTCCAAAAAACAAGATTTACTGAATATGTACTTCCAAAAAAAAGATTTGCTGAATATGTACTTCCAAAAAACAAGATTTACTGAATATGTACTCCTCCAAAAAACAAGAATCGCTGAATATGTACTTCCAAAAAACAAGATTCGCTGAATATGTACTTCCAAAAAAACAAGAATCGCTAAATATGTACTTAAAAAAACCAAGAATCGCTGAATATGTACTTAAAAAAAACAAGAATCGCTGAATATGTACTTAAAAAAAACAAGAATCGCTGAATATGTACTTAAAAAAACCAAGAATCGCTAAATATGTACTTTAAAAAAACAAGAATCGCTGAATATGTACTTTAAAAAAACAAGAATCGCTGAATATGTACTTCAACAAAACAAGAATCGCTGAATATGTACTTGCGAGGGCACTAATGGGCTTTCGTAGATAACAGATAAAAAAAAGGTTTGTAGAATGATTTTGAGCTGGCGATATACCACCTATCATCCGATATTACATCTCCACGTGATCGGGTTTTGACCAATCATAGACTGGAAACTGTACAAGGTATTTATATTAATTCCTGCTAATGCGAATGCTACGAATTTTGACGACACAAATTCGAAACAAATTTTAGTTGACTTGTGCTCAACTCCTGCGAAACTTTCGCTGCGAAAATAGCACCTTGGCTTGAAAACTTAATTCGCATTAGCAGGAAGTATGAACCGTGCTCACAACAACATAATTAATATTGTGCTTGCTTGCGGCAGAAATAGCCACAATTCTTGAGAATCAAAAATTAGTCGCGACAAGTGCCATAGTTGGGTTTGAGGTGCGAATAGTCAAGTAGTCGAGTTGTGACCTTACGTAAAGCATATTACAAAGCTTGTAGCGGGGATTCATTTTAACAAACCTGCGAAAATTGGAGCTGCTTTGGTCGTCAAAGTTGCGAGATACGGATGAAATAAACTTAATATCAACCTCTCCCCATTACTCGGTACCAAGTTGGGTTTCATGCTAATAATTATTTTGAGTGGTTACCAATAGTATCCATCGCCTTTAACCAATCTAATAAATTGTCAAAGAATGTTGCACGCACGTAGCAGCTAAATTGAAAAACGTGCAATGTTAAACAAACATTGAAGATTTTAATATCGAGCCCTTCAATCTCTGACAGAATTGTTGACGTGTTCGAACCGCTGGCCTTTTGGAATTAGAGTACCGTTAAGTAATAATAATAGAGGGGCGTATGTAGCCTACACGCACTTTAAATTACATCGTTAAAAATCATCTAATGGCAAGAACGCAGTATGTTGTCGGCGACCAGATCGAATGTAAAATGACGAGTTATAAGACACTTGACACAATTTGTAGCTACTCAAAGTATTGGCGTAAAATCTTACTTGGTCGAGCAATTGAGAGCTGTTGATAGTATAAAACATTGAGAGAAACGGATCCACTGAAGTAACGTAGATTTTGAGAAAGAAGTAATTTTCCACCGATTTGATTTCGAAATCTCAAAATTAGATTTTGAGGTCTCGAAATCGAGCATTTGAAAGCACACAACTTCGTGTGACAAGGGTGTTTTTTCTTTCATTATTCTCTCGCAATTTCGACGACCAACTGAGTTTTCACAATTTTGTTATTTTATGCATATGATTGAAATACACCCAGTTAGAAGACTGCTCTTTGACGATTACCAACAGTGTCCCTTTAAGGTGCACAAACCTATATAGAAATGATCGGTGATGCAGTACTTAAGCAGCATGCAACACCAGAGTCCATCATTAGAGATAGTCATTACATGGTGTTACCGCAAACCTTTCTATATCGCATTTCCACCATGCAAAGTTTCAAATCCTACCTGCACAAACCTACCTGTTCATACTCGAGTTTGCATGTGCCATTATAATCGCAGCTACGTATAGCTCATCCGGGTACGTATTATGCAAATCGGACAAGACGATAATGGTGTATGGCGTCCAGCACAGTAAGAAGACAATGAAGATAATGGCGACGGTCCGTAAGAGTCGAGTGTCAATCTTCTTGCCTCCATCTATGGGAGAATGGCCGTCAGAGGGCGCCCCAGATTTCCAGGCTTGAATCTGATAAAGGACAACGTTTTAAGTAGAATTTAAAATAAGAAACAAACATTGGGTTTGAAATTCTGCATTTGGGGGAGCTACGAAGTTGCGGTTACAACTTGAAAACTATGAACTATCTGCCAATGATGTGATCTAGACTATTGGAGTGAATGACTCGACGTTTCGATGTGAATGTCTTCATCAAACTTCTGTTGTGTTGTAGTTTAGCGTAAAATATGTTATACACGCAATTTTCGTCTCCTGCGACAAACATTGTGTTCGGAACATTTATCATTTCTATCGTCATTATCTTCAGTGTGAGTTTAATGTTAATCTGCGGACACTGTGATTTGTGTCGAACAAAAAAATACCATTTCCAAAACCCTTTGTAAATTATTACACACATAACTTTAAGTAGATTTAATCATTAGTTGTCACTTCGCGCCCAAGCTTCACCAGGTGGTCAACCAGCCAGGGGCATAGCTCAGACAGAAAATTCCCCCTTAATTTAGAAACTATAACTATCCACTCTCAAGATGGACCGAAAGTCAAGCGCTCATTAAGAGTGACCTTGCCGTGGTTTTTAGGCACAATTAGCATTTTTTTTTTTTTTTTAGTGCCATGTTCCAAGTTAATTTCCTCTTGCTATGGTTGATTGATACTGATCTCTGTGGACATAAGGAGTGCGTTTTGGCGACCCCAACCAAAAACTGTTTCTGACGTCATAACCAAAACGGTAACCCAGCTCACAACTCGGTTATCGTTCAGTCTGAACAGCAGAACCAACGACCAACAACCGAAACAGTTTATGGTTGGGGTCGCCAAAACGCACTCCATGACAGGCAGACATTAAAGTCACCTAGAAAAAGAATTTGTTTTTTCTTCAAACATTAGAGTATATGTTAATGAACAATAAAATAATTTGTTGAGTAATTGTTTGGAACGATTTATATGTTTAAAAAATATACAAAGTTGTTTTGGGGGTGACTCCGCCTACCCCTTTTGTGACGTCAATCGAACATTGAACACACGTACGTGCAAGTACATGCAAGTCCTAGTCTTAAGTTTGTACGTTTCGAAAAAAGGTTTATTTCTTGCATTTTTCCGGCAATGTCGACCACGTGTATTGCTGCTGATGTATTGTTGCTTGAGGCAGCAAAACAACTAAAAATGGGGTCAGTTTGCAAAGTGGTCCGGTCCGACGTCTTTTCCAGCGCTGTGCAGCAAACACTTCGAGCCGCCGTGCTTCAAATATCGCGCCTAGATTGACGTCACGAACAGCGCACTCTCGGGTCGGGCCTACTTTTAATTTTTTTAGTAACATGAAAACTAAATTTTTAGAACCTTAGTTAACTGTTTATTCATATTCTACTCATCAAAACACATTTTAGTGACAAAAGCTTTATCTTGACAAAATACCACTTCCAGGTGACTTTAAAGGCACTGGCCTCTTCTGGTAATTGTCAAAGACCAGTCTTCTCACATGGTGTATCTCAACATAATTTCATGCACAAAATAACAGAACCTGCGAAAATTTGAACTAAATTGGTCGTCGAAGGTGCGAGAAAAAACACCCTCGTCACATGAAGTTGTGTGCTTTCAGATGCTTGATTTCGGGACCTCAAAATCTAATTCTGAGGACTCGAAATCACATTCGGGGAAAATTACTTCTTTCTCGAAAACTGCGTTACTTGTAGAGGGGGACGTTTCTCACTATGTTTTATAATATCAACTCCAGCGAATACTGGTTAAAGGCAGCGGACACTATTGGTAATTGTCAAAGACTGGCCTTCACAGTTGGTGTATCTCAACATATGCATAAAATAACAAACCTGTGAAAAATTTGAGCTCAATCGGTCATCAAAGTTGCGAGATAATAATGAAAGAAGAAAACACCCTTGTCCTACGAAGTTGTGTGCGTTTAGATTCTTGATTTCGAGACCTCAAGTTCTAAATCTGACGTCTCGAAATCAAATTCATGGAAAATTACTTCTTTCTCGAAAACTATGGCACTTCAGAGGGAGCCGTTTCTCACAATGTTTTATACTATCAACCTCTCTCCATTACTCGTTACCAAGAAAGGTTTTATACTAATAATTATTTTGAGTAATTAGCAATAGTATCCACTGCCTATAAAGGTCGGTTCATACCTCCATGCGTATAATACCGATTATCAATTTAATAATTTGCAAGAGTTGAACTGTGTTTCAACTTCTATGAATCATTCGCGGCAAAAAGAAGCCATGTGACGTCAAAGGATGATTGGCATTCTCGAAACGCAGGATGTATGAAACGGGCCTTCAGCCCATAGTTTATGTGAAGGCTGCATTCCTAACAGGTCAATGGTACATTCTGTATTTTGATTAATAAACATCTCGCATCTGGGCGGAACAAACTTGGATAGTGTTTGTGATAGAAGATACAAAATAGTATATTATTAAAGAGTCTGTATACGTTTTGGTATTTACTCTGAAAACGTATGTAAATAATGTCAATGATAATTTGATGCTAACAATTCATTCGAGCAACTACCAATAGTGTCCAATGCCAATAGTTTACCCTTTTATAATAAAAGGGAAACAACTTTTAGTAGATTAATAACTGGTTTATATTGCGCATTACAACAAGATATTGCATACTAGTAGAAATACATATTAATGCAAGCACATTTTCATACAAGCAAAACTAAAATCAAAAGTCTTCACTTTTTGCTTAAAGACACTGGACACCATCGGTAATAGTCAAAGACCACTCTTCTCATACTAGGTGCATCGCAACATATGCATAAAATAACAAACCTGTACAAGTTTTAGTTCAATTGGTCGTCGAGTTGCAAGATAACAATGGAGAAAAAAAAAACACTTGTCACACTAAATTGTGTGCTTTCATTAGATGCTTGATTTCATGACCTAAAATTTAAACCTGAGGTCTCAAAATCAAAGTTGTTGTAAATTACCTCTTTCTCAAAAACTACGTTACTTCAGAGGGAGCTGTTTCTCACACTATTTTATACTATCAACATTTTCCCATTACTCGTTACCAAGAAAGGTTTCTTGCAAACAATTATTTTGAGTAATTACCAATAGTGTCCACGGCCGTTAAAATAATATCAATGGATTGTATGTCAGATGGAATTAAGAATTAATGATTATGAATCAGTACTCCACCTTGATATGATGTGCTCGAACAAAGAGGAATATTTTAAGGTAACAGAAGACCACGATGCTCATGGGGGTAGCCACGCCCATCCCGATGAAATAGAGGGTGTAGCCGTAATATCCCAGTCTGTCGAATGAGCAGCCTCGTTTCTTAACGTCGAAGATGTGTTTGCCTAGACCAACGAGGTTGGGAAAGTCGATCAAGAAACAAAGGATCCAGAGAAAAGCTGCCATTAGGAGCGTGTTTCGACGGGTGTAGATCTGTGGGATAGAAGTATTATAAGGGAATCAATGTGTGGTGAAGAGGTTTTCAACTGATGGTTTATCCCAACGAGGCCTGGTTCTTGATAATTTTACCGAGACGAAGGTATTTATGAATGTAGGTTTAACACTTTTAAGGAATTAACAATTGTATTATTGGAAATCCCCCATGTTTTTTTTTTTTTTTTTTTTTGGGGGGGGGGGGGAAGTAACATTACAGAATTGTTTTTTTTTTTTACTGACGATGTAAGCGCTTCATGTAACCCACCATAACATAGAGTTTAAAGATCGATCGGCCATCTGGGTCACGAATCGATAGAACGTAGCATGCTATAGATAAACAAAATAATATCGAACCGCTCTCTGAGCGATAAAATCCAAACGAGAATTAATTGTTATTTATATCTCATCAAATGACATTTCAGACAGAAATATTTCAAATGATGTTTCGTACTATCATCATCATTAGACCGTGTAAGTTTAATGTAAATCTGCGATCTTAAGACGAATTTTTGTCTTACCAATTCTGTAATGTTCCTTTTAGAAAAGCAACTAAGTGTCGCTCCACATTACATCAGTCGTTGATTTTTAAACTCCAACTGTCGTTGTACTTTGAGTGGAGTTACCCCTTTGTCTATATCAGCCTACGCCCGTCACATGTTTTATTTTTCTATTGTCTACGTTTTTAGCTTATTACCTTAAAAATAACAGCCTTGACAATATCGTTGTGTAGGTCTACATACATAAAACTAATAATTGACTACGGTTTATTGAGTCAATGGCAGGACTTTTGATGTCATAGAATTTTCTTCATATTGCCGTCTTTAGTATAACTAGTGTGTTATATTATTCCAAACATAAAAACCAATCATCCAGAAAACTTGGGCTCAATGGGTCATTGCAAATTAAGAGAAACAGCCTTGGTGCACAGTTTATTGTGTGTTGTCGAATGCATGATAAAATACTTCAGCTTAAGTATGTTATTGTTCATTTTGTTAGTTAGAAATTACCTCATTCTCAATACAATCAACCGGCAGCTCTCCGTTGCTCGTTACCAAATAGGTTGGTATGATGAACACTATTTTGAGTAATGACCAACAGTTGTCCAGTGCATTTAAAGACAACATACTTCTGTAATGGTTTTCAGTTATTCTCAATATGAAAGCTGAGTTAAGTATAACAAAACACCCGCATACCAAACCAAAGTGTTTATGTTAAATCATGTTAAAGGAACATTCAGGGTTGGTTTTGAAAGCAAAACAGTTGCTGGCAGTATAAGCACTTTATGTAATACACCATATATACATTAACTGACAAACCTGTACAAGTTTGAGATCGATCGACCTTCTGATGGGTCCCGAGAGAATAGTGAAAAACCGATTACAAATTTTACATTGCATCGATGCCAAAACAAAAATGAATAAAACGCTCACTGAGCGATAAACTCCAAACGCGAAATTAGATAATTTTTTTATCATAAAATATGAAATTTCAGACAGAAATATTTCAAGGGATGTTTTCTATTATCATCATCAAATTAGACCGTGTAAGTTTTATGTAAATCTGTGATCTTCACGATTTGTGTTTCTTACCAATTCTGTAACGTTCCTTTAACAATAAAGACACTGTAAGTGCCTAATAGACACTGCCTTAAAGACACTGGACACTTGGTTATTGTCAAAGACAGTCTTCTCGCTTGGTGTATATCAACAAAATGCCCCCTCCCCCCCCCCCAAAAAAAAGAACCTTGTCACACGAAGTTGTGTGCTTCCAGATGCTTGAATTCGAGACCTCGAAATCTAATTCTAAGGTTTTGACATCAAATTCGTGGAAAATTACTTCTTTCTCGAAAACTATACGTCACTTCAGAAGGATCCGTTTCTCGCAATGTTTTATATCAACCTCGCCCCACTACTCGTTACCAAGTAAGATGTTATGCTAAAAACGTATTTGAGTAATTACCAATAGTGTACAATGCCTTAAAGACAGTGGATACTATTGGTAGTTACTCAAAATAATTATTATCATAAAACCTTTCTTGGTGACGAGTAATGGGGAGAGGTTGATGGTATAAAACATTGTAAGAAACGGCTGCCTCTGAAGTGCCATAGTTTTCATGGAAAGAAAGTTATTTTCGACGAATTTGGTTTCGAGACCTCAGTTTTGGAACTTGAGGTCTCGAAATCAACCATCTAAACGCACACAACTTCGTGTGACAATGGTGTTTTTTCTTGCATTATTATCGCGCAAGTTCGATGACCAATTGAGCTCAAATTTTCACATGTTTGTTGTTTTTTGCAAATGTTGAGATACACCAACTGTGAAGGCTAGTCTTTGACAATTACCAATAGTGTCCACTGCCTTTAATGCCATACCTTGTGATAAATGACTCCCTTTGTGACGCACACATAACGGTTAACGCTAATAGCAGTAATGCTCCATAGTGAACATGTGCAACTGATTATACAGATCGACGCAGAGAACCCACAAAATAAATCGCTTTCCTTCAACCACCTGGGCTGAATATTTCCTGCAAAGAATTAAAACAAAAACTTAAGATGGCATCGGCAATAAATTATGTTAATTATTTATATTAATCAAAGTAATTTACTTGAAACGAGCAATGGAGAGCTGTTTTAGTATTGCGAGAAACGGCTCCCTCTGAAGTAACGTAGTTTCTTGAGAAAGAGGTATTTTCTCATTAAAATAATCAAATACTTCAGGCCCGAAGTTTATTTTTAAATGCATATGAAAGTAAACAATTAGTGCGACAAAAGTGTGTTTTTCTTTCATTATTTGTTCTCTTGCAACTTACCAATCGAGCACAAATTCCCACAGATTTGAATATTGTACGAAAAATTTAAGATACACAAAATGAGAACATGTTCCATTCTTACAACAGCTCTTCATTGCTCGTAAGTTATTTTCGCTGACAATTATTTTAAGTAATTACCAATAGTGTCCAGTGCCTTTAAACATCATCTGGGTCATAAGGCCTCATTCAAAGTGTGTTGAATCGGTTTTCAACTAGTGGTTTAAACCCGCCGGGCTTTGTTCTGTATAATTTACCTCGAATTCGTCTCGGTAAAATTATCAAGAACCAGGCCTCGTTGGGATTAAACCACTAGTTGAAAACTTCTTCACCACACATAGATTCCCTCATTAAAAACTTACCATTTAGAGGTTGATTATTCAACAAATTCAATAAGCACTTTTAAAAGATAAATATAGACAGATGGCATTGAATAAGGTTACAAACATTAACTATACAAAACAATTAGTACTTGATGGCCCAATATACTTAAAGTCACCTTGAAATAGATTTGTTTTCTTCTTTCAAACATAAGAGTTTATGCTTACGAACAATAAAACATTCTTTTTAGTTAATTGTTTGTCACGATTTATATGTTTAAAAAATATATAAAGTTGTTTGGGAGGCTGACTCCGCCTACCCCTTTTGTGACGTCAATCGAGGCAGATTTTGCCTGCAATGCGTATAGTAAACACACGTGCAAAGTACATGTACGTCCAAGTCGTGAGTTGGTACATTTCAAAAAGTGTTTTTCTGCATTCAGCAGCAATACACCTAGTCGGCATTGCCGGAAAAAAAAACACAAAATATTCTTTTTGAAACGTACAAACTCACGACTTGGTCCGTACATGTACTTTGCAATTGTGTTTACTCTACGCATTACAGGCAAAGTCTGCCTCGATTGACGTCACGAACAGCGCCCTCTCGGGTCGGGGTCTACTCTTAAATTTGTAAATAACATAAGAACTGATTTTTTAAAACCTTAGTTAACTGTTTATTCACATTCCACTTATCAAAACACATATATTAGTGACAAAAGCTTTATTTTGAAAAAATACCACTTCCAGGTGACTTTAATACTCGACTAACATGTACTTGACTATACAATGCCATGCCAGTACAGGGACACGTTGCCTTGGATCTATAGGCATTTACGTGTGAATCGTTTTAATTCCACTTTCAAACATTTCTCTCACCATTATTCATTTCCATTTAATTAATACAAAAACTGAGTTGGCAAGCTCCATTAACAAAATAATTATTATGGCTTAAAATAGACAATATTATTTTAAGAGTTATGAAGATAATATGACAATTGACAATAAGCAGACCATTTAAAAGTCATTGAAACCAGTATGATAACAGAGAGGAAATGTGTTGAAATGCCTTTACTTGGGCTAATTTGTCAGATCCAAGGCAACGCGTCCATTTTAAAGGCAGTGGACACTATTGGTAATTACTAAAAAATATTATCAGCATAAAACCTCACTTGGTGACGAGTAATGGGGAGAGGTTGATGGTATAAAACATTGTGAGAAACGACTCCCTCTAAAGTCACATAGTTTTCGAGAAAGAAGTAGTTTTCCACGAGTTTGATTTCGAGACCTCAAGTTTAGAATTTGAGGTCTCGAAATCAAGCATCTAAAAGCACACAACTTCGTGTGACAAGGGTGTTTTTTCTTTCATAGTTATCTCGCAACTCCGACGACCAATCGAGCTCAAATTTCCCCGGGTTTGTTATTTTATGCATATATTCTGGTACACCAAGTGAGAAGATTGGTCTTTGACAATTACCAATAGTGTCCACTGTCTTTAAGGAGAAACGCTACTTGTGAAATACTGGCAAGGTCGAAGAGTTATTATTATTTTAAAGACCCCTAATCACCGTAAATTATTTTGATTGCCGCTTTCTAAATAAGCTCGATCGACGTTCACAAAGCCTTGGATCAGTAATAAACACGTGTCGAAATTGTGTTAGGCGTATTTGTTTGGATCATTATATTCTACTTTTAAAACACATGGTTGGAAACATGTATTGTAATGCATTTATAACAAATGGTTTAAAACTTGTCCGTTTAAAACTATTTTAAATAATAAATATGTGTCTTGCTGACGGCGGCACTCCACTGGAAGGGTTTATGCAAGACACTTCCAGGCCATTGCTTACGACGGGATGAAATTTAAAGCCGTTTATGACTCGTGTGTTGTGTAATGTGTTGGAAGAATGACGAAACAAAAGGTTACTTGCAGTATTTGGAGACTGATCGTGATGGAAAATTTGGCATGGAGAATGAGAAACTTGTCTTTGGAGTAATTCTAGCAAAGGCACTTACACATCGAAGATGCGGTAAAAACATTCGGGCAGTGGAAACTGTTAGTAATAATTAGTAGCACAAAACCTTTCTTGGTAACGAGTAATGGGAGGAGGGAGGATGATACTATAAAACATTGTGAGAAACAGCTCTCTCTGAAGTGACGTAGTTTTCGAGAAAGAAGTAATATTTCACTTGATTTCGAGACCTCAGATTTAGAATTTGAGGTCTCGAAATCAAGCATACGAAAGCACACAACTTCGTGTGACAAGCATGTTTTTTGTTTGTTTTGTTTTTCATTATTATTTCGCAACTTCGACGACCTATTGAGCTCAAACTTTCACAGGTTTGTTATTTTATGCATATGTTGAGATACACAAAGTGAGAAGACTGGACTTTGGCAATTACCAATAGTGTCCACTGCCTTTAAGAAGAAGGAAAAAAACACCCTGTTTGTACACAATGCTTGTGCTCTAAGATGCCTGTATATTAACAAAAGGCTTCAGGCATGAAGTAGTTAAAATTTTAATGGAAATCTTTTTCAAAAACATGTCATGCAGACGGCGGCTCTCCAGTGGAGGGTTTTATACAAGACAAGTAGCCATTATTGATTCAGATTACTTGAATGGAAAGTAAAGCCGTAGGTCTCATGTGTTGTGTAATGTGTTGGAAGATTTGTGTGACAAAAAGCTATGAGAGAGGTCGTTTATTTCAAGTCAATGCACATTTGTATTTTTGTTTAACAATTTAACATAGAGTTGAGAACAGATAACAATGGGTATAATAATGAAAGATGGATACCACATAACTCAACAGCGATAAAAGGTCTAGACATTTCAAAGATAACTACAGTGTATAGCGTAGATAATAAAATGCAGAGAATTGGTTAAAGACAATTGACAATAATATTGGTAATTGTCAAAGACCAGTCTTCTCGCTTAGTTTATATTAACATATGCATCGGTCGTCGAAGTTGAGAGATAATAATACAAGAAAAAACACCCCTGTAACACGAAGTTTTGTGCTTTCAGATTCTTGATTTCGAAACCTCAAAAGTCTAATATTATGAGGTCTCGACATCAAATCCGTGAAAAAAAACTTTCTTCTCGACAACTACGTCACTTCAGAGGGAGCCGTTTCCCACAAAGTGTTATACCAGCAACAGCTCCCCATTACTCGTTACCAAGTAAGGTTTTATGCTAATAATTATTTTGAGTAATTGCCTATAATGTCCACTGCCTTTAAGCATGCTGCTTTTGTACATTTCCCCGAGACAGACAATGACTTGGACACGGCGTAGACAAAAATATCAATGAGACGGACCAGACTTATTTATTTATTTTATTTTATTTTAAATTTTTAGACATACACAAAAGTTACAAGTTGTACAGGGGCTGCCAAGGTTAAAACAAAAGTACAAAACTGTCATCAAAAGATGTCTAAAATCAGACCCCTGAAAAACCAGACCCCTTATCAATATAAAAAAAAACATAAAAACAACAGTCTTTTTACTATAAGTAATGAGCACAACTAAACGTGATGGTCTAATCGGTTTTATGAAGCCCTTAAGGGGTAATTCTGCAGTGGGATTGAAAACGTGCATTTCGAGTAATTATATTATGGGCAACACAAATGCTATTGCTTTTAAAGGGTGTATGTACTTTTTGTAGGACAAGAAACACAATGTCCACAGATTTACACTAAACTTACACAGTTTGAAGATAAAGATAGTAGAAAGCTTCCCTGAAAATGTTACGTGCTGAGGTGCTCTAGTTTTTGGGTTATGAGTAAAACAATGTCAAGAAAATAATTTTCGTCTCATGCGACCAAAATTATTTTAAGCATTTACAAACGTGTTTTCATTACATTGTTTTACTCATTTCTCAAACACTACAGCACCTCAGTAAGTAATAATTGAAGGGAAGCTTTCCACTATCATTATCTTCAAACCAAGTAAGTTTAGTGTAAATCTGTGGACATTTAAAACAAAAGTACCCAAATTCTTTAAAGGCACTGTATTGGTAATTGTCAAAGACCAGTCTTCTCACTTGGTGTATCCCAACATATGTATAAAATAACAAACCTGTGAACACTTGGGCTCAAAATATCATCAAAAGTTGCACGAAAATAATTCTAGGAAACAAAACCCTGTTGCACAAGATTTGTGTGGGCTTTCAGATGACTGGGAAAGGCTTCGAACCCGAAGGAAGTTATGTGAACCTTCAAGAGTGAATGCTTGCCCTACATTGAGATTGAGTCAAAGGTGTTATAATTTCAAAAAATCTAGCTCTGCTACCTGTAAATAAAACATTCGGAGTGCCCCCCGCCCCCCCCCCCCCCGGATGTCATGAGCATTATGTAACAACTGCGTTATTTATATATATTTATACCGCAACGAGTAAGTAATAATATGTCACTCGAACAAAAGTAATACTAGTTTATGTCAATAATGTATGCGGGTAGTAAAGACACATTCCGTAAATTTTAGAAAAACATCGTTCGTATGGTATCGCTATGTAGGAGCGCCAAGGGTTGTATAATTAACGCACGGATAGCGATCGCAAGTCGACTCAACGTGTCGACGCAACGTTTCGACACAATGCGTCAACACGTTGAGTCTAAACATGTCAACTAAACGTGGCTCATTAATTAGTAGAGTGACCTTAAAAGGTCGTCACTCTAACAACTTCCGGGTCAACAATGACCCGGATGAGGCCTCAACTTCAGCGTTCTGCTTTACGCATTAAGCAAAGAATCGGCGCATACGGAAGCAGAGAATTCTGTGCTTACGTCAAGCGTATTTTACGGGTTAGCGGCGAATTTCGGCATGTGTGCGTGCGTACTCCACGTTTATTCTACGTTTACACAACTATAGCGCAGAAATTCGACGCTCGCAAGTAAGTTTAGAATGGTGATCACAAGCGCAGAATTCGGCGGTAAGCTGAGCCGTAAAATATTCGCATGGTGTCATGGTCTTACTAAGATACGGTGGCAATTTGTTGTTCTCCACTACGGAATCCGGGTAAATCCTTACCCGGAAGTATTTCTAGTGTTAGTTTCAGTCACTGAATTTGTTAGATAAGATACATACATTTATCTTAAAAAAAATTAAAATGATATTTCATGGCATTTCTCGAACGCCGTACAGCTAATGTCTTCGTTTATCTTCAATCATGGCTTTGGGTGTTTTTAATTATTAGTATTGTCGAACACTGTACAGATAATCTTTTCGTTTATCTTCAATCATGGTTTTTTGGTCGTTTTAATTATTAGTATTGATGTTCCACATCTGTGAAGTTAATTGACTGTGCAAGTTTAGCTCGTTTTCGAACTTCCGAGACCAATTAATTAGACTCGAACCATAAAGAGTTTTACGTGTGCGTGATTCTGAGTCTTTGAATGTAATGTCAATAGATATTTTGGGTTTACTAAAATAAAGATTGATTTTTTCTTTCTTTTTTTCGTTTACTCCCCCCCCCCCCCCCCCCCACTTCAATACCGTTATCAGTGTGGCGAGGCTCTTTGGATCCTTAGCGATGGTTGATTTCTAACGTAATCAAAACGTTGTTGTGCTCTTTTTAATGTTTTTTTTGTTTCTGTCACAGATTTGCCTGTGTGTTTATATTATTTTTGGATATTATTTTTATGTTTTGTTTGTTAATATAGCAATATTTGTAATGACTATAATTTTGATGTAAACTGTACATTTCGGCTTTTAGCCGCTGTACTTCAGTGTTGTAATTAATACTTCAGTTTCTGTGGTTTTCTGTGTTTTGTTGAATTTATTTTAAAGGGATGCTGCAGTGAACTACTGTCATTTATTTCTGATATAATGTATTGAACATCAATAAAATGTGTTTGTTTATTCCCGACATATCTGACATGCGTAATGAGCGAATAGTGGATTATTACCGCCCCTACCATCGACGTCATGTCGGGAATTCAAATATAATCGTCGGCAAAAAGAGTGTGGTCCCTAACTACACGCGCCTAGTATAGGTACCATGCCACACAGCACACGTCTCTATATGCACACAGCCATGGGGCCCGACGGCTCGGGTTACCGACATGACGTCACATTTATGCAAACGTTTAATCTCTTGAAAACCATTTTTAAAATACTTGCTCATTTAATAATAAACAATAAAAAAAAAGTCAGGTTTAAAAAGTCATGTTTAAATGAATAAAAGAAAAACTCAACCACCCTTTAAATTTGTCCTGGCTCAATTTTATACCCCGACAAAATTCACAGGGTGTTACCGGAAGTCTCTCTTACAAACAAATTATTTCTTATCGAAAATAAATGGCAGAATTACTCCGAAATGAAAAAGAAATTTTATAAATTATTTCAGCGAAAAATATTATTTATAAAAACAAATTAAATTTTGAAAATTATTTCGGCGAGAAAACGAGAAAAGAATTGTTTGACTTGTCGTGAATAATATGATTTAAAGAAGAGAGGATTTAATTTACAGATAATTATGTATTTGTCTTCGTTTAAGTTGTCATGACACGGCGAAACGTGCGGAAACAAGAGTGGGTATTCCCTTTATTTTCTCCCGACTCCGATGACTGGTTGAGCCTAAACTTTCACAGGTTTGTAATTTTATATAGTTGTGATACACGAAGTGTGGGCCTTGGACAATGCTGTTTACCGAAAGTGTCCAATGGCTGTATAGGTGGGATCTCTAGTTTGGTTTATGTCAACGTTATGCTAGTTTATTGGCAACATTATTTGTGAAGACACAAACAAGTGACGTGTGTGCGGCACCATAATGTAGCCCGAGCCCTAAATTTAGTCCGGACCTAAATGTAGCCCCAAACACAGACGTGTGTAGGTTTCAGCTGAATAAATATTGTCTAGTTATTGTGCAAATCAGCATGTTTCCGTTTTTCTAGTTTCGGACGACCAATTGTTCAATTGGAACGTGTATTTCTACAGCCACTTTACTCTTGCTGTTGTATTTTATTTGGGTGTTTAACTTTGTTCCCAACTTTGTACAATGAAGCGATTTTGGCATAAGGACCACCTGTTTGAATTCATTGTGATGATACTAAATATAACGGAGAAGAAAAACAAATCAAACTCTAGGCCTGGGCGACGAAGTTAAATTTATTTAATACTCGACTATAGTCGCGACTAATTGTTATTTTCCAACACAGTGTATTATACAAATTTGCGCTGAAAGGATTAAAGGATTTTGTAACTGATGTATGATTGTATTTCTTAAAGGAACGTTACAGAATTGGTAAAAAACAAAAATCGTGAAGATCACAGATTTACATAAAACTTACACTGTTTAATGATGACGATAGTAGAAAACATCCCTTGAAATATTTCTGTCTGAAATGTCATATTATTTGATGAGAAATAAATAATTTAACTTCGCGTTTGGAGTTTATCGCTCAGTGAGCGTTTTATTCACTTTTATTTTGGCATCGATGCAATCCAAAATTTTCAATCGTTTTTTTCACTATTCTCTCGTGACCCAGATGGCTGATCGATCTCAAACTTATGCAGGTTTGTCGGTTTATGTATATAGTGGATAACGTATTAAAGTGCTTACACTGCCAGCAACTGTTTTGTTAGCAAAAAAATAATTATGTAATATTCTTATAGGTAAATTATGTTGTGTGTCGTGAAGCGTTGTGAGCGACACAATTGGTTCACCAAACAGGTAGTCGCGACAATTTTTGTTGTAGTCGTGACGGCATGATAGACCGAGTAATTGAACAACGATAGTCTCAACTTGCTTAAAGACATCGGACACTATTGGTAATTGTCTAAGGCCAGTCTTGTCATTTGGTGTATTTCAACATATACATAAAACAACAAACCTGTGAAAATTTGAGCTCAATCGGTCATCGAAGTTGCAAGGTAATAATGAAAGAAAAAACACTCTTGTCACACGATCGTTGTGTGCTTTCAGATGCTTGATTTCAAGACCTCAAATTCTAAATCTGAGATCTCGAAATCGAATTCGTGGAAAAATACTTCTTTCTCGAAAACTACAGTACTTCAGTGTGAGCCCTTTCTCACAATGTTTTATACTATCAACAGTTCCCCACTACTCGTTACCAATAAGTTTGTATGCTCATAATTATTTTGAGTAATTACCAACAATGTTCACTGCCTTTAAGCAATCAGTAGTCGCGGCTATAAAATGCACTAGTTGCCAAGGCTTATATGTAACTAATAAAACTCAAGGTATTTTTCACAATAACATCGAATCCGGTGACTTAAGCAATTGCGAACGGTCACCAACCCTCATCTTAGAAACGATTCATGCATTAATAATTTCTCAGATTTAAAGACAATGGACACTATTGGTAAGTGTCAAAGACAAGTCTTCTCACTTGGTGTATCTCAACATATGCTCAAAATAACAAGACAAGACAAACAGACAAACAAAGAAAAGAAAAACGGACAAACAAAAACTTGACAAATAGACAAACAGAGACAGTATGGAGGTTGATTTGATAAGCCGAGGCTTGTAGCAATCAGCCTGCTGACAGAAAGAGTAAAAAAATAAAATAAAAAAAGGACAAACAGAGGACGTCCAAATAAGAACAATTAAAGAAAACTTACAAACAGTTTACAACGCCTAAAATGAACCCCCAAAAATGACATACCTAACAAAGCAGTCATCATAAAGAAAGCTATATATACTGAGATATACCAATGTTTCTTTGTTTGAAAACAAATGAAATGCTCTCTTGCAAACATTTGTAATTGTCCATTTTGATTTATGAACAGTTTCCCCTCTTTGAATGCTTGTTGTTATGTTACATATTTTTTATATTTACAGACATTGGATATTGTCAAAGACCAGTCTTCTCAACAGGTGTATCTCAACATATGCGTAAAAAACAAACCTGAGCAAATTTGAGCTCAATTTGGTCGTCGTCGATAATAATGAAAGAAAAAATACTCTTTTCACACTAAGTTGTGTGCTTTCAGATGCTTGATTTCAAGACATTTTAGTTATGTCTCGACATCAAATTCGTGGAAAATTACTTCTTTCTCAAAAACTACGTTAATTCACAATGTTTTATCAGCCTCTCCCCATTACTCGTTACCATGAAAGGTTTTATGCTTATAATTATTTTAAATATTAACCAATAATGTACACTGCCTTTAAAGGGATTGCTCTTTTGGGTGGCGATTTGGTTCGCTTTTGGGCAATCCCTTTATGCTTCTGTTTAGGTCTCTACTTTCGTAGTGTTTTTATACAATTCGAGTATTTGGTACTGGTTTAAAAAAAATGGTTTTGACAGACTGAATGAATGAATAAATAAATAGAGATAATGGCATTGTTCATGTCCGGATTTTAAATGAGACATCCGGGGAAACGGGTGTTGTGAAAGATTCTTGATGCTGTGATGTTTCGTGACTATGAGTGAGGACAGCATGTTTATGGGAGTCGGTTACCGTGATGAATTGGATTACGTTTGCAGTTGGAGATTTCAGACATATTGATTATTGAATCCTGAATTGTTATACTCTCCTAAAAGCATTGGTGCTCTCAATGAGCGGGTGGGTTGCAAATCCATTTGTGGCTCTGTGCTCGAATGTGATGTCAATATATTGTGATTTTTTGTCCTGAGAGAGAATTGAAGCGTCATTCCTCTTATAGCTGATAGCTGTCAGTGGTTCTCTCTGGAACCATTGCATGTGGGGGGGGGGGCTGCTTCTTAAACGGAGGGGGACACTATATTGGTAATCTTCAAAGACTAGCCTTCATATTTGGTGTATTAAAAAAAAAAACCCTTGTCACACGAAGTTGTGTGCGTTAAGATGGTTGGTTTTGAGACCTCAAGTTCTAAAAAGAGGTCTCGAAATCAAATTCGTGGAAAATTCTTTCTTTCTCGAAAACTATGGCACTTAGCCGTTTCTCACACGCCATCAACCTCTCCCCATACTCATCACCAAGAAAGGTTTTATGCTAATAATTATTTTGAGTAATTACCAATAGTGTCCACACATTGGACACTATGTGGACACATGGTTGGAGAGATGTTTTAAAAGTAGAATACAATGATCCACACAAATTTGTCCTGAAATTGCATGGTTTTCCTTTTACTTTGCAAACTGACACGGTCGGCAATTTTATGGGAGTCAATTATTTGACTCCATTGACGCCCATAAATGGCCGATCGTGTTAGTCGACGAGGTAAAATGAAAACCGTGCATTTTCGAGGCATGTTTGTGTGGATCATTGTATTCTACACAACATGTTTTCCAACCATATGTATTTTATAACAAACGGTTACAAACGCATTTCAAAGACCAACTCGACCGATCCAAGGCAACGTTGCCTTTAAAGTCACCTGGAAATAGATTGTTTTTCTTTCAAACATAAGAGTATATGCTTACGAACAATACAACATTTTTTTTAGTAATTGTTTGTCACGATTTATATGTTTAAAAAATATATAAAGTTGTTTGGGGGGCTGACTCCGCCTACCCCTTTTGTGACGTCAATCGAGGCAGACTTTGCCTGCAATGCGTATAGTAAACACACGTGTAAAGTACATGTACGTCAAGTACATGTACTTTGCAATTGTGTTTACTCTACGCATTACAGACAAAATTCTGCCTCGATTGACGTCACGAACAGCGCCCTTCCGGGTCGGGGTCTACTCTTAAATTTGTAAATAACATAAGAACTGATTTTTTAAAACTTTAGTCAACTGTTTATTCACATTCCACTCATCAAAACACAAATATTAGTGACAAAAGCTTTATTTTGAAAAAATACCACTTCCAGGTGACTTTAAACAAACAGTTCAATCTGTTCAGAATACCGGTGTAGCATAGTCACTACGTGTATAGATTCAATGAAGAGAAGCGCTAGCTTTGTTTTGACCATCAGTCTATTTCAAAACCCTACAGTCAGGGCCGCTTTCAGTGCTGATATGTATTAATAATGTGTATAACACAAACACAATTTGAGACTCCCCCCCCCCGCACTTAAATGGAATGGCTCAGTGTAGGGTATCAGTGAAAATGATTCGCCAGGTCCATGCACTTTTTGGAAATGGTTTCGTCTCGTCGAAACTATCGAGAACCAGACTTCGTCTCGGTGAAACTATCGAGAACTAGGCCTCGGCGGGTTTAAACCACTACTTTGAAACTTCTTCACCACACATTGATTTCCTTTAGGCAGTGGATACTATTGGTAACTACTCAAAATAATTGTTAGCATAAAAACTTACTTGGTAACGAGTAATGGAGAGCTGTTGATGGTATAAAACATTGTGAGAAACGCTCCCTCTGAAGAAACGTAGTTTTAGAGAAAGAAGGAATTTTCCACGAGTTTGATTTCGAGACCTCAGAATTAGATTTTGAGGTTTCGAAATCAAACATCTGATGAAAGCACACAACTTTGTGTGACAAGGGTTGTTTTTTGTTATTTTATGCAACATATTGGGATACACCAAGTATTAAGAAGACTGGTCTTCGACAAATGCCATTAGTGTCTAGTGTCTTTAAGCAACGAAATTAGTAAATTAACTCAGGCAATACCTGGACTTTTAAACAACACACATTGCTATTGTTGAAAATAAAATACAAACAAAATTAAACCAGCTTAAAATCTTATAACAAAACAACTTCTCTCAACATGTGCTGACAACAATGGGTGCGTTGTAACCCAACAGGTCCAGAACATTTGCGACGTAAATATTTAACCATTTTTTTCACGTTGATTTACCCTGCATGTAATTTGTTTCAAAATGTTAAAATATAACTATATAAAAATAGGTAGGATTTGAAACTTTGCATGGTGGAAAAGTTTGTGGTAACACCATGTAATGACTATTCTCCAGAAGACGATCAAAGCATACTGATCGAAACGTCGAGTTAAACCAACGGTTCTTTTCAGAACCACCCCAACTCATTTAGAGATAGTCATTACATAGTATTATCGCAAACTCTTCTATATATAAAAATAGACAGACAATAACCCAAAACGAATAACGTTCAAGCCACTCACCGAGTACATAAGACAAATCCACAAACGACGTCACACAAAAATCGGCAATCGCTAAATTGAAGATGAAGACATTCGCCACATTCTGTCTGATCTTTCGTTGTGTTAGAATGGTCGCCATGACGAATGGGTTACCAACGTTGCCCCACGCCATGGACAGAACGAAGAAGGAGATTAGTACCGCCCGAACAGTGTGATGGCCGGGGGTGTCTAGCGCGCTTGTCTCAGTGGAGACACCCGGGTCTACCGTGCCGTTACCCGGCGGAGTGGTCAAGACTCTCTCGGTGATAAACTCATCCATTCCGTCTGCCAATTTTTCAAGTTGCGATGTTTCAAACAGATTATCCTTATTTATATATATATCCACTTCATAACATGTCAGGGTTATAAAACTGCCACTGGCGTTGTGGAGTTGTGTAACACATAATTAAAAGAGTGCGTGCACACCAGTCGACATTATTCCAGATAAAAATGATTCAACGCAAACCACGCGGGACCTCACGTTAATTTGAATGTTGATAGGCCGTTTGGTTATGGCGCGTGATCACGACTAGACTGTCTACTTAATATTCGACAAAGATATGTGGTGGTGACACTTGAGCATGCGCAAGGCGGATGCGCAAGGCTGATGCGCAAGACAGGTGCGTCAGGCGCATGCGCATATCTATTATAGTAGCAATTTAGTTTAATGGGAAACTTTAGACTATCTGCCAATCACCAAGAGAGGGCGCTCTTCACCAGGTAATGTCAACAACTTAGGAATAGGAGAAGCATGAGTGACGGTCACTGACAGCAAATACCTTGTGTTTTGCGTGTTTTTGATTTTGTATTTAGATTTAGCCAAACTGTATTTTGTTTTTAATAACACAATGCCAGCATAAACCAAACTATTCTGGAACAGGACGTACTGGACACGAGTTCCCCAATGATAACAAGCGGTGTGCGTGAGTTTTTGGGAGTGTTTCTTCTAGGGTAATTAGCAAAAATTCCAAAATGCTGACCTACCAAACATTGAGAAGAAATCTGAAGTTTAGTTGTATGACAATGTATCTGATTTAATTTTCAAGAGGCTGAGAGACTTCTAAATATTTTTTGAGTATTTGAATTTTTAGCATTTACCATTGTTTGCTATAGGAGTTGTGCACCCTTACCTGGTAGGTCTGCTGCCCTCTAGTGGCAGAGCTTTCAAAAAGTCTCCCATTGGTACAGATACACTGGTCATAAGACTGTTATATATCAAAATAATGACGGTGCCTTGTTTACGAAAAATCGCCTGTACACTTAGCAATTAAGCTCCAGCTGGTAAAAACATTGGTTGTAAGACTCTGTGCTTACAATAACAAAGTAATTAGGGTGCATGCACACATTTATTATCTTAGCAATTAAGTTTCAATTTGTAGAAACACTGCTCGTGAGCAGTATATGAATATTACTCATTATGAATTATGCTTGCATACTCGTTATGAATATGTGCTTTTGATAAAATATATATACCATACCATGTTCACTAATTCTAAAGGTCGTTTCGAGGTCGTCTAAGTATTGGTGATTATTTTTTATTACCTTTTTCTAATGGTTGGGAAAGTGGAATTAACTGTTGCACAATGCTTTACCTACCGAAAGGACCTGTGGTCTAAATATATTGGAGAGGTAAATGGCCAGACGTTTTTAAATCGTGTTTAAAGGCAGTGGACACTATTGGTAAGTACTCAAAATAATTATTAGCCTAAAACCTTTCTTGGTTAAAATGGGTAACCTTTCAATGGGTAAAAACATTGTGAGAAACGGCTCCCTCTGAAGTAAAGTAGCTTTCGAGAAAGAAGTAGTTTACCAAGAGTTTGATTTCAAGACCTCAGATTTAGATTTCTCGAAATCAAGAATCTGAAAGCACACAACATTGTGTGATGACAAGGTGTGTTTCTTTCTTTCATGGTTACTTCGCATCTTCGATGACCGATCGAGCTCCAATTTTCACAGGTTTGTTATTTTATGCATATGTTGAGATACAGCAAGTGAGAAGACTGGTCTTTTACAATTACCAATAGTGTCCAGTGTCTTGTATAGACTCCAATGTTATCTGCGATGACCAGTTTCGATACTCTTGGTCCCAGGTAGTTAATTGATTGATTAATAATTAATTAATTAATTATGCTTTGTAAATCTATGCAAAAGGGAAACCAAAATCTAAATTCACAGTTCGCGCTAGCTAAAATGGGAGTTGGAAATAGAACGAGTCCGGGCATCGCCAGGGGGAATCACTTTTAAAGACACTGAACACTTTCGGCAACTACTCGAAATAATTGTTAGCATAAAACATACTTGCATGGCAACGAGCGTTCGATAGAGCTGTCGATAGTATAAAACATAGCGAGAAACGGCTCCCTCTGAAGTAACATAGTTTTTAGAAGGAGGTATTTTCTCACTTAAATAATAAAATACTTAAAAGACTTTAAGACGGAATAAAAGAGTTGAGGTCTTTTATTATGCATCTGAAAGCACACACACTTTGTGCAACAAGGATGTTTTTCGGCGTTGTTCTCTTTCTTCTACGAGGACAAATTGTCATTAAAGATTTGTTATTCTATGTAATGTAAGTGATGAGATACACCAAGATAAAAAAACAATATTACCAATGGTGTACATTGCTTTAAAGACACTGGACACTATATTCTGGTAATTGTCAAAGGCCAGTCTTCTCACTTGGTGTATCTCAACATGTGCCTAAAATAACAAACCTGTGAAAGTTTGAGCTCAATTCGTCGTCAAAGTTGCAAGATAACAGTGATAGAAAAACACCCTTGTCACACGAACTTGTGAGCTTTTCAGATGCTTGATTTCTAGACCTCAAATTCTAAATCTGAGTTCTCGAAATTGAACTCGTTGAAGAGTACTTCTTTCTCGAAAACTACGTTACTTCAGAGGGAGCCGTTTCTCACAATGTTTATACCATCAACCTCTCCCCATTACTCAATACCAAGTAAGGTTTTATGCTAATAATTGTTATGATGACAGAAAAAACACCCTTGTACAAAATAGTGGCTGTCAGGTAGTAATACAAGACTTCTAGCAAGAAGTCTTTGATTATTTTAGTGAAAAATTACCTCTTTCTCAAAAACTACGTTGCTTCAGAGAGAGCCGTTTCTCGCAACTAGGTTTACTATCAACAGCTCTCCGTTGCTCGTTACCAAGTAAGTTGTTTTGCTAATGTATGTTTGAGTGATATTACCAAACGTGTATACAGTGCCTTTAAAGACAGTGTGGACACTATTGGTAATTACTTAAAATAATTATTGGCATAAAACCGTACTTGGTGACGAGTATAATGGGGAGAGGTTGATGGTAAAAAACATTGTGAGAAACGGCTCCCTCTGAAGTGCCATAGTTTTCGAGAAAGAAGTAATTTTCCACGAATTTGATTTCGAGACCTCAAATTTAGAACTTGAGGTCTCGAAATCAACCATCTAAACGCACACAACTGTGTCTGACAGGGGTTATTTTTCTTTCATTATTATCTCGCAACTTCGATGACCGATTAAGCTCAAATTTTCACAGGTTTGTTATTTTATGCATATGTTGAGATACACAAACTGTGAAGGCTAGTCTTTGACAAATACCAAAAGTGTCCACTACCGTTAAGCTGCTGATGAAACTAAAAGAACATCATACCATGTTGTGTATGTACACCTACCAAAGTACCACTCAGTAGTTTCTTAGCGAGACCATTTTCCCATTTTTTTTATTCTTACATATAGATCTTGTGCGTAAATAAGATCAAGTTATGGCTACAAGTATTAACACGCGACCATGTACAAACACTGGCTTTCCAACGACCGAAAACACAGTTGAAAGAAATGCATGTTTGGATTTTTGTTTAAGTTTATACACGATGTTGGAAACGTATTGCCGCCACATTAATTAAAACAAGAATCTTATCGTGTTCGTACACAATAACTTATCGTGTACGTACACGATAAGCTGCAGGGCCACACAAAAAAAGCAAGCACACCAAATTATGCTCACAAAATTTCTACAGATTTTTGTTGTACAACGACCGGTTTCAATTACTTTTCACCTAGCCCGATACAGGTGTCCCTCGCCCGATACAGGTGTCCATGTAACACTTTGAACATCACTGCTGACACTTTTAAGAGCTTTTTCAGTGAAGCAATTCAAAGAAAACCCGCTGTTTGTGTTAAAAGGTAGCACTGACTGCACAGGAAATGAACACAAACTATTGCCATTTGTATGTCAATAAATCAACCTTTAAAAGCTACAGCTGTCGATGGATGGTGTCAGTTTCTGTCAGGAAATCAATTGAGTTTGTGTTTTCTCACGGTTGGAATCAACCTTACAACCTCTTTAGCACCTTTCGTTGGTTATCATCTATAAAGGTGTGCCACAGTTTGTCATTTCTCCTCCTATGATAAGCATGTACCAGGCAGGGAGTTCCAATCATAGATGTAGTACGTGGAAAAGGCCGTTTGGTGGTTCTTTGTTCTGGTGTATTGGCGTTCAAGGGGGCGAATGAGTCCGGTGGTGGATTTCACAAAGAGTTAGGACTAGTCTTATCTCGAGTTAGGACTGGTTACTCGTACTAACTTAGGACTATCCATGCAATTTGTATATCTCGTAGGACTAGTCCTAACTCTTTGTGAAATCGACCCCTGCACCGAAGTTATGACACGGTTGTAAAACGTTCAGCTTAGTGCAGGATTCAGACTAAGGCCCTCGTGGCCAGCTTGCGAGCTGGCCACTCATCATGCCGTCATGCCTGACTGGTTGATGCTTAAGTATCCTGGTAAGTATCACTCTACATCCCACCTAAGCAATAGTGTATGGATTAGAAGAAGCAGAGAGCTGGGCCCAATTTCATGGCTCTGCTTACCGCCGAATTCTGCGCTCACGATCGCGATTCCCCGCTTACGTGCAAGCGCCGAATTTCTGCGCTAGCCTTGTAAGCGTAGAATGCCTAGTAACGTCAAGTACGCACGTCCCCGTGCAGAAGCCCAAATTCGCCGCTAACCCGTGAAATACGCTTGCCGTGAGCACAGAGTTTCCTGCTTCCGTAAGCGCCGATTCTGTGCTTACGGTAAGCAGAGCCATGAAATTGGGCCCTGGCTATGCTCATAAAACATGAACCGCCAGGTTGGACACACTGGTGGAAATTTTGTATTAGTACATGTCGGAAAAGACAGGGGCAGAATAAAGGCCGGGTCCCACAGCAGCGATAATGTAAACGATACCGACAACAAGAGAACGCATTATTATGTTAAGGTAGCCTGGCCTCTTTCTTTATCCGCAAGGATAAAGACAAGTACCTGCTACAAAGACCCAGTGATCCCAGTCGATACAAAAACATCATGGAACGTGCGGTGACATGAGCTGCCCAAACAGGGTGCGTTCGATTAGCTTCCCCTGGTCGACCCCGGTGTGTGGCGTTTTCTTTTTCCAGGTCGAACGTGTATGCAGATAATTACCCACGTAATGAAGCGATGAAAAACAGACCACATCACAAGATGTATAATTATAAAGCCCGATTCATAAATCATGTGAATGCGAATGTGAAACGAATTGTGACGACACAAACTCGCAACGAATGATTCGCTTCGGACTAAAATAACGTGCTCAAAAAAATGTGTTTTTGTCATAGAGCTATAAATATTTTTTGTTTTATCTAATTTGTAACTGGCACTAGCCAGTTTGCCCTTTTAATGTATACAAACAAATTGTAATTCTTAATTTGTTTTTGTAATTTTTAAACATTTCGATTTTTTATGAATCTCTGTATTTTAAACTCAATTCAGCTTGTAGCTGCGATGTTTGAATGTGTTTTAATAAACCAATAATAATAATAATAATAATATTGCTCTGAGGTTTTTTGTTCTACCTCAACCAACCCGATTATGGTTGCTAATAAAATTATCCTTATCCCAGCTCCTACTAAAGGCAGTGGACACTATTGGTAGTTACTCACATATAATGAGCATGTAAAGGAGTAATGGAGTAAAGGAGCTGTAATGGAGAGGTTAATAGAATATAACATTGTGAGAAACGGCTCCCTCTGAGGTGACGTAGTTTTGGAGAGAGAAATTATATTTCACGAATTTAATTCCGAGACCTCAAGTTTAGAATTTAAGGTCTCGAAATCAAGCATCTCAAAGCACACAACTTCGTTCGACAAGTTTTTTTTTTTTTTTTTTTTTCGTGCAAATTCGACGACCTAATGAGCTCAAATTTTTACAGGTTTGTTATTTAATGCTATTAAATGTTGAGATACACCAAGTGAGACGATTGGTTTTTGACAATTCATTCGAAGCGAAAAGCGGTGCTATGACGTCAACATGCTAATTCGCAGGTAGTATATGAACCGAGGTTATTCAAGATTCGCTGATAGCCTCGTTGCAATGTGATATTGAATGTTTGGGGTTTGATGTTGACATTTCATGAGCTGCGGACTCACGATGCTGAAACAACACACTGTGAAGGGGAATATTTGCAGATGCTCAAGTAACCTAGAAACCGTATATTCAACCAAATTGATTATCGATACAAATCTACCCGACGCCATTTTTTTGTGTTCGTCTGCTGTTTAGGATTGCCTTCCTCAAAAATTCTCCAGATTTAAAGACAGTGGACACTATTGGTAATTGTCAAAGACCAGTCTGCTCACTTTGTGTATCTCAACATACACATAAAACATCCAACCTGTGCAAATTTGAGCTCAATTGGTCGTCGGAGTTGCGAGATAACAATGAAATAAAAAACACCCTTGTCACACGAAGTTGGGTGCTTTCAGATGCTTGATTTCGAGACCTCAAATTCTAAAGAAAAAACACCCTTGTCACAGGTATATTTCAGATGCTTGATTTTGAGACCTCAAATTCTAAGTCTGACGTCTCGAAATCAAATTCGCTAAAAATTACTTCTTTCTCGAAAAATACATTACTTCAGAGGGCACCGTTTCTCACGATGTTTTATACTATCAACCTCTCCCCAATACTCGTTACCAAGAAAGGTTTTATGCTATAAAATAAATATTTTGAGTAGTTACCATTAGTGTTCATTCCTGCCTTTAACAAAATTGCTACCCGGTGCGCATATTTCTTTCGTCGTAAAAGTATTTATTTTATTGTCAATCTGAAAGCTCAGTGAGTATGCAAAAAACCGTACAATTAGAACCAATGGAGAACTTTTACTTTCTAAAATTAAGGTCAAAGTCTGCGAAGTAACATTTTGAAAAACCTGGACCCAATTTCATAGAGCTGCTGTTTGTGTGCTTACTGTGCACGATTTCGATTTTATAGCGCGATGCTAACCGTAGGCACACAACACCATCCGGTGCTTATGTGCACGAAAGATGAATGACGTCACAATGCAAATCCTTGGTGAATGCGCAAAATGACAGCCTGAATTTCGTGCTAACCTGTGAAACATTTTACCTCGCCTTATTAACCGGGGCAAATACATTTACCAGTAAACATTTTTTCCTTCTAGAGGGAGCATCGCAATTTGCTTACCGTAAGCATGCAGCGCTATGAATATGGGTTCAACAACCGATTTCACGAACCTTTACGCAGTTGCGTATAAGTCGACTTGCGCAACGTTTATGGCGCAAGTTACTCCATTAACGTTGCGCAAGTGGACTTACGCAGTTTTGCAAATCGTGAAATCGGCCGCTGGGCTCAATTTCATGAAGCCGTGAAGTATACAATTATACTGCTTAGCAATTTTCTTTGCTAAGAAAACATCGAGTGGGGCACTTGTCACAACAGTGTATTATGAATGTAATTTGGGCTGGTAATCTGTTTCTGTTAAAGCCATTACACACTTTCGGAACAGAAAAAAAAGTTAACAGATTAACAAATAACTTACAGGGTTTACAGAAGGTAATGGAAAAAGACTTCTCTTGAAATATTATTCCATGAAATGATTTACTTTTTGAGAAAACATTAAAACAGTTATCAATTCTCGACAGCGAGAATTACGGATTTATAGTAAACACATGTCATGACACAGCGAAACGTACGGAATCAAGGGTGGGTTTTCCCGTTATTTTCTCCCGACTCCGATGACCGATTGAGCCTATATTTTCACAGGTTTGTTATTTTATATAATTATAAGTTGTGATACACGAAGTGTGGGCCTTCGACAACACTGTTTACCGAAAGTGCCCACTGGCTTTAAGCAAAACGTATATGTGCTTAGCAACTGTTGTTGTGCATAACAGCCTTAATGAAAATGGGGCCCAATGTAAAGCTACCCAACAACACAAAACTGTCGTTGTATTTGCTCAGACGAGACATAATAAAAATGCCTAGTCTCACACGAGGCAATTTAAGCCCGGTTCATATTTCCTGTGAATGCGAGTGCGAGGCAAATTTTGTAGTCACACAATCCAGGGGTGGATTTCACATAGAGCTAAGATGATTCTTATCTCCAGTTAGGACGAGTTACTCGTCCTCACTCGTCCTTACTAAGAAGCTAAGATTATTCTTATCTCGAGTTAGGACGAGTTACTCGTCCTTACTCGTCCTTACTAAGAACAAGTCCTAAGTTAAGACTATCTTTGTGAAATCGACCCCACTTTTTGCAGCGAATGTTTCGCAGTTCAATCATTGCGAATTATTCGTTGCGAGTATAAACAAATATAAACCTTAAAATTCGCTTTCACATTTGCAGGAAGTTTATCGACCGGTCTTTCACGAAACGCAAGGATTAATCTTATCTCGAGTTAAGGAGGAGAGACCCGTCCTAACTTAGGATATAGGTTCAATGCGTCCTACGTCTTTGGATACCGAACTTAACTCGTCCTAAGTTCTAAGATTAATCCTAAGTTCAAGGTTATCTCCGTTGCAAAATTTATTAAATTTCGGTTTTCTCATTAGTTTATTTGGGGTATTGAGTTACATCAGCTTATAGAAAGATGCATTTTGTGCCGCTGACGTACACATGGTGCATCTTTTGCAGTTAGTTGCCTCAAAAAATTCCCGCCAAAAATGCCTTGTATGTAACAAAAGCCTTGGTTGGGATTTTTCTGTTGGTTGTATGGCATGTAATTTATTTTATTTATTCTGACGGGGTTTTGTCAACACGGGATGATCAAATTCTTGCAGTTGCCTAATCTAGGAAGGTACAATTATTTACTAAACTGAATTTATGAAAGTTCCTTCACCAGAGTTTTACAAGGGCAGCTTCTAAGGCCGTTGTTTAAGAACAAAGTGAATTTGATTGTATAAGAAGGAATTAAAGGTTGTTGTTAACAATGCCATTTAATTACATTTCCAGAAGCTGTTTAAAATAAGGTGAGTTATCTTATTGTTTGTTTTTATCTTTTGTATTACCCCAGGCAACGCTTAGAAAATTGTCGTCTAAAGATATTGAAATTTGTATCTTCCTCATAATACATAAAGTTATTTAAGAAATGCATTTACAGTGTTTTACAAGGGCAGCTTCTAAGGCCGTTGTTTAAGAACGAAGTGAATTTGAGTTTGTAAGAATGAATTAAACGTTGTTGGCTACAATGTCATAAATTACATTTTCAAGCAACTTTTTAAAAATCAAATGAGTTCTCTCATTGTTTTTTGTTTTTTTGTATCACCCCAGGCAACTCTCAAGAAAATTGTCTTCTAAAGATATTAAAATTGTTATCTTCCTCATAATTTATTAAGTTATTTAAGAAATGCATTTACAGTGAAAAATCAAATGAGTTCTCTCATTGTTTTTTTTTCTTATTTTTTTTGTATTACCCCAGGCAACACCCAAGAAAATTGTCTTTTAAAGATATTGAAATTTGTATCTTCCTCATAGTACGTAAAGTTATTTAAGAAATGCATTTACGGTGTTTTACAAGGGCAGCTTCTAAGGCCGTTGTTTAAGGTCGAAGTGGGTTTGAGTTTGTAAGATGGAATTAAACGTTGTTGGCTACAATGCCATACATTACATTTCCGGACACTTTTTAAAATCAGTTGAATTCTCTCATCGTTTGTTCTTATCTTTTAAGTTCCCTTAGGCAACTCTCAGAAAATTTTCTTCTTAGATATCAAAATTTGTATCTTCCCACAATACATTTATTTACTAAAGTTACTTTAAAGTGTTTTCCAAGGGCAGCTTTTCTAAGGCCGTTGTGTTGCAGAACGAAGTGAAATTGTGTGCGTTAAGAAGGAATTAAAGGATGTTGGTTACAATGTCATACATTACGTCTCCAGAAACTTTTTTAAAAGCTAAGGCTGACTTATTGACTAAGTTAAAGCCATTATTCATCACTTTCGGTTTCGGAACAGGAAAAAAAAGTTCACAGATGTACAAATAACTTACAGGGTTTACAGAAGGTAATGGTAAAATACTTCTCTTGAAATATCATTTCATGAAATGCTTTACTATTTGAGAAAACATTAAAACAATTATCAATTCTCGACAGCGAGAATTACGGATTTATAGTAAACACATGTCATGACGCGGTGAAACGTGCGAAAACAAGGGTAGGTTTTCCCATTTTTTTTCCCGACTCCGATGAACATATGAGCCTACATTTTCACAAAGTTGTCTGAGCACCAAATAAAGCAAGTTTTCGGAACATGCTGTGCAACATCTAATCTACTGTTTTTACCACCGCTTTTGTGAGTAACAGAGCGTCGGCCTCATTAATTTTAAGTTTATTGTCATATCAATTAATTCTCATGTAAACTTTCTGGTCAACATCCGCCGGGGCGCGCTCCCCGCGTGACGAAGTCCCCTGAAAAACATCCAATTTTATAATTATGTTATCATAATTATCTGTGGAACCCTATACAAACTAAAATAATAGAAACGGTAATTTTATTGGTCTTTAATAACTACTCCTACATTCTCTCACTTAATTCACTTTCAGAAAACACTTGCCTAGTTATTTTGAGGGTTTGTATGCCAGCTACCCCCACACCCACTCCTTTAATTCACTTTCAGAAAACATTTGCCGTGTTGTTTTAAGGGTTTATAGGCCAGTGTCGTTAATTTTGCATGGAGAAATTCGTAAAAAGTACCCGATTCAGCTGCACATGACAGCTCTTTCGATAACAAAACCCGACAGCCGATTGCTTAATACAAAAAGGATTTGGCAAAATCTACATCCTGAGTCCTGACCAAACTGCGTTCTAAGAGTCAGTTCAGGTAAATAATTGACATAGTTGCTCACGGTCAAAAAATGATTTTATTTTATACTTTGTGGGTGGAAGGGCCTTGGGGTGCAAGTAAACAAAATTCATTTTCAATTCTATATATAGCCCGTTGCCATGGTTACTGCTCATTTTGTTTTTTGGCCATTTTAGGCCGATTTTGGGGTCTGAAAAACTGGTTTTTAGCTCATATTTACAACTCCACCCCACCAAAATGCAACATTATTTCAAAAAAACCTTTTATATCACTACAAAGTAACATCCTTGGCCTTCCTTGAGAAAAAAATTTATTGCTTTAAATATCACCCTTGTGCTATTTTTGCATCATGCACTACAGTATGTTTTTAGAACTTGCAAAATCGACATTTTTACCCTATTTTTGGACCCCAAAATGTCAACTTGCCAGGGGTCTCAGAAAATTTTCCTTTCGGCTGTGATTAGGGCCAACATTGGTCTTTCCATATCTGGTGTCAAAAACTTGGGCAATTGTATCCTGTTGTGACAGTACTGCCTCAAAACTAGACTTTTTTCCCCAAAACGTGAAAAATGCCTTTTTAAGGGTCTTTTCACATAATATCGAAATACGTGTCCACGGTAAAAAAAAAAAGGGAATATTTTTCTTATACTTTGTGGATGGTAGGGACTTGGGGTCCAAATAAACAACATTTACATTTCAAATCATAATATAACACGTTGCCATGGTAACAGTTCATTTGTGTTTAGGCCACTTTAGGCCGATCTTGGGGTATGAAAAACTGTTTTTTAGTTAATATTTACAACTCCACCCCACCAAAAAACAAAAATATTTCATAAAACCTTTTACATCACTACAAAGTATCATCCTTGGCTTTACTTGAGACAAAAAAATATTGCTATAAATTTCACCCTTGTGCTATTTTTAGAACGTGCATTAGAGTATGTTTTTAGAACTTGCAGTACTGTCACAACAGGATACAATTGCCCAAGTTTTTGACACCAGATATGGAAAGACCAATGTTGGCCCTAATCACAGCCGAAAGGAAAATTTTCTGAGACCCCTGGCAAGTTGACATTTTGGGGTCCAAAAATAGGGTAAAAATGTCGATTTTGCAAGTTCTAAAAACATACTGTAGTGCATGATGCAAAAATAGCACAAGGGTGATATTTAAAGCAATAATTTTTTTTTCTCAAGGAAGGCCAAGGATGATACTTTGTAGTGATATAAAAGGTTTTTTGAAATAATGTTGCATTTTGGTGGGGTGGAGTTGTAAGTATGAGCTAAAAACCAGTTTTTCAGACCCCAAAATCGGCCTAAAATGGCCAAAAAACAAAATGAGCCGTAACCATGGCAACGGGCTATATATAGAATTGAAAATGCAATTTTGTTTACTTGCACCCCAAGGCCCTTCCACCCACAAAGTATAAAAAAAATTCATTTTTTGACCGTGAGCAACTATGTCAATTATTTACCTAAACTGACTCCTAACAATTTTGTTGCTTCAGAACTTTGAATGGAATGTTCGTTTACAGCTTGAAAACAGCCGTTGATGTTTCACAAAGCTCGTAACCATGAAAGCATACTATTCTTAAACGGTGATTTCATGTACTCTTTTGTAGGTTTAACTGGTAAAACCTATACAATGTATATGAAAAGAATCAGTAATGCATTTACTTTCTTTTTGAAAATGTTTCAACTTTTGCGTGTATACGTTCTGTGTGTGGGTGATGACAATTTAACACAAGCTTTCCGTACGACTTCTTAACTGGTTATTTACTATTATACTGATGTTACCCTCCCCAGGGTTATGGGGTTTGTTTTCGGGATAAAATGAAAATACAATACAATACTATCCCCAATGCCATCATGAGAAAATAAAAATCTGAAATACGAATTATTTCGGTCTGGAACCGGTTGCATGTAGACAACATTTTCTCGTGCGACGTGGCCTTCTAACTGTTTGAGACGGCGGGGGAGGTGGGTGCGGGGGTTAAAGCATCACGCACGCTTCCTTTTTAGAGGCCGCCTATCCTGTTTTTTTTTTTTTTTTTTTTTTTTTAAATGGGGATAAGGTTTTAATCGATATCAGATGAATGAAGACACAATATTGAGAAAAAGCCTAGCCTGTTGTCTTTAAAAATGTATCGGGTGGCCATTAAAATTACAGAAATACAAAAACTCCTCCTCCTTCATTTTTGTCTTCAAAAAGGCAGGACGCTATTAAGCATGCTTTAATTTACTTTGGCGTTTTAATGACTTGAGATTGTGACGGTCGAGGACATTTTTAGCGGGATATTGTTTATATGACATTCACATTTGCCACATCTCCAGATGTAGCGAGGCCAAGTTTCGGTTAATTCTTTCTCCATGATCCATTTAACAAGGCCAAACATCGTGGTATTTCTAGTCAAGCTTTTCAAGGCTAACAATGCAGTCTGGGTGAGATTGCTAGATAAACACTTACTTGGTAACGACCAACGGATAGCTGTTGATACTATAAAGCATTGCGAGAAACGGCTCCCTCTGTAGTAACTTAGTTTTCGAGAACGAAGTAATTTTCCACTCAAATATTTGAGTTTGATTTCGAGACCTCAAAACTAGATTGCGATGTCTCGAAATCAATAAGTTGAAAGCACACAACTTCGTGATTTTTTTTTAATTATTATCTCGCAACTTCGACGACCAATTGAGTTCAAATTTTCACAGGTTTGTTACTTTGAGCATAAGTTGAGATACACCAAGTGCTGAGAAGAATGGTCTTTGATAATTACCAAAGGTGTCCATGGTGTCTTTAAACTGTGGTGACCTCTATGAAGTTTCAAACTGCTTGCCACTCAAGAAGACTTACGGTTAAAAAGATATGAAGGACTGCCCGGTCGAAACAGTTATTTGATTTGTTTTAATTTGTCAGGACTGTGCTTGCATTCCACGAACTAAGTATAATTAACATATAGACTGAGGACACAAACCCGTGTTCGTGTCGTGTTAAAAGTCACTGCTCTTTAAACTTATTTCAACGTGTGTCTTGTATCCTTTTTGTTTAACACTAAGTTGATATTATTGACAATTGTAAGTAAAATCATCACTAACTAACAAAACACAACAGCTTTGACCCTGGGTTTAAAAGGTTATGTTGATTTAGTTTAAATTTGTGAGTTACATCGGGTGGCCATTAAAATTACAGAAATACAAAAACACCTCCTCCTTCATTTCTTTCTTCAAAAAGGTAGGACGCTATTAATTTACTTTGGCGTTTTAATTACTTGAGATTGTGACGGTCGAGGACATTTTTAGCGAGATATTGTTTATAAATATGACATTCACATTTGTCACATCTCTAGATGTATCGAGGCCAAGTTTCGGTTAATTCTTTCTCCATGATTCCTTTAACAAGGCTAAACGTCGTGGTATTTCTAGTCAAGCTTTTCAAGGCTAACAATGCAGTCTGGGTGAGATTGCTAGATGTAACAAAGCTTAGAGTCTCGGCAAATTTTAGATGCAACAAGGCCAACATCAAATGCAAGGGGCGTCTAGAAGAAAACATTTATAGACACTGGTAATGGTCAATAGTTTTCACAGTTGGTATATCTCAACATATGCTTAAAAGAACGAGCCTGTGAAAATTTGAGCTTAAAGGAACACGTTGCCTTGGATCAGACGAGTTGGTCATTAAAAAGCGTTTGAAACCGTTTGTTATGAAATGCATATGGTTAGAATAATGTTTTAAAAGTAGAATATAATGATCCACACAAGTATCACTCAAAATTGCACGGTTTTCATTTTACGTCGCGAACTAACACGGTCGGCCATTTATGGGAGTCAAAAATTTGACTACCATAAATGGCCGACAGTGTTAGTCGACGAGGTAAAAAGAAAACCCCGCAATTTCGAGGCATATTTGTGTAGATCATTGTATTCTACTTTTACAACATCTTTCTAACCATATCGATTTGATAACAAACGGTTACAGAACGCTTTTTTAAGACCAACTCGGCCGATCCAAGGCAACGTGTTCCTTTAATCGGTCGTCGAAAATGCGAGATATTAATCAAAGAAAAAAAAACCACCCTTGTCACACGAAATCGTGTGCTTTCAGATGCTTAATTTCGTAACCTCAAATTCTAAAACTGAGGTCTCGAAATCAAATTCGTGGAAAATGACTTCTTTCTCGAAAACTACGTCACCTCAGTGGAAGCTAGTTCTCACAATGTTTTATATTATAACACCCCTTGCAAGTATTCTGCCTGCTCATTGGTTTAGAGCGCGTCACATGACATGTCTTAGTTTCGCTAGACGACGGCCGTGTGATAGTGCGTCGGTTTGCCATGCGCTAGTCCGAAGACTAGCACACGGCGCCGTGCGCTAGTCCGACAGACTAGCACACGGCGTGCAGTACCCAGACGTCCGTTGCGTGTACGAGGATGATAAATTAATAGTCTGTAACCATTTCGGATTGCACGACACTACATGCAACACAGTAAGTAAAAGTGTTTGCAATCTGTATTCGCGTCGTCCGTGGATTGTAGCATTCAGGTCTGTAACTTAATAATAATAGTACAGTATTTAGAAATGTTTGGGGTGTTATAAAACAAATATTGACTGCTTTTACTCGTGCAATGGTTAAAAACTATGACTCCCTTGGTGATCCCCGGAGCGTTCTATTTTCCCTCGGCTTCGCCTCGGGAAAATAGAACGCTCCGGGGATCACCTCGGGAGTCATAGTTTTAACCATAGCACTCGAAGCAGTCAATATTTGTATACTATCAACCTCTCCCCATTAAATCGTAATCAAGTAAGGTTTTATGATAATAATTATTTTGAGTAATTACCAATAGTGTCCACTGCCTTTATGTTCGCTTTTCTGAGGGCCAATGGCTTCACGTTCAGAATTAAATAATGAACTTGAAGTGAATACTTGTGTCAAACTTATGCATAATGTATCAGACTCAAGCAATATTATTCAAAGTTAACCCCCATGGAATGGGACTGATATAAACTTCAAACAGACAGTGAGCTTTCAGCTACAAAACAACCAACTTTAAAGACATTTCTAAATGTTTGCACCCGCACTTTTGTTTCGTTCTGCGATCAAACTCCCCCCCCCCCCCATCATTCAAAGGCACTGGACACTATTGGTAATTATGCCTACCCAAAACAATTGCTAGCATAAACACTTACTTGGTAACGACCAATGGATAGCTGTTGATACTAAAAAGCATTGCGAGAAACGGCTCCCTCTGTAGTAACTTAGTTTTCGAGAAAGAAGTAATTTTCAACTCAAAAATTGGAGTTTGATTTCGAGACCTCAAAACTAGATTGCGATGTCTCGAAATCAATAAGTTGAAAGCACACAACTTCGTGATTTTTTTTAAATTATTATCTCGCAACTTCGACGACCAACTGAGTTCAAATTTCCACAGGTTTGTTACTTTGAGCATATGTTGAGATACACCAAGTGCTGGGAAGAATGGTCTTTGATAATTACCAAAGGTGTCCATGGTGTCTTTAAACTGTGGTGACCTCTATGAAGTTTCAAACTGCTTGCCACTCAAGAAGACTTACGGTTAAAAAGATATGAAGGACTGCCCGGTCGAAACAGTTATTTGATTTGTTTTAATTTGTCAGGACTGTGCTTGCATTCCACGAACTAAGTATAATTAACATATAGACTGAGGACACAAACCCGTGTTCATGTCGTGTTAAAAGTCACTGCTCTTAAAACTTATTTCAACGTGTGTCTTGTATCCTTTTTGTTTAACACTAAGTTGATATTATCGACAATTGTAAGTAAAATCATCACTAACTAACAAAACACGACAGCTTTGACCCTGGGTTTAAAAGGTTATGTTGATTTAGTTTAAATTTGTGAGTTACACCGGCAGTAAGACCTATACTGTCTCTTTATCAATCATTAAAATGGACCCTTACTTTCCAATTTTGAAATGCCATGGTCCGTCGACCTTTCTGAATTGTTGGAGGCCTATTTGTAAGTCGCCAGACACACAAAGTCTGAAGGTCACTTCAAAGTGTGGGCTACCATAAATGTTTTGTCCATGGGCCGTGGCCACCCACTCCAGGGGTTGAAACAGCGTTTCTCCCTTTACAGTGGTTACAGTCTTGAATAGCATCCATCAGAAGCCTGGCTGGTAGAGCAGAAGGCACCACCTACCAAACTATACGAAGCAATCATGGTTAACTTGAGTGTATTGCTTTAAAGGCAGTGAACACTATTGGTAATTGCTCAAATTAATTAATAGCATAAAACCTTTTGGTAACGAGTAATGGAGAGCTGTTGATAGTATAAAATATTCTAATATTTGGCTCCTTCGATGAAGTGAAAAGACTGGTCTTTGACAATATTACCAATAGTTTACAGTGTCTTTAAGGACGTAGGTGTCACGACCAGGACTCGAACCAACACTCTGCTGATCAAACACCAGAGCCTCAATACGGTGCTCTGATGCCGCTAGGCCATGACACACCTTCAAAATGGGATTCGAATCCCACCGGGGACACTATATGGATTAGATTTATCCCTAGACCTAACTGCTTGTTTTCTCTGAAATAATTGTCTTGGCTTTTCCTCATAATGTGTCTGAAACTGGAGCTTCATTCCATTTATTGTCTTCTCTCCATTTGGTCCTTGGCGTTGACAGAGATTAAGTTCACCTTTCTTAGAGTCTCTGGCTACACAGCCAGTAACTAATGAAATACAGTGAAGACAAATGTGTCAAATTAATAACAATATCATAGTCTTATATAGCGCACGTATCTACCAAACAAGGCAATCAAGGCGCTGAGTATAAACAAACTTTCAGAAAGATAGGTTATTGCAGTGATGAGTTCTGAGACCCTATTATTTAGCAGCTTGTAAGGGTTTACAAGGTGCTACGGCGCATGCAGCAGCCACAGCCAGGAACACCGGGGCGAACTCCTTCTCTTTTAGATAAGTGTACTGAGTTCTTTTACATGCGTCACACAACACATGGGACCAACGGTTTTACGTCCCATCCGAAGGACGAACCCAATGGTTAAGTGTCTTGCTTAAGGACACAAATTGCAGCAGAAATGAGTCACACTGACGCAAGGTCTGAAACTTAGCCTGGTAAATCGGGACGTATTTAACTGTCAACTTTCAGTGAGCTTTCAACTTAAAGCCATTATACACTTTCGGTAAACAGTATTGTCCAAGTCCCACACTTTGTGTATCACAACTTATATATAAAATAACAAACCTGTGAACATTTAGGTTCAATCGGTCATCGGAGTCGGGAGAAAATAACGGGAAAACCCATTCTTGTTTCCGCGCGTTTCGCCGTGTCATGTGTTTAAAATAATTATTCGTAATTCTCGCTAACGAGAATTTATATTTTTTTTAATGTTTTCTCAAAAAGTAAAGCATTTCATGGAACAATATTTCAAGAGAAGTCTTTCACCATTAATACCTTCTGTTAACCCTGTAAATTATTTGTAAATTTTTGAACTTTTTTTTTTTCTGTACCGAAAGTGTATAATGGCTTTAACAGAATAAAATTCAAATGTAAATGTGTATGTTTTGTTCTTGGTTTGCGGTAGCAGGTCGGTTCTTTTTAGAAATAAAAAGTCTCCCTAATTCCGAAAACTTACTCATCGGTAGTATAAACCATTTGGCAAGTTCTCAACAATAACTAAATCTACCCACCACATGGTTGTAGGTTGTACGGAAAACCAAATTGTTTCCTCACCATGCAATGCCTCAAATCCCTTGTTTACCACTCCACTTTTAGGTTTGTTTTATTCTTTCCGTGACTCACCTCGCTGCCACTAAACTAGGAATACCTCTAAGAAATAAAAAGCTTCAATAATTGAAGGATTGCCTGGTGTATAAATGCATGTCGGACCACATGAAAGGACAACAAATTATTTATCAAATTGTTATGAGATCATTGCACGCACTCTGTTAAATAAACACTAAGGACACCACACGTGTATACGTGTCGTGTTGTGTTTTTCATCATTTTTGTAACATTAATTGTGATGATTCAAAGGAAACCTTTGGCTTTTTTAATCGTTTGAATAATTCGTCAATCCTATTGTGGATATAGAGGCCAATCCAATCCAACTAACCCGATATAATTGTCTGTATACATTACTTGATCCTTTATACTTTTAAAGACACTGGACACTATTGGTAATAATTATCGTCAAAGACCAGTGTTCTCACTAACTTGGTGTATATCTCAACATATGCATAAAAATAACAATTGGTCGTCGAATTTGCGAGATGAAAGGAAAAATTTACGATGAAAGGAAAAAACACCCTTGTCATACGAAGTTGTGTGCGTTTGGATGGTTGATTTCGAGACCTCAAAATTCTAAATCTGAGGTCTCGAAATCAAATTCGTGGAAAATTACTTCTTTCTCGAAAACTATGTCACTTCGGAGGGAGCCGTTTCTCACAATGTTTTATACCATCAACCTCTCCCCATTACTCGTTACCAAGTAAGGTTTTATGATAATGATTATTTTGAGTAATTACCAATAGTGTCCACTGCCTTTATAAGTATCAAGTATAAAATGGAGTAGGCCTTAATACCGAAATGTCTCTAAAAAACACATTTCATTACATAAAGCTACTGTACTTACCATGCAGGTTTGTTCTTGCAATTTATTTTTATTTGAGCCGTTTTATGGCCCACCAAACGTATAAAGGCCTAGAGTTAGTTTGTTTGAGGGTCCTTAGATTTGAAACCAGAATAAAAGAAAGTTAATTACCGTGAAATGAAAAGGAAACTCTATGAGCAAGTTCGAGCTAGACATTATTATTGAATCACAATGAGGTAAATAGTGCACGTCTATTCCCCAAAGGGACTTTAAGTGACTAAAAGAGGGATTTTGTTTCCTGAGAACAAAGGCTGAATGAAAAAGGGCCCGTTCTATCAACTTCTATCAATCTGTTAAAGTCACCTGGAAGTGGTATTTTTTCAAAATAAAGCTTTTGTCACTAATGTGTTTTGATGAGTGGAATGTGAATAAACAGTTAACTAAGGTTTTAAAAAATCTGTTCTTATGTTATTTACAAATTTAAGAGTAGACCCCGACCCGAGAGGGCGCTGTTCGTGACGTCAATCGAGGCAGACTTTGCCTGTAATGCGTAGAGTAAACACAATTGCAAAGTACATGTACGGACCAAGTCGTGAGTTTGTACGTTTAAAAAAAAAATGTTTTTGTTTTTTTCCAGCAATGCCGACCAGGTGTATTGCTGCTGAATGCAGAAAAAACACTTTTTGAAATGTACCAACTCACGACTTGGACGTACATGTACTTTGCACGTGTGTTTACTATACGCATTGCAGGCAAAGTCTGCCTCGATTGACGTCACAAAAGGGGTAGGCGGAGTCAGCCCTCCAAACAACTTTATATATTTTTTAAACATATAAATCGTGACAAACAATTACTAAAAAATTGTTTTATTGTTCGTAAGCATATACTCTTATGTTTGATAGAAAAAATAATATATCTTTCCAGATGACTTTAAGTAAACTGCTCGTCCTTCTCTCTTTTAATTGTTTTTTTTTTGTTGGGATGTTTTGGGGGTGTTTGTTAGTTTCTGTGTGTGTTCATCATCCCCTTCACGGTCACAGATTTAAAATCTGTAGGAGTTCATGGTCGCAAGTCACTCCGTGCCCCCCCCCGCCCCACCCACACACACACACACCCTCACGGAGGACTCTTGGTCACACGGATAAAAAAATCCCCCTACCCACACACACTCACATTCTCAAGGAGGACTCTTGGTCACACGGATGAAAACTCTCAGTTAGTGCAGGGTCGCACGTTTTTAGCAAAATGTTTTTTTTTGACAAAATGAACGGACTGACTAATTAAACATGATTTGTGAGATTTTCTTTTCATCACGGTGGTTTGTTTCAATCGTCGGAGTATTTCTTGTAACATTTAGGTTAGGCTTGATGACAAGTCGTTAGGCGCTGCCTATTTGTTACAAACACACATTCTTCCGTTCATGCAACAGTCACTGTGCGATTAGACATTCATGCAACGGTCGTAGGTAGCGAATGGCAGCTCTACTGCCATAGCTATAGCTGAACATCTGACATCACACACTCGAGGCTCGTGAACGCCAGAGACCGGCATCAAAAACTGGCGTGTGGTTTAACCTTTGACTTTTCTAATAGAGATACGCAGTCAAATTCTATTGCGGACGTGACAGCAGTGTACTGTTAGGGCATAATGGATGCAAGTTTATCCAATGTCATTGTATCCAATGGGATCGTTGGACCTGCCAGTAGGGACCTGTCTTTATCCTTGCGGAGGGAGGGGCCAGGCTACAACACTGACTCACACACGTACTGCTGGGATCGAGCGCGGGACGTCACCGTGACTACACCACGCTTATAACAATACCGACTTGATTTAAAGACTATTGAGAATTACCCCCACCTGCATCACGATCGAACGGCTTAAAGACAGTGGACACTATTGGTAATTGTCAAAGACCAGTCTTTTCACTTGGTGTTTCTCAACATTAAGCATACAATAACAAACCTGTGAAAATTTGAGCTCAATCGGTCGTCGAAGTTGAGAGATAATAATGAAAGAAAAAACACCCTTGTCATACGAAGCTTTCTGATGCTTGATTTTGAGACCTCAAATTCTAAACTTGAGGTCTCGAAATCAAATTCGTTGAAAATTACTTCTTTCTCGAAAACTATGTCACTTCAGAGGGAGCTGTTTCTCACAATGTGTTATATTATCAACCTCTCCCCATTACTCGTAATCAAGACAGGTTTTATGCTTATAACTATTTGGAGTATAAATTACCAATAGTGTCCACTGCCTTTAATATTATTACCTTTTTGCAAAAAAAAATACCCCTTGCGCAAGCGCTAACTGTTAAATAATAAAAGGTGACCACAAAGTTGTTGTGAAAGTAACCAAGAAGCTGAGGTCAAGTTCAACGTTCGGGTTTTGTTTTCCCTTAATGGAGGGTCTTAAAAGACCTGCTGGACACTATTGGTAATTGTCAAAGACCAGTCTTCTCACTTGGTGTATCGCAACATATGCATAAAATAACAGTTTTATACTATCAACAGCTCTCTCCATCACTCGTTACCAAGTGAGGTTTTACGCTAATAATAATTTTGAGTAATTATCATGTCCAATGCCATGAACAAAACTACGTTACTTCAGATCAGAAGGAGCCGTTTCGCACATTGTGCTCTACACAACATATCAACAGCTCTCCATTGATGGTTACCAAGCAAGTTTTGATGCCAACAACTATAAGTAATTAATATCAATAGTGTCTCTCGTGCATTTCATTATCTTTTTTATTGTATTCACTGTCAAATTGTAAATTTAAGACAGCAATTCAGTTTTTGACTGCCAGTGTCTTTTTAAAATATTGTTGAATAAATAAACCACTAATAATTTGAAGAGTCCTGTCATTTTCAACAATACTATTGTCCGTGTGGTAGATTCTGAGTGATAACTGCTCCGTATTGTATAACTGGCTATTTTGTGCAATCATGCTCATGACTTCTTGAGCTAAGGTAGTGTTGGAAAATTAATCACTGAGGCTGTAATTAGTTCCATACATGGTAAAACAATTGCGAACTCGTGCAGAATACTTGGTTCAGTCTTCCCATATAGTCTATGATTGTCCAATTATACATGACTCTCTAATTAGCGATTATATGAATTGATTGGCTTCAAACTTAGCTCACTAATCAAATCCAAGGCCATAAATCAAATCCATTATACAATGGGAGACTTTTTGAAAGCTCTGCCACTAGAGGGCAGCAGACCTACCAGGTAAGGGTGCACAACTCATATAGCAAACAATGGTAAATGCTAAAAGTTCAAAAATACTCAAAAAATATTTAAAAGTCTCTCAGCCTCTTGAAAATTAAATCAGATACATTGTCATACACCTAAACTTCAGATTTCTACTCAAGTTTTGGTAGGTCAGCATTTTGGAATTTTGGCTAATTACCCTAGACCTTATCGCAAATACCGGGGCGCGCGCGTAAAGCTTGGAATTAGGTGCATTGTGGTCTAGCTGGTATCCAAATTTGATCCATATATATCCCACAATGCACCTTATTCAACAGTCTGCGCTTGCGCATTGGTATTTGCGAAAAGGTCTCTAGAAGAAACACTCCCCAAAACGCATGCACACCGCTTGTTATCCTTGGGGAACTCGTGTCCAGTACGTCCGGTTCCAGAACAGTTTGGTTTATGCTGGCAATGTGTTATAAAAAACAAAGTACAATTTGGCTAAATCTAAAATACAAAATCAAAAACGCGCAAAACACAAGGTATTTGCTGTCAGTGACCGTCACTCATGCTTCTCCTATTCCTAAGTTGTTGACATTACCTGGTGAAGAGCGCCCTCTCTTGGTGATTGGCAGATAGTCTAAAGTTTCCCATTACCAATCATCTATAGAATTAATTTTGAACCATGGTAAATTCATTCTGAACTTACAGCAAAGATTATATTTTATCGGCTCAAGCATATTTGTATAATATCACACTTTGGTGTGTGGTGCTTTTTTTTCCCAGGACGAACGTGGGTAATTATCTGCACACGTTCGTCCTGGGGAAAAAAACGCCACACACCGGGGTCGCAATCGAAATCCAATAGCTCAGCTTCACAACACACTGGAATAATAAGGCCATGCACATTTTTGGTAATAATGTCAAAGACCAGTATTCTCACTTGGTGTATCTTTGCCTATCTCAACATATGAATAAAATAAAATAACAAACCTGTGAAAAAAATGAGATCAATTATAGTCGTCGAAGTTGCGAGAGAATAAGTTGTGTGTTTCAGATGCTTTGAATTCGATGCTTTGAATTTCAGCTAAGGTCTCGAATTCAATTCAAATATTTTAGCGAGAATTACTTATTTCTCAAAAACTACGTTTTACTTCAGAGGGAGCCGTTTCTCCCAAACACTGTCAATAGCTCTCCATTGCTTGTCACCATCAAGTACGTTATATAGGTAAACAATTTGTTTTTAGCATTTACTAATAGTGTCGACCATGCCAGTGCCTTTAAGACGATTTGTCATTGGGTGCGTTCGTTTAGCTTCCCTGGGTCGACCCCGGTGTGTGGTGTTTTTTTTTTCCCAGGACGAACGTGGGTAATTATCTGCACACGTTCGTCCTGGGGAAAAAAACGCCACACACCGGGGTCGACCCAGGGAAGCTAAACGAACGCACCCAATATTGCAATAGCGACTTGTGTTATGATATCACACTTTCCTTATACCCCCATCACACCGAACTCGTTCTTACTATGGGTGCGTTCGATAAGCCTCCATTGGTCGACCCCGCAGTGCTCACTCGGGTGAGCCCCTGACAAGAGCTAGTCGAACGATCACACTCGTCCTCTCGTGGTGACGGCATGCACCTCAGCTCACCCCCAAGTGACCCCCTCCACAAGCAGGGCACTGGGGGCTGACCCAGGTGAGCCCCGTCAAAGCTATTCGAACGTATCGGGGCAGACCGGGGTCGACCCAGGGAAGCTAAACGAACACACCCTATGGTCGTTCTGGAAAAAAATTAGTCTGGTGCAAGACGGTGTTGTTCAAATCACTCAACTATCGCGATCCCCCGCTACCCCCTTCTCGCCACGCACATTGCTGTCGTCTTGCAACAAGACTCAAATAACTCACAAGGTAAAGTGATAACGAGTTCAGTTTGATGTAGACTCGACTCAAGTCCCAATTCCGTGCCTTTGCCAGAAATTTATTGTTTTGTGGTGCTCTATTGCATTCCCAACCTGTCCGCATTCTCGGGGTTGTATGTTTTTTCTTTATGCGTCGTGAGCTGGCGTGGTCTGCCATTTTGCGGAGTCAAAATTTTGACTCCGCGGAGTGGCCGACCGTGTTTGTTCGCGACGTGGGGGAAGACCGTGCAGTTTCGGGGGGTGTTTGTGTGGATTATTCTGCTCTACTCTCGAATTGTCTATCCGGCCGCATGCAGTTTAAAGTGGGGGACGATCTCGGGCGCTTTTTGGTGATCAACTCGACCGATCTGGGGCAACATGTCTCTTTAATGTGTTTCTGTCACAAATTTGTTGCCTGTGTGTTTATACATCAATATTTTTTTATTTTTTTTTATTTAATAGTAATGTTTTTAATGACTATTTTGTAAACTGTGCATTTCGGCTTTTTAGCCGCTGTATTGCAGTGCTTTAATAAATAAACCATGAATAATAAAAATAATAATTATCGGGACCACGGTATAGCTATAATACGTGTTGACTGCGGGCATGCTTAAAGTCACCTGGAAATAGATTTGTTTTCCTTCTTTCAAACATAAGAGTATATGCTTACGAACAATGAAACAATTTTTTTAGTAATTGTTTGTCACGATTTATATGTTTAAAAAATTAATAAAGTTGTTTGGGGGCTGACTCCGCCTACCCCTTTTGTGACGTCAATCGAGGCAGACTTTGCCTGCAATGCGTATAGTAAACACACGTGCAAAGTACATGTACGTCCAAGTCGTGCGTTGGTACATTTCAAAAAGTGTTTTTTCTGCATTCAGCAGCAATACACCTGGTCGGCATTGCCGGAAAAAAACAAAAACATTTTTTTTTGAAACGTACAAACTCACGACTTGGTCCGTACATGTACTTTGCAATTGTGTTTACTCTACGCATTACAGGCAAAGTCTGCCTCGATTGACGTCACGAACAGCGCCCTCTCGGGTCGGGGTCTACTGTTAAGTTTGTGAATAACATAAGAACTGATTTTTTAAAACCTTAGTTAACTGTTTATTCACATTCCACTCATCAAAACACATATATTAGTGACAAAAGCTTTATTTTGAAAAAATACCACTTCCAGGTGACTTTAAGTATCTCGCACGAGAACGGGACTTGAATCAAGTCTAGGTTTGATGGGGCTATTAGCAAATCGCAGCTGAGATGTAAAAGAGAGAAAAACACCACTCTTTACATTTCGAGTTGTGTCTCTTTAAAAAGAGTGTGGTGGTTTTTTCACTCTTTCAGAGAGATTTCACTCCAGAGTGACAAATCACTAAAAAAAGAGCTGTCCGTCATATGGCTCTTCAAAGAGTGCTTTTTCACTATTTCGCATTTTTAGAGTAGACTGACCTTAAAATAGGTTAGCCTTGCTCAAGGCAGTCGAATTATTCACTCCGAAAAAAGACCGCCGCTGTATAAAAACCCACCCGTATTCCCTGTGCGTAACATCGCACGACACGATCCGCACTTTCCGCATGCGTCGGGCCGTCGAGGCCTCCGCATGCGGTTAGTGGTACGAGTGCGGATGACTTGTGTGCACAGTAGTCGTACGATGTGACAGTGTGTATACGGGTGAGTCATGCGGTGTGATCGCACGCACCACGCACAGGGTATACGGGTGGGTTTACAGCGGCGTCTTTTCGGAGCGAATAATGCGAGTGCTTTGAGCAAGGCTAATATACAAGGTCGTCCCTCCGACAACTTCCAGGTCAACAATGACCCGGATAATAATAATGGCCTCAATTTCAGCCCTTTTGGAGTCATCAAAGGCCCCGCTATCCCAGACTGGACTACTCCATTATGTACAAGGGGACAGGTCATAGAGCCGTTTTTATTGTGTATTTATGTTTATTATTATATTGTGTTGTTTGTTTTTGTTGATAGGGAGGGGGCTGAAAGATGCTGTTTTACTCAAAACCAGAACCCTGATTATATAAACAAGTTGTTCTTTGAGGATGGTATGACTGCTTGTGCTATGGTACGAAGGTTTATAGCCCCCAATGTCAAACAAATTGATGGGCTTACTTGAGACGTCGGTCGTGGAACCTTGGTATCATTCATTGTGGCCAATCTCGCACTTACAAGCTTATTATTACGTTACCAATGCTCTTATTCCCCCTCCCCACCCCCATTTTGATTTCGGGTTAGATTCAAACCTTGATTGCACTTGTGACAAAACTCAGTGTTTCAGACCTTACCTGTGTTATTAGGTTAACATCGAGATGTACCAACCTCACAGTGCGTTGTAGTCATACCATGAAGTCTGCACTTTTTACTTGTAAGAAGAAGTAGATGTAAGATTAACGGATTTGTATTGAAAGTGCTTCGGCGTGGCGACTCTAAAGTGCATGCATTATATGTTGCGTGTCTTTCAAGGCTGGACACTATCTCAAAATAATTTATTGTTTAGCGTGAAACCTCACTTGGACAAGCAATGAAGATCTGCTGGTAGTATAAAGCTACGTTACCCCATTCCCCCTGGAGTAACGTACTTTTCGAGAAAGCAGTAATTTTCCACGAATTTGATTTCGAGACCTCAGAATTATGACTTTGAGGTCCCGAAATCAAGCATCTGGCTGAAAGCACACAACTTCGTGTGACAAGGGTGTTTTTCTTCCATTATTATCTCGCAACTTCGACGACCAGTTGAGCTCAAATTTTCAGTTTTTTTTTTGCATGCATGTTGAAATACGCCAAGTGGGAAGATTGGTCTTTGACAATTACCAATAGTGTCCTGTGTCTTTAATAATCTGCATAATATGGTCGAACATTCTGTAATGTTAAAGGCAGTGGACACTATTTGTAATTGTCAAAGACTAGCCTCCACAGTTGGTGTATCTCATCATATGCATAAAATAACAAACCTGTGAAAATTTGAGCTCAATCGGCCATCGAAGTTGCGAGATATTAATGAAGGAAAAAAACATCCTTGTCACACGAAGTTGTGTGCGTTTAGATGGTTGATTTCGAGACCTCAAGTTCTAAATCTGAGGTCTCGAAATCAAATTCGTGGAAAATCACTTCTTTCTCGAAAACTATGACACTTCAGAGGGAGCCGTTTCTCACAATGTTTGTTACAATCAACCTCTCCACATAACTCGTCAGCAAGAAAGGTTTTATGCTAACAATTATTTTGAGTAATTACCAATAGTGTCCACTGCCTTTAAATGCCATCAAAAACCTCATCAAAACTAAGCCATGCAAAGCACAAGATTTTCTTACTTCATTCTTACGTTAGAAAATTATTTTCTTTTCTAAATTTACCTCATGTAAGAATATACAAGAATAGACAAGAAAAACAACACAAACTTAATGTTTTGGTGAACATTGGAATGGCGGAGCTGCTCGCCTCGCATACTATTTATTCATGACATTCACATAATCCAACTCATTTAATTTAAGTTTCATCATTATTCTCGTCGGCTTAACTAACCAATTATACACATAAATTCAAATTCCAAGTACAGAGGAGGGAAGTAAACGCGCTTGCGGATCAGCTTTTATGTATGCATTTCTGGCCTTTTCGGATTTCCATCTTCCGTGCATGGATATTAAGTGAGATGGGAGTAGGGCGTTTGAAGCTGCGGTTGCCCCTCCCGACCTCAGGCTGTGGAGGCCGAATTTTCGAATATCTGGAACGAATGGTCGGAGGGCTTCTAGTACGATCTCTCTAGTTCTGGTGTAGCTTAGCCCATGAGTAGTAGGAACAAGACCGGTTTTGGAACGTGTCAGTCTGCGAAGTACCGGTAGAGGAGAAGAGTCGGGATCGCCTAATGCTTGAAAATATCGTTCTGTGATTACAACTGGGCAGGTTGGCTGAAATGTTCTTGCAATTGTTATGTTGTTGCCCTGGCGGTATTGATCAGTTTTGGACTTGCATAAATGTACGACGAGACTGTCGGTGAGTATACTACAGTCCATGCGTCTTACGTTACTGATGTCGTTAAAACGAAGGAAACCAGCGTAACAAATAAAGCATACGAATAGTATGCGTAGATCGTCTAATGCTGCACTAGGTTGACCGTGAGCATTGTAAAGTTTTGCCATGATTTCAGGTGTTACCGGTTCCTTCCGGTTTGGGGTAGAGGCTGTGAGTCTCTTGTAGCCCTGTAAGGTTGTTTTGACCAATGGATCCTCTGTAGGTGACGGTAATCCAGCCAAGCTATGTGCCCAGGCGACAGCGGATGCTGCGGAGTCTGCTGCCGTTTTATGACCAGATGAAAATAATGAAGATAAATATAGGGCGAAATCAGTAGGGTTGACGGGAAACGATATGACGCCGGTCTTGGATGAAGCCCATGATTTCCATCGTTTCCAACCATTGCTGTATTTTATCGTTGTTGAGTGTGCTCGTGATGACATCAGTAGTTTTGGTAGGGCTTCGAGGGCAAGTTGCTTTAGTTCCGGGTCAGATGCTGAATGAGAGAGTGCCAACCATCTATCTGAAACAGACAAAATAAAAGAGAGCAGCAAAAGTTGTGCTCCATACCATAGCCAAAGTGCTATGATTATACGTATATGCAATAAATGCTATTTTATGGCTAAATCAGCCGTTCTGCAGACGATCTGAGATAAGGAAATTTATCTGTCGTTTCAAGGATAAAAAACACTTGTGCTTAATATGCACGTAATTGGTGTTGCTACTGAAAACGTGCAACGAAAGCTCGGCGTCCAACACCAGGCTGAGTTATCAGCGCTCAGTGGCCACGTAAAACCCCCAACTTGTGGAGGAACCGTGGACGCGACCAGGATGTTGGACGTAGGTCGCGCTATCCTTACTCCGAGCAAGCTTTATTCATTCATTTAGTTTTAATGTATTTATTAGGGCAAAGGGCGGGTTGGGAGCGAGGTAAGTTGCTCTACTGAGAGTGATCAATAGGCTGAAACGCCCCGGTTTTAAGGGAGAATGTGAAAGAAAACCTTACGTAATCGTTGCACGCTCTAACGAGCGTGCTGCACCTGTCGTGCAATAACGAAAAGAAAATTAACTTTCTTACTTCATTCTTACGTTAGAAAATTATTTTCTTTTCTAAATTTACCTCATGTAAGAATATACAAGAATAGACAAGAAAAACAACACAAACTTAATGTTTTGGTGAACATTGGAATGGCGGAGCTGCTCGCCTCGCATACTATTTAGAGAACGCCAAAGAAAGGGTAAAGCAAAAAAGGCATGAATATGGTAATCTGGGGAAAAAACGAAGGTGATTCGCATATTGGTTATAAAAACCATCCATGTGGTGATGCACGCAAATCGGCATCGGCTAAAATTAGCCTAAATGCAATAAACTGCATTGAATGTTATATACAATCATATCTCTCAATCATACACAATCTTCGCTTTGTCAATTTTGAGCGACTGTTTATAAGGAAGATAGGAACTTTATGCGTTAACTGCACAGTCAGGACAGCTGCCGAGAGGAGCAAGACAAAACCCCATGTTCGAAGATCTGAACGATTGTGAAAAATCGTATCTCAATGCTAAGCATGAAAAATTTGGATACTTTCGGAAAACTGTGCTCTTGCCCAATGATGAAGGGCTGAATGACGTATGCAATACTTTCCAATCTACAATTGAATAATCTAGGTGTGTGCCGTCTGGGCAGACAAAGGGCCAAAATGCTGATGTTGTCCAGTTTGGGATTACTAGAGTGCCTGTTGCTTTGACCGCAAAAATGCGTTTAATGACTTGTATAATAAGGGACACAGGGGGACAGAAATAGTTGTTTTCCGATGTCCAGCTTTGGCAAAAGGCATCTACACCGCATACCGCTTTGCACCAGAATCTAGCGTTGAACCGGGGCAGTTTTGCATTGTGAGGTGAGGCAAAGCGATCTATAGAGTGGGGTCCCCAGAGATTGTCTATGAGATTGAATGACGCAGAATCAATTGCCCAATCATCAAAGTCTTGAAATTTGCTTATCTTGTCAGCGAGTTTGTTCTCATTCCTAGGTAGCCACTCAGGAAGTAAGATGAAATCGTGTTTCTTGGACAAAGCGTGTATTGACAAGGCAATGTTATGTAGATCGGGTTTGACACTACCGCAAGTGATTATCTTTGGCACGTTTGAATTGTCGGTACACCATTTGATAGTTTTGTGAGAAACCACGTGTTGAAGTTCTAAGAGTAGGTTAAGGACCGCTGCTAGTTCGCGCCAAGTTGAGCTTTTGCGTTTTTCTGATTGTGACCAGTTTCCTTGAATCTTGAGATTTGGCTGATTTTCAACATGTCCGCCGTAACCTACTTCGCTGGCATCTGAATAGATGGTCATAGATGGGACAAGTTTGAGTCTGATGGAAAAGCCGTTAAGGGAAAAGATGTTTTGGGCCCAGAATTCGAGTTCAGCTACAGTGTCGTTGCGTAACTTTATCGATTGATTCCAGGAATTACTTGATTCGATTGATCTGTACGAGTCGCGGGTCATCAATCTAGCGATGGGGCCCAATGCTAGGGACATCGAGATCACTTGACCCGTGAAACATGCCAGTTGTTTAACTGGCACAGAATTGTTGGCTTTGTGTGCCGAAAGGATTGCTGAGATCGTTGACAGAAATTTGAACAGTTTCTCCTGTGGTATGTGAAACAACAAATTCCTGGAATCAATGATGAGACCCAAGTATTGTATTTCTTCAGTTGGTTCCCAAATGCATTTTGTTTTACTAGGAACAAAGCCGCTATTGATGATGGTATTTCGCACGATAATTTTGCTACTTTGCGCTGAAGCATGGTCTGGTGAAATGATAAGACCGTCATCAATGTACATGAAAGAGATGATACCCTGAGAGCGCCAAAAATACACTAGCGGCCTTGTTAGCTTAGTAAAAAGGTGGCATGCGCTGCTTAATCCAAATGGAAGGGCAGTAAACATGTAATATCTAACATGGTTATCGCAATGATGCCAGGAAAAACCCAAGTATTTTTGGTGTGGCGGGAATATTTCTACATGGTGATATCCGGATTCAAGGTCGAATGAAAAATACACTTGGTTACTGTCAAGTGATGGGGCGATATGGGTGAGGTCTTCGTACTTGAACTTTGATTTCCAAATGAAATGATTCGGGTGCCGTAAATCTAAGACCAAGCGCAGCTTTTTTCCATCTGCAACGGTTAAAGGGTTACAGCAAAATGGCGGTGAGTCTAATTCTACAATACATCTGTTTGTGATCAATTTGCAAATGGCGGTCTCAACAAACTGGGCGTGGTTTAGGCTGGACTTATTGTTTTTCAATACAATGGGTGGTGGTTCTAGATAAAACGGAATCTTATAACCTGTTTCAATAACATCTAAAACAAAGGGACTTGCTTTAAGAACATTTCTCCAGAATGAAATACAAGGTTTAAGTTTACCTTTAACGCCGGTTGGTATGTGGTCGGGTTGGTCGCCTTCGGCCGATTCCCAGTTCCTAATGACCGGATGTGTCTGAGAATCCGGTGGCTGGGGTTTGCAGTCGTGGTTGTCGTAGTGCACGTAGGGAAGGGCAACTGGTCCGGACGTGCCCGGTAATACCGCACTGGAAACAGGTGCGACTCTCTGGTCGGTATGGGCTGCTGAAACGACTGGTGGCGAAAGGACGAAAAGAATAAGGAGCACGAGATGGGGCTCCATGGCTGTACTGGGAAGGACGAGTGGGCTTTGCCTTAGATTTCTTGAGCTCGGCCTTTTTGGATGCAGCAGACTTTTCTGCTTTTTTCAGTCTCTTTTCGTCTCCGGAGTCGTCTGCCAACTCGTCCGTGATGTATTCTTTAACGGTTGCCCAGCCTTGTGTAGATCTATCTGCAACCTTGATGAGCTTCTGGCGCTGTTTATTCAGCTCTAGAACTGAACTAAGTAGATCCAATCCGGAGTTAAGGTCTCCGACTTTTATTGATGCAATGGCCGATTCTACCATAGCATTGAGTTTTTCGGTGTGTCGAAACTGGTCCTTGTTCCCAATGCTCTTAAATTCGTACTCAATTTCGGCTGATGTACGTTGTTTCTTTATTGCTGATTCCACCTTGGTGTCTATATTGCTTGACAAAGTTTGGATTGCCAAAAGGATGTCTTCGTTTGAAGCCTCAGGATTCATTTTCACTGGTAGTACAAGAATATCTTGTAGCGAGGTAAGTTGCTCTACTGAGAGTGATCAATAGGCTGAAACGCCCCGGTTTTAAGGGAGAATGTGAAAGAAAACCTTACGTAATCGTTGCACGCTCTAACGAGCGTGCTGCACCTGTCGTGCAATAACGAAAAGAAAATTAACATCAAGTTTACCGTTATTGGAAGAAAGGCAAACATTATGAACCATAACACATGAAGTACTGGCAATTGAAAGGTGAGTAACTCATGAGATTCTTCAACAATTAAAATGTAAACATTAATTTTCTTGTAGGAAATGGTAAGAAAGATGCAACCACAAAAATGTTCTTTTTAAAGGCACATGTACTGTAGTTTAGTCTGTTTATTCCTGCAAGTTGCCTGTTAACATTGCAGTAGATTTCATGTTATAAGTTATATCTTGTCGTCCATAAAGAAGGCAAACACAACGTTGTTTAGGAGACGTTGGGTTCACAGGAAACAATTTTTATTTTTTTATTATGCCTTATTTGTTTATGAAAAGAGTCAATTATTTCCAGTTTCTTTGTATACAATTATCACACCTTATAACCAACCTGCAACAATTTCAACAAATGTAATGTTTACAGTTGGGCCAAGCCAAAAGATAATTAGGTGTAATGTAATACTGAAAACAAAAAATGTTAGGTAGACTGATAGGAAACATGTTTTTCTGTTCAAAAGTCCGGCTGGACAAAAAGTATTGTTTCTTGTAACACTAAAAGTAATAAATGTAGTTAAGTAGGCAACTTCTTTGTTTTCAAATTCTTGCCAGATAAATAGTCATGTTTCCACTAAAAACAAGTGGCGAGGTGGACAACAAATTCTTTTTAAAGTTGTATTTTGTTTGTTTTCAGTCAGGCCAAACAAAACATTTAAATATTCGAACCACTTATTCGTTCATACAGATGTTTAATTCAAACATACAGAATAGTTATCAGAGCAGACCAAATAGTTATTTGAATTAGATCAAAATATTTCGTTACACATCCATAAATTTACATACAATAACCTCTATTTCTCTGGATTAGAATGTCATGCCTTACTAGAAATTCAAACCTCAGGTTTCTAACTTTAACAATAGAACATAAAAAAAAATGGGTTTTTAAGTGAAACTCCCGGTTAATTGAAAGATTAAAAAAGAAGTTATTTTATGACGGAGCTCAGTGGATTTTGAGACGGTACTTTGTTCTTTTAATATGCAATTTGCATCTAAACCAGCGGCCGATTTCACAAAACTTTACGCCACTGCTTAAAGCCATTATACAGTTTCGGTAAACACTAACAGTATTGTTCAAGTCCCACACTTCGTGTATCACAAATTATATATAAAACACCAAACCTGTGAAAATTTAGGCTTAATCGGTCATCGGAGTCGGGAGAAAATAACGGGAAAACCCACTCTTGTTTCCGCGCGTTTCGCCGTGTCATGACATGTGTTTAAAACAAATCCGTAATTCTCGCTAACGAGAATTTATGTTGTTTTACCGTTTTCTCAAAAAGTAAAGCATTTCATGGACTAATATTTCAAGAGAAGGCTTTCACCATTAGCTTCTGTAAACCCTGTAAATTATTTGTAAATCTGTGAACTTTTTTTTTTTTTTCTGTACCGAAAGGGTCCAATGGCTTTAAGTCCACTTGCGCAATGTGAGTAGTGATTTAGTAAATAATTCACAAATTTTTTAAATCAGATTATTTTTATTACAGAAATTTTTGTAAAAACATTGTGTCCGTCCCAATTGCCCTTTACTGTAGAAAGACCCCTTATGGAGCAAGTTGCGCCGTAAACATTGCGCAAAGTGGACTTACGCAGTTGCGTAAAAGCAGGTGCGTAAAGTTTTGTGAAATTGGTTGCAGGCTAGAAGCCACTCTTGGTAAGGGCCTACAAGAAAACATTTCTGATGAATATAAGTCTGGGGAGCTGAAGGTAGGAATTGATATTCCTCTTCCAACAGTCCAGATTGTAGGATGGAGGGAAACATGCACCAAGCAAGGAGTTCTCAAGATATGTAGTACGAGAAATAAAACTGTTGTAGTGACTCTTTGTTCTACATTTTAGCAGAGTAAAAGCCAATGAGTGGAAAAAAGCCTTGGACTAAATTGCTTAAGGAAAAAATAATGCTTAGCAAATTTCTGCTCAGCAAACATTAGCAGGCTTCCAGTCACAAACTGTTTTGAGAAATGGCATTTTGGTTGATGACTGTATTCATGTAAGCATAATTCATTTTAATCACAACAAAAAATGTGACAATTTCATCAAATTTGGTGGTTACAATCATAATATTGAAAACCTTTGAGCATGTTTACATCACTATCAAGCTTAAATAAATTGTAGCAATCGCAATAAACATTGGTGAATTTGCTTCTTCACATTACACAAAAATGTAAAATTTGCATATCTGAACAAAAAACCAATGAATCAAAGTGACCACTAAGTGCACCCCCACCCCCATTTCTCAAAAAGTTCATTCCATCCACTGCACTCAGTGACCACTATTCACTCATCAATGGCATCTTCCACCAATTATTTTTTTTAACCTGAGTTTTGTCCTCGGAAAGGGCTAAACAAGTGGTCAACTTGATCCATCTACGTTTTTTTCTCCCCAACCACCCCAAGAAAAACCTGTCATTTATAAAACCAGGGTTCTTAATACTCCCCCTTGATTTCTACACCCTTGACGGCATCAGCGAACCCTACACGGTTGTTCACTCGATCAAACTCGGAGTAGTATTTGCCGATGAAGATGTCGCCGAGGATCCAAAGCGGGCCCAGGGGTTTAGGGACGTCCATTCCGATGAATCCACTCAGGCAGAGTGTCTCTCCCATCGTGGTTTCCTAAAACGCAGAAAGATAACAAGATTATATATTTATCATCGATGTAACATATCATTTACATATCATTCATAAATACCTCAGACAGTTTCGCCATTCCTATTGGTGGAGAGCGCGTTTTGTGGGTGTGTATACCAAACCTTTGTTTTTGACCAGTAAAAAATGTTAAAAACATGGGCGTGACACGCGAGCTTGCAGCTGTTCTTATAAGACAGCTTCTTCATTCCTATTGGTCGAGAGCAACGGCTGAAACAGTTGTGCCACATCACGCGAGACGCGCACAGCATTCCCTTATAAGGAGTTGTTTACCCGATCAGGCCGAGGGCCTTACCATTTCATAGCTGGAGGGGTGTTGTGTTGAAAGAAATCATTGAACAATTTTAATTTATGCATTTATTTTACTTTTTGACCAAAAAGTGTCGATGTTAATGACCGAAAAGGTATTTATGAATGGGAATCAAAGTGTGTTGAATCGATTTTCAACTAGTGGTCAAGAACCCGGCCTCGTTGGGATTAAACCACTAGTTGAAAACCTCTTCACCACACATTGATTCACCACACAGGGGTCAAACACATCGCACTCAAGTGATGGTAGTCTTTTGTCAAGGCCTTCCTAGATTGGACAGCTTTGTAGAGCCGCAATCCCCATTGACTGGAAGGGGAGAGCAAGCATGTGAGTTCAATGGCGTAGCAACAAGGGCCTTTTACAACGTGTTGGTGGTTTGGAGTATGAGCTATGCATTATTCATAACTTGTATGCAAAGTGCTGAACGATTAACCAATCAATTTGACCAAATGTAACAAAAGACTTGAGTTCACCCGAAATACCAATAAACCAATTCTGACAACATGGGAGTGAGTTTGGGGTGAAATAAGTTTGGAAATAACGTTTGGAAATAATATAAGAGAAAGAAGGATCAATATCTTGGACATAATCTGGAAAAAAAGTTTGGGTGAATGCAATAGACCAGAATTCATCATACCAAAGCATGATTTACAAACTAATCCAAGATGGATGATCGTTGTTTCCACAGGCAATACGCTGACTCCATTCGCTGCTGACTGGTTTGGCTTTCGTCAGACCGAAATCAAGTTCTAAAAGGTTCTTGTTGCTGCGCCACTCCGTGCTTAGTCAACATATCAGGTCAAAAGGAAACTTGACGAGGTAATACTTTATAATAAATCCGGGTTTGGGTATCAGTCTTTGGTATAATTACCTTCAAGACGTAGTCCTCTGGTGTCAGGACAAAGTCTTTACCATTGAGGGTGAAGACAATGTTGGGCATGGTTGGGATCTTATCACAGCTTACAAGATACTGCAAGAGAAAAGAAAAATGAAGACGACTTGATGTAAAATGACAAGGAAAATTTACTAAAAGGCACTGGACACCAGTGCTGGTATTTAGAAGTAGTTGAGCGGGAGGTTGTCTACAGTCGATGCCAGTACTTGTAAATCCAATGAACATGCTCAAATAATTTTCGTCTCCCCAGACGAAATTTATTTTTGTGAAATTGTTTTACTCATTTCTCAGAAACTACCGCTCCTCAGCAAGTAATATTTTAGGAGAAACTTTCTGCCATCCTTATCTACAAACCGTGTTAGTTTAATGTAAATCTGTGGGCATCTGTGTGGTACAAAAAGTACTCAAACCCTGTAATCACACAGCAAGTTGGACTGTGCTAAATCTTGTTTGTCTTTGCTGCCCTCTTGTGTCCAATTAACTCCAATGAACTTACTTCTCCTTTGACGAGAGGCGCAGCTCCAATCAAAGTTTGAATCTTTTCCACTTCGGCTGTTGGTCCGGCCAAGAGAGAGGTGCCAGTGTCGCAGATTGCCTCGCAACCACCATTGCAGAACTTGCCAAGAGGAGTTTTTCCCTCTCCGACAGCCACCCTGAATTGACAACAAGATAATTTGATAGAGGCTGGAAAACTTTGAGATTTAAATCTGGATAGAAATGGAGGGTGGAGGAGGTAAGGGTAGGGGTTGAGGGGTTTGGTTGAAGGGTAAGAGACAGCCACTCTGAATTGACAACAAGATAGTTTGATAGAGTCTGAAAAACTTTGAGACTTACATCTGGATAAAAATGGTGGGTGGAGGAGGTACATGTAAGGGTAGGGGTTGAGGGGTTCGGTTGAGGGTAGAAGAAGGGGGAAGGGTGGATGGTTAAGGGTAGGGGTAGGGGTCGGAGGGTAGGGATTGGGCTGAGCGTATGGTGGTTAGGGGTAGAGGGCTAGGTGTCGAGGGGTTGGGTTGAGGGAAGGAGGTGGGTTAAGGGGTGGGCAGTAAGGGTAGGGGTTGGCTTGGGTCAAGGGGAGGAGATGGTTTTGATGGGGTGAAGGTAGGGGAAGGGGTTGATGGTAGGAAATTGTGAAAGGAATGGAGGGTAGGTGTTGGAGGGTAGGGGTAGGAGAGATTGGGTTGGAGAGGGTTTGGGTTGAAGGGGAGGGTTTGGGTTGAAGGGGAGGGGTTGGATGGTAGGGGAGGGGTTGGATGGTAGGGGTTGGAGAGGGTTTTGGTTGGAGGTTACGAATTAGGGTAGGGTAGGAGTTGGAGGGTAGGAGTTGAAGGGTTTGGTTGGAGGGGCTGAAAAAAAACAGCTATATGCCACAAATACATGTAGTTTTGTTGTACTTTCCAATGTGGAAGAGTCTCCTTACAGTGCGCCCTCTATATTTTGTCCTGGGCAGGACATTTTTTCAATTTATCGGACACCATTACACAGCTATAGAACATCACTGCACATTAAATTATCCAATGATATCATTGTATTTGATGAAACCAATTGGCATATCCCGTGCCTGTTTTTATCCTTGCGGATACAGACAGTGGACCATTCTGGCCTTCTCTTAGAGTGGGCCCCTGTCTTTATCCGCAAGGATAAAGACGGGTACCTGAGACTCAGATCCAGTGATTCCATTGGATACAATGATATTATTGGATAAACGTGTGGTAACATGAGCTTAAAGGAACACGTTGCCTTGGATCGGACGAGTTGATCTATAAAAAGCGTTTGTAACCCTTTTTTATAAAATGCATATGGTTGGAAAGATATTTTAAAAGTAGAATACAATGATCCACACGAGTTTGGCTCGAAATTGCGTGGTTTTCCTTTTACTGTGCGAACTAACACAGTCGGCCATTGATGGGAGTCAAAAATTTGACTCCCATAAATGGCCGACCGTGTTAGTCGACGAGGTAAAAGGAAAAACTGTGCAATTTCGAGGCATGTTTGTGTGGATTATTGTATTCTACTTTTACAACATCTTTCTACCCATATGCATTTTATAAAAAACGGTTACAAACGCTTTTCAAAGACCAACTCGAACGATCCAAGGCAACGTGTTCCTTTAACATAGAGGCCCAAACAGTATTGGACTGCGTATCTCTATATGTGGAATAAATGTAGGTCAAAGGTGAAAGTACACGCCAGGAAGTGTGATGTCAGATGTTCAGGCTAGCCTTCTCTAATCTCCTAGGTGGCCTATAGAGGGCGCACTTTACTGTAAATAGTCCATTATTCATGTCGTCTCTGCTTACCCATCCATGTTGAATTGCCAGTAGCCCTTCTTTGAGACGGGTACATACGAGAAGTTACCAGTGTAGTATTTAGGATCTGAAGAACCCAAGATGAGCTCTCCGCCAACTTTAGCTCCTTCTTTCCTAAAAAAATTTAAATCAATCAAATATACAAACATTATGGACTCTAAAATATTATGGAATCCAAAATATTATGACTCCTACTTGAGTGCATGAGATATATGACACAATGCTACAAACCAAACAGTACACCTCTATCACGTCCGCCATGCCTTCAAACAGGCTTATTGGTACAGAAACATTGGGAGAAATTTTACATAGGTTGAAAGGGGTGGCTGGGGACACCTGGACACTGATCTTCTAAGCTATGCTCTCAGCCAAATTTAGCCGCATGCGCAGAGACTTCATCACGATGACGATGAACTGTAGCATCATTTTGAGCAAGTTCCTCAATGCATAACAAAAATACTCAATTTAAGTATGATTTCGATAGAAAATTTACTTCAGTTAAAATCTATCCACCCAAAATCTCTCAAAAATAAATTGCTTGAAAAGGCTATGTTGGGTAAACAAAGACAAATTTGCTTTTCTCCATCCATTGGTAAATGATTACCTGCGAGGGAAGAAGATGGTTCTTGTGATTGATTTAGCTTAGTGGCCCATATTTTTTGCCTGGACTGCTGAGATGGGTAAGGGAATGAATAAAATCTGTTTGTTTTTATCAACCTAAAAATGTTTGTTTTTGTCACTGAACTATGCAGGGCCCAAATGAAAACTAGTCATTTTTTACTGATTTGGCTCACCCTGGGTAAATACATGAAAGGGAATAAATAAATAAATGAATAAATAAAATGGCCTAGTCAGGGTTAATAATTGAAAGGGCTTTGAGAAGCGTTCGGGTGACCAAATTACCTGTTAAGATAGAAAGAGAACACGTTCTTATCGAGCGCATGTTGGGCCATCAGCGTGTCAAACACGGGAACCACTCGGTCTACGGAGATCTCAGGATATCCCATCCCGAGAATGCCGTCAAACTTAGCGACGATGAAGGTGATTCCGGGCTCCTTCAAGGCCGCACCGAAGGTTTGGTTGTAGGCAATCTCACTCCCAAGCTGTTCCAAGAAACAAAACAATCCAAACAATTGTTAAAATTATGAGCTTTAATAAAGGGGTATCAGTTTGGTAATTGACCAATCGTTGATTCTCAAAGATTTTATTGCAAACGAAGTTCAAAACAACCGATCCTCAAATCTTGCATCCATGTGAGCGGTAGTTGATCGAAAAAGTATAATTCAGGCAGAAATTAAGGGATAAAATTGTGCCAAAACGTTATATTGCGCATTTGTTCCCCTTTTTTTTATGTTTTGAAAAATGGGTGCGTCAATACATGTGGGCTAGTGAAAAACCTGCAGGCGATCCAGAATGTTGGTTGACTTGCCCAGCCAGCGATTGGAGAAAGGATACCCCAGCTAACCATTTACATTGACAGTCTAAACCCTAAAACAGTGCCTTTTTACACCTGGGTGAGGAGAGGCATTCAGTGGCTTTCCCATAGACACCGTTCTTGTCAAACTACAGCCTTATCAATGTTCAGAATACATGAGATTTCTAACCATACAGATTTCAAACCATTCACATAGACAATCTCTACACTCAGACCTTCTACAACTGGGTGAAGAGAAGCATTTATGGTTAAGTGTCCTCTCTATTAGATTTACCACAACATTATCAATGTTCAGAATACATGAGATTTCTAACCATACAGATTTCAAACCATTCACATAGACAATCTCTACACTCAGACCTTCTACAACTGGGTGAAGAGAAGCATTTATGGTTAAAGACAGTGGACACTTTTGGTAATTGTCAAAGACAAGCCTTCACAGTTGGTGTATCTCATCATATGCATAAAATAACAAACCTGTGAAAATTTTAGCTCAATCCGTCGTCAAACTTGCGAGATAATGAAAGAAGAAAACACCCTTGTCACACAAAGTTGTGTACGTTTAGATGGTTGATTTCGAGACCTCAAGTTCTAAATCTGAGGTCTCGAAATCAAATTCATGGAAAATTACTTCTTTCTCGAAAACTATGGCACTTCAGAGGGAGTCGTTTCTCACAATGTTTTATACCATCAACCTCTCCCCATTACTCGTCACCAAGAAAGGTTTTATGCTAATAATGATTTTGAGTAATTACCAATAGTGTCCACTGCATTTAAGTGTCCTCTCTATTAGATTTACCACAACATTATCAATGTTCAGAATACATGAGATTTTTAACCATACAGATTTCTAACCATTCATATTCATGTACATGAAGACAATCTCTACACTCAAACTGTGCCCTTCAACAACTGGGTGAAGAGAAGCATTTATGGTTAAGTGTCCTTTCTATTAGACTTACCGCAACATTATCAATGTCCAGAATACCTGAGCAGGCTCCTGTACCATACTGGATAGAAAATGCCGTTCCATTCTTCTGGAAGGTGGAGGATGCCTTCTCATCATACTTATTATGAGTTTCTAGAAATAAAAATGGAAAAACATAAGAATCATAAAAGACGTAAACTACCAAAGCTCTTGGTTTTTCAATCATCATCATCATCATCATCATCCTTGGACGGAATAGTAGAAGCATCTTTGATGAAATAGTGCCAGGTTGCTTTGTCCCTCATGAGTTGTTGGGTCTCGTTTGGACTGAGATTAGTGTCTCTGGTGATGGTGTCTGTGTAGCTCATTTTGTTCCTGCCATGATTTGGATGTCCGTCAGGAGGATTCCATAAGATCAGTTTCGGTATGGGTTGATCAGCTGTACGCAAACAGTGACCAGCAAACTGTAGACGTCTCTGCATTACGGTCTTGGATAGTGGCGGTAGATTGCCATATACCTCCCTGTTTGTAATATGGTCACGCCAATGGATGTTTAGAATTCTACACTACAGTTGAGTGTAGCAGCCGTTAATGCGATCATTAGTTATTCAATGTTACATAGATTGGTAACAACTCATTTTCATGTTTATCTATGCATATAATTAAAGTTAATTAAAGTGCGCCATGACTTATACCCGGTTCATACTCCCTGCGAAAGCAAAGCAAATTTTGACATCACAGCAAATTAAACACATTTCAACTGTTGCGAACTACAAATGTACTTGTTGCAAATTTCTTCAACATCAGGAAGTACGAACCGGGCTCAAGTGTTACGCCCGTTCACTTATACATGTTATAGGGTTTTATCACTTACTGCATGCGATGTCAAACAGACTGCAGTCTGCGCTTGGAACCCATAGGTTTGAGCTTCCAGTGTCAAAAATCACGTTGAAGTTCTGAGGTGGTGTTCCGATGGTAATAGCTCCATAATACTGGGCCTAAACAAATAAAAAAGTAAAATATTAACAACCTTTTCTGTAAAAATCTGAAGAAGAAAAAAAAAGTTTAAGATTTTAATAAGATAGCATACTTCCTCAAGGATCAATCCTTGGATCAATTCTTGAAGCACAATCATAAGCCACCACTAGGCCTAACAAAAAGATTTTTATGTTTCCCGTAACCCAACTGACCGTTAAAAACTATGCAAACCAAGAAATTGTGTATAAACAATTTGAAAATGTGATGAAAAAAATATCTCTTTACGAACGGCGTGTTTCACTTTTCCATCAGAATTCAAGACTTTAAAAAAAGGAATATTTGATCACAATGTGTAGGCTCAATTCATTGCCAGTTGACATCCAGAGCAGACGCCATACACAAAAAAAAATTAATTAGCCGTTTGTTTATGTCTAATTTGGTTTTGTGATTTTGTAGTGCCTTTTCTGTAATTGTGTATACCTGCTTCCTCGTGTAAAATGTGTATGTTTCAACTTTAACGGCTTTTCCTCAAATATAGCAATAACAACTTTGTCTTTCTCTGTAAATGTTTCAGAGAAAAGGGATACAGTCAAGGCCATACAACTTATTGCAAGGCCCCATACACAAACATTTTGGAAACTTCGCCCCACCTAAACCATTATAGCTCCATAATTAAACATGGATAGTTTTGTTGATCCGGGCTCGCCCTTGGTGGACTTCGAAAACAAAAATGTTATTTAGTGCCCACCACTAAAATTGGTCTTTAACCTTGCTCTTGACCACCAAAAAATGTTTACAAAAAAGTACAAAGCAACGTTATCTTATTTACATGGCCGTAGCCCTTATCTCGAGTTACAAAAAGCTTTTTTAGTTTCAGTGAGTCGGTCACATTGTTTTACACTTACATCCATGTAGTCAATAATGCGGACTGTTCCATTGCTGGGGGTGAGGTACTTTGTGTAATGTTTCGCAGTCAGCCCCTGTTCGGATAATGTGTGTCTCACTCTGTTTGTCTTGTACAAGGGAATCCTGAAAAGCAAAAAAAACAACAGAGTTTGGTTTTCATTTCGATCATATGAACAGTAACTTTTATTTTGTAAACTTCCTTGTCTCGATTAAGGGTTTGAGTTTAAAGTACAAAACACAAACGCCAGATCTACAATTAACTTACACAGTTTAAAGATAATGATGGAATTGGTGAGAAAGGCCAGGTTCCCTTAAAATATCACTTGCTAGCCTGTGCTGTTGTTTTTGAGAAATGAGTATTCAATTTTACGAACATAGTTTTTCTTTCAGTGCAGGAAAAAAGTAATGGTAGCATGTACAACAGTACGCGACTACTACTGAAAACATTGCTCTATAATTATGACTTTCAATGTTTTACGTTTTACTTCCTTGTCTCGGTTAAAGACAGTGGACACTATTGGTAATTGTCAAAGACTAGTCTTCACAGTTGGTGTATCTCAACATATGCATAAAATAACAAACCTGTGAAAATTTTAGCTCAATCGGTCGTCGAAGTTGCGAGATAATAAAGAACGAAAAAAACACGCTTGTCACACAAAGTTGTGTGCTTTCTGATGCTTGATTTCGAGACCTCAAATTCTAAACTTGAGGTCTCGAAATCAAATTTGTGGAAAATTACTTCTTTCTCAAAAACTACATCACTTCAGAGGGAGCTGTTTCTCACAATGTTTTATACTATCATCCTCTCTCCATTACTCGTAATCAAGAAAAGTTTTATGATGATAATTATTTTGCGTAATTACCAATAGTGTCCACTGCCTTTAAGTGGGGTAATAATTTGATCTTTAGGCTACTTGATACTTGTCTTCCTAAGTGTAAGCAAAACTTGCTGTCCTGGATATCAAGTGCAAGTATTTTCACAAAAAGGTGATCAACAAATTGGAAAAACAAAATAACAAAGGAGAGAATAGCCTAAAGGGTGTATTTCAGCGGAATCGACCCAGGATAGGTTACATTGGAAGTAACAAATACAGCAGATTTTCAGGGACATCCTCAAGGTCAATGAGAGCTCAAAGAACACATACTGACATCCCTAGAGCCTAATTTTTGCAAAAATAAAAATATTTATAAAAAAGAGAGAATTGTGTAATTAATTGTAAACAAAAGTAGAAGAACCAGAATCATTATTGTTGTGAAAGATGTCAATCTGTTTTATTTTTTATGTATGAGCAGGGCCCAATTTCATAGAGCTGCTTAAGCAAAAAATGTTGCTTAAGCAAACAAATCTTTGCTTTGTAAAATCAGATTACCGGCTAAGATTCCACTCAATTGTTATGCTAAGTAAACAACAGCTAAATATTAGTCACAAGCAATGTACATGGCATAAATTTTTGGCCAGTAACATGTGTAAAATAAGCAAGCTAATTTCGTGCTTAAGCAAATTTTTTGCTTAAGCAGCTCTATGAAATTGGGCCCAGGTAAAGGGATAGCCAAACGAACAGCTCATTCTCATAGTTCTAGGTAGTAGGACTCTTAGGAGCATCCATGGTATTGGTAGGAGGAGAGAACCACAGTCTTTGACAGTCTGTGCTGTGTCTAGCTAGACTCTAGTCTAAACTAATTGTATTCTATTTAAATTATTATATAACAGATGCCCTTAGAAGGTAAAAATATGGTATTATTGTCAAAATGTCAAACATACAGGCCTACATCCTAAGCAATCTCTTAGTCTTAGTCTTAGAAACAATAAAACAATCATAACAAATTAGACATAACAACATCATAGTTTTAGGCTACCCTCTCCCCACACACTGAGTACACCGGCCATGCCTAGCCCTGGTAGGACATCAGGTACATGTAGTGCCACCACTGCACTGACGTCCTGGGCGTATAAAGGTTCTTTGGGAAGACAAATTTGACTACAATTTTCTTTATTTTTTATCTGATTTGAGAAGCTGAAATTCCGTTTATATATTCATAGTGTCCCTCACTATATTCTCAACGATTTCACAGCTAACAAATATATCCATGGAAGAAATTATGTCGAAGTTCTGCACTGGCGATGTGATCATCGTGTACCAATTGATAGTGTGAGCCCAAGTGCGCATGGCTTTAAGTAAAGTGCATTATCTTGCCGCTATTCGCTGTCAACTGGGTAGGGGCCGTTAACTCGCCTTTAACTCCTCCAATATACATTTTAAAATCCAGGAGGCATAAAACTGTAAAATATTCCAGCTCAAACAGAATTTTTATAAGTTTCAGGTTGAATTTCGTTTACAAAAACAAGTTTTTTTTCTTGTGAAAAAAAAAAAATGTCTAAGCAGCAAAGAAAGCCGTCTGCGACCATCTTGCTTTTTTACAGTGCTTCTGCTACATGTGCGGACAACAGAGGGAGCTTTCCTGCGCGCGTATATTTTTTTCTTGGGCCGGTTAGCATGCGCTATTTAATTATGGTAAAAAGTGGCCTCATTTGTCCTGGGAAAAAAATACCCTTCCAGCACATGGAGTCTGTGTACAAGACGTCAATGCTCGGTATAAAATAGTTCTGCGCATTGTCACTGTGTAAATTGCTCGCTGACTTTTATCCATCTGCTTAGTGTTTGGTTTACGCAAGTTGACAGCGATTTGGCTGCCAATAGAAGGCCGCCAGTGATCAGTGCAAGAAAGTGTCACAAAATATTAACACCAAAGGAGAAAATTCAACAATTTTAAATAATGCGAGCTTGGAGTTCGAACTACATTCCTACAACATACATACAAGGAACATGTGAGCAAAAGTTCAGACTCCCGAGTTAGGTGGAAATATTTGTAACAGATTTATGAATGTTTTTTACAATGTACGGGACCTTTATTATACCCTGGACTCCGTCGCGTTGCCTGCAACGGAGGAGTCCAAACTGGGCTACGACCAGGCCCAGAATGCTAGCATGGAATGCACTGCACTGAAAACAAATCTCACCTTGTTGCGTTAGCGACTACCGCTGCCAGAAAAACTACCAAGGCGATCGCAGTCTTCATCTTGAAATCACGGTTTTTAAAACCACGAGAACGGAAAAAGAACTTGTTGCTCACTCGCAAGGAAAGACACAAATGACAAAGGCAGAAACACAGCTACTTGACTTTGCACTGTCACGGGGTCCACTCTCAAAACAAAAGAATTGTTGTTTTGCAGCATGCCAAAGGCCCAACTCACTGTCATGTGATTTTGATCATCTGATACTTCGCTGGTTCCCGAAACAAAAAGCTATTTGTTGAGTACATCATATCGTATTGCACTGGCTGTCTGCGTTGAAAGTAGACTTGATTCAGTCGATTAAGTTTATTGTTTGTATGATAATATCCGCCCCCTAGCGGTAGGAACAGTACATAATTATTTTTCTGTTCAGCTGCTGCTTCCTCGTGTCTCTAACGCTCACTCGGGTGAGCCCCTGACAAGAGCTAATCGAACGATCACTTCACTCACCCTCTCGTGGTGACGTCATGCACCTTGGGCCAGCCCCCAAGTGATCCGCTCCACAAGCAGGGGGACTGGGGGATGACCCGGGTGAGCCCCTGGAATGACGTCGTCAAAGCAATACAAATGTACCGACGGGCACAGACCGGAGTCGACCCGGGAAGCTAATCGAATGCACCTATTATCTCTAGTGATATGGCTACCTGTTCTTCACTGGGACCGATCTTTTGTTGATAAAGCTAAGATCAAAAGATACTTAATAAAAGATTCATTCAGAAACAAAGAAGATGTCGTCAAAAAAGTCACAAAAGAACGGATCGCTGCCCCCCAAAAAAAACAGTTAATTCGCCATCCAAGAGAAATTTTGTTTAGTACAAACACTAGAGATAATTGATTGATTGATTGATTGATTGAATTTATTCGGATAAAAATACAGCAAGAACATACTCAAAATACAAACATGTACTTAACAACAGGAGAAAAGACAAAAAAAACAAGATAGAAATACTGCAGAAAATTATCCAAGGATAGCCCAAAAAAGCCAATAACTTAGACTTATTTCCATTGGGGTCCTTACAAAAAACAGACGAAACCTAGTCAAGGGCAAAAAGATGATTCAAGGAAAAACAAAGCAAGAGAACACAAGAAAAATAAATAGAATAGGAAAAACAAAAATTTTAAATTAAAAATTAAGTTAAATTAAATTAAATCGATAAATAATATAACAAATTGAAACCAAAAAGGAACCCAAGCTATGCTTCCTTAGAGGTGGCTTTTGTGGCAAGGTGGCATTTGACTAGTTTTTTAAATTGTTGCAGACTAGTAGACATTTTAATATTAGCAGGTAAATTGTTCCATTCTCTTATGGCGGTAGCAAAAAAAGTATTGTTAATTGAGCTGAATGAGATTGGGACTATAAAATTCAGATCACTGGTCCTAGTGTTGTGCTGGTGAAAATCAGAGACCTTAATAAAGTTGTCACGAAGATAATCAGGAGTGGCATTACAAGTTATTCTATACACATGATTTAATTTTAGTTGAGAGACTCTGTCTTTAACGTTTAGGAAGCCCGCTATGTCAAGTTCTTTTTGACCTATGTGGGCCCTGGAGTCTTTGGCTAGAATAAATCTAACCATTTTATTTTGCATAATTTCAAGTTTGTTTTTGAGATGGACTGGGAGTGCAGAAAACCAAGAAGAGCATGAGTAGTCAAAGTAACACTGGATTAATGCTGAACAAAGTGTTTTACGAGATTTAGTGTTAAGAAAATAAGCCTGTCTGTAAAGGAATTTTAACCTATCACCAGTTTTCTTGATAATGGAGTTGGCAATTAATTCCCCTGATAGCTGCTGATCAAATGAGACCCCCAGGTATTTTACAGACGTAGCTGATTCAATTTGTTTACCTTCACACAAGACTTTAAAGTTATCGGCCTTCTTAATTTTGTTTTTTGAACCAAAAAGGATAGACACGGTTTTGCCTAAAATGTAAAGACAATTTGTTGTCAATGAGCCACTTTCTACACGAATCTAGTTCAGCACTAAGTATCTCAGCAACAGCAGCAGGATCTTTGTCAGAAACAAGTAGGGCACTGTCATCAGCATAAAGGAGTAGTTTACACTTAACACAGCTGGGCATGTCATTTATGTAACACAAAAACAACAATGGTCCCAGTATACTCCCTTGCGGAACGCCACATGTCACGGCCAGAGGTTTCGATTGGACTTTGTTGACATTGACAACCTGCTGTCTGTTGCTAAGATAAGAATTAAACCAGTCTATGGAACAAATGCCCATGGCTTTAAGTTTTTTACACAAAATAACATGATCAACAGTATCAAACGCTTTTTGAAGATCAAGCAAAACCATTCCTGTGTAATTACCCTGAGACATTTGAACACGGATGTGATCAGTTAAATGTATAAGACAGGTGTCAGTAGAAAATGTGCCTCTAAACCCCGATTGAAAATTGTACAAAATGTTGTTTTTCACAAGATAATCTTCAACCTGAACATAAACCGCCTTTTCAAGCACTTTGGAAACTACACAGAGAATGCTAATAGGTCTGTAGTTGCTAACTTCTGTTTTACTGTCCCTTTTAAACAATGGCTGAACCCTGGCATATTTAAAATCGTCGGGAACAGCCCCGGAAAGGATGGAGAGGTTTATAATGTGAGTGATGATTTTTTTTAGTTCAATGGCCCCGTCCCTCAGGAATCTGGCAGGGATGTTGTCGAGACCAGTGCTTTTGTTGATGTTGAGGGTCTTCAGCTCATTAAAAACAAATCTTCTTGAATAGGAGATAATGTGAAGCTATCGGAGGTAACTCCTTTTTCAGTGTAATGGTTTTTGAAGATCACAGAGTCAGTGTCAAAACTGTTAGTGCCATTGGGAAGTTTGGTTGCCAATTTGGAAGCGACAGTAGTAAAAAAACTGTTAAAATGGTCAGCAATCTCAGAAGAATTAAAGCAAAGATCACCATCAATATTGAGGAAAATTTTGGATTGAGCCCTGGGTGTATAGCTGTAACCAAGTGATTTCAGCTGTTGCCACAGCTTTTTAGGGTTATTTTTGTTTTCGTGAATTTTAGTGTTAAAAAATTCTGCTTTAGCACGCCTAATATCCCTGTGCACCTTATTTCTGATTTTACAAAAATTACGGTACAGTTGTACGTCAGCAGTATTTTTCTTAAATTTGTACAAAAGACTGTCTCGTTGTCTAATACTATCCAAGATCTCAGCATTCATCCAAGGCTCAGTTCTACCCTTAAGACGAATTTCTTTAATAGGAGCAATACGATCTAAAATATTAACAAACAGACACTTAAACTTAATCCAAGCTAAATTGGCATCATTACAATTAAATACCTCTGACCAATCTGTGCCAGCCAAGTCAGTCAGAAGCTTTGAGGGATTGTAGTTACGTAAAGATCTAATTTTGACAGTATTGTGACAATTTACTTGGCCTCGATGTACCTTTCGGGTACAGTAAATGATGAGATGATCACTCAGGCCAATATTCACAGTTCCAAATTGTCTGATCTTGTCAGTATTGTTACAAATGATATGATCTAAAATGGTAGATGAGGAACTAGTTACCCGAGTAGGGGTGTCAATTAGTTGTTTGCAATTGAACAAGTTTAAAACAGTTCTCAACTTTCTAAAAAGACTAGAGTTCTTATTCAGAAAATCAACATTAAGATCCCCTAAAAGCATTAATTCACAGTCAGAGCGAATATGTGATAAAGTAGTCTCCAACTTTTCAAAGAAGGTGAGATCACCAGGTGGACGATAACAGATTCCAGTTATTATTGGTTTGGTTTTGGGAAGCAGAAGTTCAAACCAGGTGCATTCCAGTTGAGTGTTGTAAAGATCAGGTCTTCGATTGAAAGCTAAATCGTTCCTAATGAAGACACATACCCCACCACCGTTTCTGGATCTGTCTTGTCGTATAATGGAGTAGTCTTTGATCTGGATCTCTCCGTCTGGAACAGAACTATCAAGCCAGGACTCTGAAATACCGATAACAGCGGCTTTAGATTCAGCAGCTAGACGTCTCAGTTCTGAGATTTTGGGTATCAAAGATCTGATGTTGATATGGAGAAAGTGAAGACCTTTTTGTTGGAAGCAGTCAAAATTAAACTGTTCCGTTGGCGTGGTAGGAAGGGATTCGGACTCGGAGGGAAAGTGGTTGGACTCACTTTCCTCATTGTAGACAGCATGGTTGTCCGGCATGTCGGGCAAACATAACTTAGGGAGTTCATTAAAAGTGCATTTGTTACAGATGTAATTGAATGTTGTATTTGATGCAACAAGCTTGTCATAGTCGGAAGAGGACAGGATACCAGTACATCTGCTGTGGACCCAGTTCTCACACGAATCACAGCTGATTGCTCGACTTCTGCTGGTTACACCAATCTCACAATGCACACATGGATGTTTTGATTTACGTTGGCGAACAGATTGAGTAGGACCAGGATTGGGGTTAATGTCCCCACTGAGCAATATGAAAAGTAAGGTGTTCCGAGTTGAGTAGTTGTTTTCTGATCCTCCATGTCTAGTGACAGATCTCATGAAGATCCGAAGGGCTCGTCTAGACTTCGAGTTCAATGGCTCGAAAAGGCCGGAAAAAAGAGCTGCAATTTGGTGTTTACCTGAGTTGGATGACATAAAGCTTGGTTTGTCGGTGCTCAAAACATATTCAGCAAAGTCCTAATGATAACAAACTACAAACAATAGAGATAATGATTACAAACTGATAACAACATGTGTTTGAACGTATTCCAGACTTTAATGAACTTATCTACAAAAGACAAGCATGGCCAGTGTCCCAGTGAATTCTAATTCCATCCACCTGCTGAGATTGTGTTCCACTTGCAAAATAACATAGACCTTACCGCAAATACCAATGCGCAAGTGCAGACTGTTGAATGAGGTGCATTGTGGGATATATATGGATCAAATAATTTGGATACCAGCTAGACCACAATGCACCTAATTCCAAGCTTTGCGAAAAGGTCTATGGGCTGGAGTTCGCTCGTCCCGCCCCGGCCCCCAGCGTCCTTGCCTTTAATTAAAGGAACACGTTGCCTTTGATCGGTCGAGTTGGTCTTTGGAAAGCGTTTCAAACCGTTTGTTATAAAATGATTAAGGTTGGAAAGATGTTTTAAAAGTACAATGATCCACACAAAATGCCTCAAAATTGCGTGGTTTTCCTTATACCTCGTCGACTAAAACGGTCGGCCATTTTTTTATGGGAGTTAATTTTTTTATATATATTGTGTGGATCATTGTATTCTACTTTCAAAATATCTTTCTAACCATGTCGGTTCATAACAAACGGTTACAAACGCTTTTCAAATACCAAATCGACCGACTCCAAGGCAACGTGTTCCTTTAACCACAGTCGCTGTGATCAAACACGCTCATATATGCTCCATTTAGAAAATGTTCAGTGCCATCATGTATTACACTCACACTGCTATGCACCGCACGCATGACGTTCTTCCTGGGCAAAAATCAGGGGCTAATTTCATAGAGCTGCTTAAGCAAAAATATTGCTTAAGCTCGAAAATAGCTCGCTTATTTTACACATGTTACTGGCCAAAATTTCATGCCATTATACATTGCTTGTGACTGGTATTTAGCTGTTGTTTACTTTATAGCATAACAAGTTAGTGGAGTCTTGGCTTGTAATCTGATTTTACTAAGCAAGCATTTTTTCGCTTTAATAAGCAAAATTGTGTGCTTAAGCAGCTCTATGAAATTGGGCCCTGCCCAACCTGATTATAGAATCCGATCAGTCCTGTAGCCTGTGGCTGCTGGGATGGGGCCCAGCAAATGGCTGGAGGAGGATTCAAAAAGAGGGCGCTTTCAGAAGTAGTTTGTAACACAGCCCCGGGTTCGCCGTAGTGGGGGACAGATTCTCCTGCCACACTGGCAGTCTTGTTTTGTTTTTTTCAATATCGAGGGATACCTCAACGTGTGTAATCGCAATTTTGAGGGAAACCTCGACGTGTGTAATCTGTAATTATATTAACATCAAGAAAATTGACATTTGGTTTGCGAAAGTCCCCCCATTGACGCTCAAAATAATTGTTGACTTTGAGTCTGCAAGGGTAACCACGTGAGCTGATGCCCTTAAGTATAAAAGTTAATACGACACTATGATTTTTGTTTGCATAATATTACAGGTATATTGTTAAAAAAACAGTTATTTATTGGTGTAGAGATCTCTCTCAAAAAAGTATTATTCAAAGTGTAGAGGTAGGTTTCCTGTTAGTTTCCGAATAAGGACTCTGATAAGAAGTCCTTGTCAAACTCAGAATCTCTAGCGACGTCGACAACATTTTGGTCTCACTGTATAGGCCTACGTCTCGATCAGGCCGCTTTACCATCCATTGAAATAATTGTTATTATCAAAATGTTAAATAAAAAATTTAAAAAGCAGCATTAATATATAGCGCCTTGATGGGTCGCAGCCCCTAAAAAAGTTATTTACAAAGATACAAAATATTAATAACAGATTGGCTGTATAAAATAAAAAGGTTAACAAAGTGTGTACAAAACTAAAACTTATAATATTATTAAGAAAAATGCTGGCCCCATGATAGATAGAAAAACAAAAACACAGCTGGTGACACGAACTATGCAACGTTTGTGAAAATCCATGACTAGAAGCAAACATATAAAGCGACAAACTAGCTCCTATGTAGGTGAAATTTCTATTAGAAACCAGTTCAGTCAACTTATGTCAACTGTTTTAAAACTGGACTACTGGTGTCGAACTGTACATGTGGATTCATCTGGTAGCAACATAAACCAGTTTAGCAGTGAAGGGAGTAATAGGCCGTTTTCGAATCCACGGCTTCGGCTTTGGATTCGGCTCAGACGAGCTTGGCCTGCGGTTGTTTTGACAATTTATTGCGCGTGCTTTGTGTACGCGCTCCACAAAACTCTTCCTAACTTAAGACTAATCTTAGGTCTTAGGACGAGTTCCAACCCTGCACTATAGCATGCGGACCTTAAGATTAATCCTAAGTTAGGACCTCGTCCTAACTCGAGATAAGACGAGTCCCAACTCTTTGAGAAATCGACCACAGGGCTTCAGACGAGAGGACGGAGCCTGAAGCCGAATTCAAAGCAAAAGCCATGGTTTCGAAAAGGGCCATAGTTGCCTAGTATTGTGGCGTCAACAGTAACCAGTTCTAACCAGTTATCAATTCCCAGTTCAACTGAACCAGTTTGTGACAAGTACGTCGAACTGGTTTCAACTGGGTTAGTATCATGGGCTAGTTTACATCTACATGTATATGCCGGTACTCGTTAACGCCTTTCAGCAACTAAACGAGGGTTGTGTGTGATGTGTCGCAGTTGGTGGTGGACACATTGTGTGTGGTGCTCTTTAAATTAATTATTACAAATGGTGTAATAAAACAAAATAGAACGATGATTTAAGCACTGAGTTGACTATAATAGTCTATACAATAAACAATAATTAATACACCTAAACATACCAGTAACTACCTAAAACATCACCAGGGAATTCCTTTTTAAACAATATTTTCTATTATTCCAATCCTTTCTGCTCTCAATCACCATCTTCCAATTCAGACGTTCCTTTAGGCACCTTTAACGTTCGTCTCCGAAGAAGAACCAATGTTACCACGTAGGAGAATGCGCTGACCGTCTTCAGGGCTACTGTGACACCCATGTAAGCGAAGCGAAAGTCCGGGAGGTTGTAGGCCCAGCACTCTCCCCTCACGCCGCAAAACATCTGCCAAAGACGGCATGTTGCGTCGATTGCGGCCCCATAATACAGCGGCGCCGGGATATTACCTGCGATATAAGAAAAAAGTGTTGCATTATGATCAGGTAAACCAAAAATAATTATGACATGATAAAGAACTCTTTCTGGAAGTTCCACCCAACTTTTCGAGATCATGAGATAGTAGACAGCAGGATGAGGATACCATAAAGGTGACGATATCCCGAATTATTATCTCGGTATGACGGCATTAAGTCTAATGTGCAACTCTGCGGTGTCGTCATGCACGGAGTTCCCCTATAACGCACAGTTAAATGCAGTGGACACTATTGGTAATTACTCGAAATAATTATTAGCATAAAACCTTACTTGGTAACGAGTAATGGGGAGCTGTTGATAGTATAAAACATTGTGAGAAACAGCTCCCTTTGAAGTAACGTAGTTTACGAGAAAGAAGTAATTTTCCACGAATTGATTGATTTCAAGACCTCAGATTTAGAATTTGAGGTCTCGAAATCAAGCATCTGACAGCACACAACTTGTGACAAGGGTGTTTATTTCTGCCATTTTTTATTATCTCGCAACTTCAACGACCAATTGAGCTCAAATTTTCACATGTTTGTTATTTCATGCATGTTGAGATACACTAGGTGAGAAGACTGGTCTTTGACAATTACCAATAGGGTCCAGTGTCTTTAAAGGCACTGCAGCCGATTTCACGAAACGCTAGGATTAATCCTATCTCGAGTTAGGACGAGTAACTCGTCCTAACTTAGGATGGGTTCAATACGCTCTAACGTATTCGGATACAGAGCTTAACTCATCCAAAGTCCTAAGATTAATCCTAAGCTAGGAAGAGTTTGGTGAAATGGACGGCTGGACACCTTTAAAATGGTAACAATCTTGTCAAAGACCAGAAGGCTACTCTCACTTGGTGTATCTCAACATTATGCATAAAATAACAAACCTATTAGTATTATGTACATTTTGACTTAATTGGTCATTGAAAATCAATGCAAGAAGAAAAACAACCATGTAACACAGTTAAATTGTTCCAGGCCAGAAGTCTTTTAATATTTTAGTGAGAAATTCGTTTTTTTTTTTTTTTTATATTACAGCTTCCAAGTTACCAAGTAGTTTTTGTTTAATGCTAAACATACAGTTTGTGTTATTTTAGTGCCCCGTGCCTTTAACGCACATAACACCGCTGTACTTACCAAAAACTCTAGTAAAAACGTGTCTGAGTCCGAGTGATAGAGATTTGTCTGACTTCTTAACGCATCTGGATGGAAAGAAAACAGTTGTCAATGTGCCCGTCAATTTGAAAAATCAGTGACCATTTAGTGCACTATTTAGGCTACATTTCAACTAATAAGATACAAGAACGTAACCATAGTTCATGAATAATGTATGAGTGCCGTAGGTACAATCTTTAAACCAATGAGGTGCAAGCACTTCATGAGTAATGTATGAGTGCTTCAAATTTACTATCGTTTGAAGATGTCCACAGATGGGCGAGCTACTTCGGCCAATAATATCATGAAAAAAAATCAGTTCATATGATGGATTATGATGACAATAGTTTATCGCCAGATAGAGCTAAAATTAATCTGCTAATAATAATACAATAGGTACTTAGGGCATGAATAATGTATGAGGTGACGTCACTTCATTACCTCATTGTGACCATCGTTTGTGGTATCTCTTCGGAGCTACTGACCAACGCAATAACGAACATGATTACGAGAAATGGTGCCAGCATATGGCAGTCCATGGGGCAGGCACCAGACTGAACCGAACCGCCTGCCACGCCGTCAGGCCCTTGCACGCAGGAGCAGTTGAAAAAAGTCTGCATTCAAAATAAGATAAAACAAAATTGGTCAATAATTATGGAGACTTTGGAACGCTAGGTGGCAGCAGACTTACCATGTAAAATGCCATTGTTTTCGTAGTTCTGAGTATGAGCACAATACCGAAAACAATGGATTTAAAAGTGGTAAATTTGCTGCCACAATTTGGCTGCCCCCATAGTGTCCCCTTTACCAATGCTTTATGGGAATTGTTGAAGTAATTAAAGGCAGTGGACACTATTGGTAATTACTCAAAATAATTATTAGCATTAAACCTCACTTGGTAAAGAGTAATGGGGAGAGGTTTGCAGTATAAAACATTGTGAGAAACGGCTCCCTCTACTGAAGTGGAGTAAGTTTCGAGTAATCCACGAATTTGATTTCGAGACCTCAAGTTTAGAACTTGAGGTCTCGAAATCAACCATCTAAACGCACACAACTTCGTGTGACTAGGGTGTTTTCTTCTTTCATTTTTATCTCGCAACTTTGATGACCGATTGAGCTCAAATTTTCACAGGTTAGTTATTTTATGCATATGTTGAGATACACCAACTGTGAAGGCTAGTCTTTGACAATTACCAATAGTGTCCACTGTCTTTAAAGGCCCACATTGCCTTTGAGATCGGAAGAGTTGGTCTATAAAAAGCGCTTGTAACCGTTTATATAATGTATGGTTAGAAAGATGTCGTAAAAGTAGAACACAATGATCTAACACGCCTCGATATTGCGTGGTTTTTCCTTTTACCTCGTCGACAAACACGGTCGGCCATTAATGGGAGTCAAGGGAAATGTTTGACTCCCATAATGGCAGACCGTCGCAAAGTAAAAGGAAAACATGTAATTTCGAGGCAAATTTGTGTGGATCATTATAATAAAAATACTAGTTTTAAATTATCTTTCTAACCATATGCATTTCATAACAAACGGTTTTAACGCTTTTCAACGACCAACTCGTCCGATCCAAGGCAACGTGTTCCTTTAAGGGAGGTCCTCCGTCAACTTCTGGTTCAAACTCCGGTCTGCTGACTGTGCGGCTGATCATAAAAGAACTCAAAGAATATAAACAAGATTGAAGTCAGAATAACAGTTTGCACGATTTAATTCTTACCCCGTTCAGACTGTCCTGACAGCCAGCGTAGCACGCCGAGAAATAGGTGATTCCATCGGTACCGCAGACCACCTCTGGATCGGTGGAACTACATCCGCAGTTGGCGTTACAGGCACTGGTTATCTTCACGTCAGTGAATTCAGGAACCCTAAAGTTTTCACAGGCGAAAAAATATTTAGTTTGGTTCAGTTGGGTAAGACTGTAGACCTAAGCCACCAGTGCCCAATTTCATAGAGCTGCTAAGCGCAAAAATTTGCTTAGCATGAAATTTCTTCTTTGATAAAAACAGGATTACCAACCAAATTTCCATTTGTTGCATGTTTTTTTCTCACTGGTATACAGCTTTTGTTTATCCTCAAAACCACGTGGAAATTTGGTTGGTAATTCTGTTTTTATCCAGGCCAAAATATCATGCTAAGCAAATTTTTGTGCTTAGCAGCGCTATGAAATTGGCCCCAGGTGCGTTGGTGAGATACCCTTTGGTATCGGTCGGAGAGCAATTTTTAGTATAGAATTAAAAAAAAACTTGACAGTTAAATTTGTTGGATCATGTTTTTTTTTTAAAGAACTCCCGTTTTTTTAATCGATTGAGGAAACAAGTTTCCCAATTAAAAATCTCTGCGAAAGCATGGCAATTTATTTGGTGTACAGAAAAAAAAAATTGCGGTCAAAAATGTTGAAGGTTGAAATAAGGTTATGGTTAAAAAAAAAAGTACTGACACAATAAATAGGTGAAGCTATAAGATTGGTTAACCGAGAAGCGTATGTTATATCTTAATAGGGATTAAAGACACTGGCCACTATTGGTAATCGTCTAGACCAGTCTCATTCTTTGCTGTATCTCAACATATACATAAAATAACAAACCTGTAAAAATTTGAGCTCAATCGGTCGTCGAAGTTACGAGATATTAATGAAAGAAAAACACCCTTGTCACACGAAATTGTGTGTTTTCAGATGTTTGATTTCGAGACCTCGAATTCAAAATCCGAGGTCTCGAAATCAAATTCGTGTAAAATTACTTCTTTCGTGAAAACTGCGTTACTTCAGATGGAGCCGTTTCTCACAATGTTTTATACTATCAACAGCTTCCCATAACTCATTACCAAGTAAGGTTTTATGCTAATAATTATTTTGAGAAAATAATTACCAATAGTGTCCACTGCCTTTAAGGATTTGTCTATGTTTATCGTTTTCCTTTGAAGTAAACATGCTTCAGAAAGGCTTCATTTACATAATTGAGCTCAAATTAACCAGGAAAATAAAGTCTGGTGTATTAATTTACTTCGTATAATTATTTGGTGACAGCAGACTTACCGGGTAAAAATCCACGTGACTGTTCTGGGTAATTTAAACAAAGGTAAGTCTGCTGCCACCTAGCGTTCCAAAATCCCCCATTACCTCATGGTAAAAGAGAGGTTTAACAAACCTTGAGTTGTGGTAGGGCGTGTCCACCCCACCAATACCAGCACTATCACAGCCTATACCCAAGAGGGCGATCTGACCGACCAACGCTATGACGCTGCATCCCAGAGCAAGCTTGGTTGCGCCCTCAGCGTTCAGATTGAGCTTTTTCACTAAGTAACCACCAAGAAGTGAGCCAATTGCCACAGCGGGTACAGGTACTACAGCTGTATGAAAACCAAAATCATATATTTTTTTACATTAAAGGCACTGGTCAGGTTTGGTAATAGTGAAAGACCACTTTAACACTACCTTGTTGCATCCCAACATACATAAGATAACGAATCTGTGAAAATGTTGGCTCATAATTTTGTGGTCATCGAAGCTTCAAAATGAAAGAAAACAACATTGGCACAACATGTGCGTCGGAATTAAATGCGAATCTCCGGAACTAATGAAGACCGCGTGAAATGAATGCAAGGTCAAAGATGAGAATTGACCTGGGCTTAAGGCAGGATCGCTGACGTAAATCACGAGCTTCCAAAGTGTGACGTGGTAACTGAGTGGGACTTTTTCATAATTCCACCACAACACAGGCCTTCTTTTATCAAGACGACACAGCCCCTTTAACTCAAAGTTTGAAACTGGTAGCTCAATAACTCGACGTTTCGTCCAGTGCACTCTCACTGTCTTCATTTATTTTCTACAGATCTTACCCATGTAGAAGTTAGCTTGAGGTGGCGACAGACCAAACTGTGTTTCCAAGTACTTGGGAAAGAACGTCACAATTCCAGCTATGATCGCCATTTCGGAAAAACTGCTGATGTTAATGAACATGTAGATGGGGTTGCTGAGTAAACCCCATACAGATGCTGGTAAGGCTGTAGAAATGAAGAAAGGGAGACAGACTTATTGAACACTTAGAAGATGCTGGCGAATAAAACAACAACAACTAGGGAGTCAGTAACACTAACATAGGTCATTTCGAAACCAAGGCTTTGGCTTTGGATTCGGCTCAGGCTAGCTTGGCCCGCGGTTGTTTTGACATAATGCGCGTGTTTTGCCTTACGCGCTCAGAGCTTCAGACGCGAGGGGAGCTTGAAGCCGAATCCAAAGCCGAGGTTTCGAAAGTTTCATAATCCACGAAGGTCAAGACTCTTTTTTTGGAACGTTTTTTTTTATCAGTGGAGGAATTACCATAAATGGCGTTATTCCAATGTTGTTGTTGTTTTTTTGTTTTTTTTCTCTGCCCTCAAGAGGAACAATAAAACGGGAGCATAATATTGGCGCCTTTGGAACACCATGTAGCAGCAAACTTGGCAGGTAATTTGTCATTGTTTACGTTAAGTTCTGAGCAAGCTCTCACACCCTTTATTTCACCCGGGAAGGTTTACGTGCAAATTCATGCAATACAATGCTTTTGTTCATGTGCTATAGTTGAGTATCATGTGTCAACATAACTGTAAGGCGACCACAATCATGTAGGTACGCCCTTTGAAATGCTCTGCCCTTGGTATATCAGATATCGGGAACTATCAATGGTAGCATGGGGCTATTATATAGTTACCATTGAGGATTTTCCACTCACGTGCACAGAGTGTTTAAACGTACATGCCCTATATGGTTAAACACGTACTTTGGCGAAATGTTTTCAACGGGGATTGTTGCTTATAATAGTGCATTTGTTGATCATTCTACATGTGTAAATCTGATATTTGTACAATTCTGAATTTCTCGTGATTTTTCGATTACACAATCAGGCCCCAACTGAAAACTAAAAACACTTCTACCATTTACGGCGCTCATCAAAATGACAATGCTTTGACGTCATGCTTGTTGCTTTGTTGTACCTCCATGCTGCAACAAAGCGGCTATTGGAGCTCCTACCTACATGACCATGACGTAACATCAAGGATTACGTAATAGAAATAATCTTTCAGAAAAACGCCGGGTAAAGTTATTCGAAATGATTGGGTTTTTTTTACACAATAGAATCTATTCATAAGACTCAAAATCCTTATCGATTGGAAACATTTAAAATGCAATTCAGTTCACGACTTTGCGTTCACGACTTCACATTTTGCGTTCAAGCAGGTTCATACTTCCAGCGAATGCAAAACAAATGTTGACGTCACAGCCCTGATTTCGCTGCGAATGTTTCACAGGAGTTGAGCACATTTTGAACTGAAAATATTTTGCCGTCAGAAATCGTATCGCAATCGCATTCGCATTTTCAGGAAGTATATAAACCGAGTCACCCAACTGTTTTGAATTGTTTTTTTGTGACATAACAATTTTCGTATCGCATTCACATGTAGTTTGATCCGGTCTCTATGCTACTTTGTCGTTCCTGTTTAATTTACGGGTATCAAAACTTTAAACAAAAACTTTTCAAGTATTAAACAATATTTTTTAATTGAAGTATCCTCAGCCTCACACTTTAACTTGAAGGCAGTGGACACTATTGGTAATAACTCAAAATAATGATTATCATAAACCTTTTTTGTTTACGAGTAATGGGGAGAGGTTGATAATATACAACGTTGTGAGAAACGGCTCCCTCTGAAGTGACATAGTTTTTCGAGTAAGAAGTAATTTTCCTCGGATTTGATTTCGAGACCTAGGATTTAGAATCTGAGGCCGCGAAATCAAGCATCTGAAAGCACACAACTTCGTGTGACAATGGTGCGACAAAGATGTTGGTTTTTTTTTTCATTAATATCTCGCAACTTCGACGACCGACGGATCTCAAATTTCCACATGTTTGTTATTTTATGCATATGTTGAGATACACCAACTGTGAAAGACTAGTCTTTGACAATTACCAATAGTGTACAGTGTCTTTAACAACTGCTTGGTTTGCAGTTAAACACAATTTGAGCTCGTTGTGAAATCGTCCCATGCATATAGTTTAATAACAAACGGCCACTGTCCCCTTTATAATAGACCTTATCGCAAATACCAATGCGCAAGCGCAGACTGTTGAATGAGGTGCATTGTGGGATATATATGGATCAAATTTGGATACCAGCAAGACCACAATGCACCTAATTCCAAGCTTTACGCGCGCGCCCCGGTATTTGCGAAAAGGTCTATGCATGGGTATTATATCCACTCATAAAAACCTTCAAATAAAAACTTACCAAACAAAGAAAATGATTTTGCACTTGAAGTATCCTCAGCAACAACCTTTGCATCTTCGGGAGCGTCCCCTTCCGGATCGTCAACCCTCGACTCACTCCTTTTCAACATAAAGTAATTCTTACTGTCGTCCAGTTTTCGAGCTCCCGGAAGCCGACGAGGAAATCCGAAGAAAGGCAGCGAAGATATGAAATACATACTACTTGTTATGGCGACCCCTAGCCACCACGCACCCACCCATAAGGTGTTCTTAGGCGTCATCTAAAAATGAAGTTGTGAACAAGGGTCATTAAAGGCAGTGGACATTATTGGTAATTATCAAAGACTAGCCTTCACAGTTGGTGTATTATGCATAAAAAACAAACCTGTGGAAATTTTAGCTCAATCGGTCATCGAACTTGCGAGATAATAAAGGAAGAAAAAACGCCCTTGTTACAAGCTGTGTGCATTTAGAATATGGTTGATTTCGAGACCTCAAGTTCTAAATCTGAGGTCTTGAAATTAAATTCGTGGAAAATTACCTCTTTCTCGAAAACTATGGCACTTCAGAGGGAGCCGTTTCTCACAATGTTTTATACCATCAACCTCTCCCCATTACTCGCCACCAAGAAATGTTTTATTCTAATAATTATTTTAAGTAATTATCAATAGTGTCCACTGCCTTTAAATGCATTGAATACTGGTAATTACTCAAAATATTATGTAAGCATAAAACCTTACTTGGTAACACATAATGGGGTGAGGTTGATAGTGTAAAACATTGTGAGAAACGGCTCCCCCTGGAGTGACGTAGTTTTCGAGGTACTCGCACTCAACTATTAAAATACTTCAGGGTGAAGCCTTTTTATTATAGGGATCTGAAAGCACACACACTGTGCACTAAGGGTGGTTGTTCTTTCATTATATTCCTTGCAACTTCGGTGGCGAATTGAGTCCAAATATCACATTATGTTGTGTGTTATGCACTAATATGTTGGGATACACCAAGCGAGATCACTGGTCCTTTGAAAATTATTACAAAAGGTGTGCCTTTAAAATAAGTATCAAAGGAAATCAAATTTAAGAAGTCCCAGAAGTGGCATTAGTTTGAAATGGTCGACTTCCTGTGTAATAAGGTTTGATGATTTGATGACATGACTCATCATACAATGTTGAACTCTTTGATAGTGTGATTCAAATGGGTGACGATTTTATCCAATGTTGTGTGGTCAATGGGCGAGTAGAAGAGTCTGACTGGGGGGTTTTCGATTGTAGTCTTTTAGGGTGTGATTTAAGGCTGCAAGGTACCTTGTTTTCATCAACTTCAGCTCGGTAGAAATCAACCCATTTCTGGGCAACAGCTGCGCTGGTCAGAAAACCGAATATTGTCCCAACTCCAAACATGCTCTGGATGATCCCTGAGACGGTAAAACCAACAAAAAAAAAGTCACATGGTGTCTGTGTTTTGTTGGAAAATACTAATACCCTTTTTTGAAACCACGACTTCGGTTACAGATTCGGCTCAGTCGAGCTTGGCCCCGCTGTTGTTTTGACAATTATTATTACGCTTGCTTTGTGCACGTGCTCATCGGGGCTTCAGACGAGACAACGGAGCCTGAAGCCGAATTCAAAGCCGAGCCGTGGATTCGAAAGGGCCTAGAGGTGTGTACCTGAGCACAAACAAGGTCCACATAATTATAGGGACTTGAATCACTGTATGGACATACACACGTCCACACATTGTTTATAGAACAATACACTTCTATCACGTCAGCCATACTACCTGAAAAAGACTTACAGACCATTATCAGGGTGTTGCCATCGTGATTTTACTCATTTCAACTCATTGTAACCAAACTGAGGCTGGGCGAAATAACAGTCTGGTGCCATGTTTAGGCAATGAATGTTAGCATTCATTACTGTTATTGGAATCAGGAAACATGACCAAGATGGTGACAGTGTAATAAAGGTCTACAGGGTCCACGGTTCGGAAAACGTCATCAGTTGGAAAACGTGTACAAAACCAACTGGATTGTTGCAAAAGGTTAATATAGGGGGTTCCACGGTTGGAGGCGGCGTACATACAATATTGCGTGTATGGGAGGGGTGGATGCTGGGGAACCGCTAGCCTTTAGTCAAGGCGAACGGGGCACCCCAGATGTCAAAACACGACCCTATATCACGCGCTCGTCTTATTTAGTGCATGGGATCTTGGGATGCCGCCGCCGCGTGCGCCTTAGAATTGATTCAAGTCCCGTTCTCGTGTGCGAGAGTTCGGGTCCATAAGCATGCCCGCAGTCAAAATGCAGCTTTCTTGGTCACGAAACAGGTTGGGGAATGCAGAGCATCACAAAACAATAGTGTTCTGGCGATGGCACGGGATTGGGACTTGAGTGAAGTCTATGTGCGCCTTGATTAAAGGCTAGGGAACTGCCCGATAAAATGGGAACATCCACTTTATATCAGGGGTGATGGATATGGATCTGTGACTATATGATAGATCTGTGCAATGGTGCTGCATGATGGGTTTAGCTGTGTATTTTATGATAACAAAACACACCTGCCCCGGGAATTTCCCCCGGGCATTGCCACTGGGAAAACTTTGAACAATGTATAACTGGTGGCCCCGAATCCCTTGATTGGGGGCGTAGGGTAGGGGTATAAGAATATAAATTATGGTCTTTCAATACTTTCAAAACCTTTCATTACATCTTAGTTAGTTAGTTTCTCTTGAGCCAAATCAGGCCGGCACTGGGCGTCGATGCTGAAAACAGACGTAGGAAAAAAGGCAAACAACGTATACTTTGAATTTCAAAACCTTTTTCTATCTATTTCTCCGAACAATAAGTTTTTTTTTAAACTCACCTATAAACATCGCAGATGATTTCGTGTTGACATTATCATCAATGTATGATAGAGCCAGAGGCATCACTGGTGTCCAACCAACCCCCACCAGAATTTCTCCACACAAAATAATCACATAAGCCAATCGATTTTCCCGCCTTAGGTTATCTTGCCCCTCTCCACCGCATTGGTCGAATCCAGACTCAACTGTCCAATCAGAGAGGCAGGTTAAAGGCTCTGCCGTCTGATTGGTCAAGCCGGATTTCCAATCAGGATTGTACGCGGAGAAAAGAAACTGTGGTGAAAATGCAATTGCGGTTCCAATGGCCATGGTGAGTGCACCGATTCCGATCCATAGAGGGCGCCTGTTATCTTGTCTCCCAGCGTAGTGTACTATAAATAGCACGAAGATGAGATTTCCAGCCTCGTACAGACTCTCGATCAGTCCCAGCTGAGACGCCTTTAGTTCGTAGCGCGTCTCTAGGCTTGTCAGGGCGCCACCCAGAGTTCCAATATTGAAAGCATCGCTGAAGATAAGCATGCACATGAATAGGAGGAAAAACCTCCCTGATGCTAAGAAGTCAAGACTTGATGGGTAGTTGTTAAAACATCCGTAACTCTCCCAGTGTGTCTCGCGACTTTTCCTCTCATGTTTTGCTCCAACTTCGGGCATTAAGGACGCGTCGTGCCCGTTGGTGACAATATTCCCCTCATTGATGGGCGCCATTTTGAATTCAATGTCTGAAGTGGTGTCCGTGTTATTTTGAGCTCAGCGCCTGACGAATACACCCTAAGTTCAAGAAAATGTGCTGCTTCTAAACAACTCCCGACCTGTTTAAAAAAAAAACATTTGGTCAGAAATGATTGTACGGAGAAAATTCCAAAGTACACAACGGGTATTAAAGGCAATCGACACTACTGGTATAATACGCAAAATATTTGTTGGCATACAGACTTACTCATACTCGATCAATGGAGAGCTGTTGGCGTAGTATAAAGGATTGTGAGAAACAGTTTTCTATGAATTTTTGAGAGAAATGTATTTAAGTCCCACTCAATAAACGACTTGAGACTTTGTTTATGAATCTGAAAGCACGTTTTGTGCAACAAGGGTTTTCTTTTCTTTGATTATTTTTCTGCAGCTTCAATATGACCAATTGAGCCAAAATACTCACAGATTTTATTATGTTATGCATGTTGTGATACACAACAAGCAAAGTAAGAATAACGATAATTGACAATTACCAGTGCCTTTAATTACCGACACACTCGTGTATTAAATTAAACATAATTATATAATGTAATTTTGTCGTTTTCGCCTTCCATACCCGCCTCTGAAACCGTTTGCCACCCTGTCTCACGGGTCATTGCTCATTCTATATGAATCAGTTAAATTTTGTGTAATTCGCCCATTATGCAAAGCGAATTAGATGTGTCCTTACCAAAACAAATTATTAGGATCTTATAGGAATCTTGTAGGAATCAAAGAAGGGACAACAAATATGTAGGAATCTGTAGAAATCCTAATTCATGGCCCTCGATACCTTTTGAAATTGAAAGATCAGTCATCTCTCTTGGTGTATCTCAACATGTGCATAAAATAAAAAAACTGTGAAATTTTTGATTCAATTGGTCATCGAGAGAATAATTGAAGAAAAAAAAACACTTCGTCGCACAAGTTGTGTGCTTTTCAGATGCCTTGAATTCGATACCTCAGCTGAGGTCAGGAATTCAATTTTATTTTCTCGTTCAAATATTTTAGTTGCTAATTACTTCTTCTAAAAAACTACGTTACTTCAGAGTGAGCCGTTTCTCACAATGTTTTTTTTTACTACCAATAGCTCCCCATTGCTCGTTTACCAAGTAATATTTTATGATATCAATTATTTTGAGTATTTACCAATAGTGTCAATCAGTGCCTTTAAGCACAAACAAAAATAATAGCCGAGCAAAACAAAATTATGCTTACCAGAATGTTACCAGCCAAAATATCATGTCAGTGCCTGGTATCCTGCTCATAACTGCTTAGAAGACATTTGTTGAGCAATATTTTCTGCTTAAACAGCCCTATGATTTGGCCCAGATATGCGTATAGATATAGGCCATTATGTGAAGTTAATTATTTCTACGGATTCCACTGTCCTTGCTTTATCATTATAAAGTGCAAAGCAAATAGTGCTTCTTAAAGGGATCCCTCTGCGGTCATTTTCATCTTGATATATATCTTTACTGTATTGTATTCTTTAAACTGATCGCTCTTGAGTGATAATGTATTTATTTGTTGATACCGTGGCAAATAAAATGAACCTTGAACCCTGAATCTCGTATGTGCTAAGGCTGACGCATGGTGGGACGTCACGTTTACCATTGATATAAAAACAATCACATATTTTATTTCGGCTGGGTATGATGTTGTTTTTTGTTGTCTCTGACTGTTTCGTTTTGTTTCTCTGTGTTTTTTTCTTTAGGGGGCAGTGTGTTATACGCCTCTCTGAATATTCATGCATTGCGTCTTAATTCTTACTCATCAAAATGAAAGCACACAACTTCGTGTGAAAATAGTGTTTTTTTTCTTAATCTCGCAACTAAGTGTACAGTGTCTTTAATTACACTAGACACTATTGGTAATTGTCAAAGACCAGTCTTCTCACTTGGTGTATCGAAACATATTGCATAAAATAACAAACCTGTGAAAATTTGAGCTCAATTGGTCGTCGGAGTTGCGAGATAATAATGAAATAAAAAACACCCTTGTCACAAGAAGTTGTGTGCTTTCAGATGCTTGATTTCGAGACCTCAAAATCTAATTCTGAGGTCTCGAAATCAAATTATTGGAAAATTACTTCTTTCTCGAAAACTATTTACTTCAGGGGGAGCCGTTTCTTACTAAGTTTTGTACTATCAACAGCTCCCCATTACTCGTTACCAAGTAAGGTTTTATGGTAATAATTATGTTGAGTAATAACCAATAGTGTAGAGTGTCTGTAAATACATGGTCATAGGTTGTTGATGCTAGGTTGTCAACGTAATGCTGATTTAGAGGCAATAATAATACACGCTGAGAATGCAGCAAAAACATTTCACGAAAACTCACAGGAAAGTCAAATCATCCACCCTTAGCGGCTCGCGAAATGTTTTTTCCATGATGGTAAAGGCATATCACACTGATGATGGAGCAAGGTTGATGCACTGCCAAAAGAGCCGCAGTCAACTATGATTTAAAGTTTGAAATGTCGTGTTTTTTTTGCAAAGTTTAGAGAGTTGCTATGACTATGAGTGGCGTTCGTTCGCGTACGTAGTGTAGGCTACACATTGTGTATTACTATTGCAGTATAATTGCAGCCCTAATTAATACGTGTACAATGTACCACCATAGAGCAATATACAGTGCATACAATGCTCTATCTATGGTACACACACACTTCGTTTGTGGGGTGTATAAAGGTAATAGCTGAATTCCCACTGATGAATAATTCAGCGTCAAGTGCGTGGCAGCCAATGGGAGCGTGTATGCAAATCTATTGACCTTTACCATCCTGGAAAAAAATCGCTAGCGGCTCCTCCCCCGCAGCGTTCGCAAACGGACAACAATCCGTGGAAAACTAAGAAACGATTCACGCATGAATCGTTATTCAAGTAATAAATGTTTAATAACAATTATAATAATAGACCATTTTTATATCACGCTTTTCACGCCCGAGGGATGTCTTAAAGCGCTTCTGACATTATGACCCCTGGTCACAGGGCCTTAAATCATTCCTTAAACAATCTCAGCTTCCCGGCTATACAGCCTGTGCGCAATATAATGCGCTACTCGACTAAACCAATCACAAGAACCATCTCTACTGCCCTCACAGGTACCTATTTACCCCTGAGGGGAGAGAAGCAATTACAGTTAAGTGTCTTGCTCAGGGACATAAGTGTCACGACCGGGATTCGAACCCGGACTCTGCTGAACAGCATCAGAGCTTGAGTTCGGTGCTGTTATCCACTCGGCCACGACACCCCAAGGGGAAACATTATCCAAACCATAACTTCGACGGGAGTCCCCCCCCCCAAAAAAAAAAAAAAAAAAAAAAAAAAAAAAACAGCTGCAGTGTTCTCAAAACAAACCAAAAATGTGACGGTTATGGTTATTGATTTATGGGGTATTGTATACTATGACCTGGCCCTACTTTTAAGACACAGTTCAGTACAAGGCAGGTTGAAAATCACACGCAACATTAATACATTAACATAAAAAAAGGACTATGTATACTTACAATTCTTTAAAATGGTCCATCCAATCGCCAACGTATAATGCTCAGAACAACTTCAATGTGCATATCGTGCATGCAGCCCTATCCCATACTTTCTCGTCAAAAGTATTCAAATAAATGTTCAGTAGTTTGTGTTTCCTTTCCTTCTGTCGTCCAATAATATGTAACTGTTTTGCAAGCGTAATGGGCGTAGCGAAGTAGCATGAAAATGTACTCACAATGTTCTTCTCTGAAAAGTTCCTTTCTTCTTGAAAAGTTCCTTTCCAAACGCTAAACGTACTGCTCAACACTTTAGAGCAAGTTGTTTAGGACAACGTACACAGAATTCTCATGAAGAACTACGACCTGTCAGAACATCACTGAACCATAATACCCAACAGTGAACTTTAAAACAAAACTCTGATTCAAATTAAACATGAGTAGCTGCAGGACTAAGTCACTTCAAGCCGAGAAGCGAGCCCCTTGTAGAGGGGCAGAAGTTCAAGGAGAATTTGATTATAACGGACTCAATTTTGCGTTGTGTTGGTGATGGCGGAATGCATGTACACTGGGCACTGTCCCTATCCGCGCAGGTACTTAACTTTCAGAACAAGCGATTTCATTGGATACACTGATGTCGTGGATAAACGTGCAGTGACAGTACTTTACATATCTGTGTTTTGATTGGTCCTATGTGATGTTGGTTCAGCTGACACTCACCATTCCTAACCAATCAAAACACAGAATGCTTACTGTTGGTCGTCTGCATCTAGTGTCCACACTGCACATGTGTGCATAGTGTGTGCGAATAATGTTGGTGTATGATTCGATCGACTGTGTGTGAAATGAATGTAGGTGAAAGGTGCATATGCAAGGGGGTTGACCTACGCTATAGGCTACTCACTGGCGTAGATCCTCGAAGTGTGACGTCAGGTTGTTAAGAGTAGAATGCACGCAGCTTTAGTCTTTGAGCTTTTTTCACTGTATTGTTGCGGGCGGGGGGGGGGGGTGAGGGGCAAACCCGGATGTCAGTTTATTGGAAAGCACTGAAAACAAATAGATTGTTGTTGACCGTAAGAGATTTGTAAAGTATTGTGCTTTACATAGCTCAAAGGAACGACTGCAGGTTGTTTAGGTCACCAATTTATTAGTTTTATTCTGTTTACTTGTAGGCCTATAAAACAAATTGTATGAAGGCTTTTTTGTGTGTGAGGTTTTCTCTTTTGTTCCCAAATTGAAGTATTCAAACAAAAAATCAAACTGTATAACAATCCAATTAAAATAAAGGATTAAATAGAAATGGTAGGTGGCAAATGGTGCGTGAAGAAAGAAAATTATGGGGATTACCGACAGACCGGTATTTTCACTTGGTGAAATGCTCAAAGTGACTCAATTAAACATCGAAGTTGCAAGAGGATAATGATAGAAATTACACTCTTATTGAATAAAATAAATGTGTGTGCTTTCATATGCCTGCAATAAAGGGCACCAGACCTGAAAATTATACCTCGTTCTCATAAATTATTTCAGAGGGAGCCGTTTCTCACACTGTGGTATAACTTTTAACAGCTCCCCAATGCTTGTTACCAAGTAAGTTGTTATGCTACAATTATTTTTGAGTAATTGCCAATAATGTCAAGTGCCTTTTAGTTACCGCGGCTCAAATCGGCTCGGTTAAAGGCAGTGGACACTATTGGTAATTACTCAAAATAATCATCATCATCAAACCTTTCTTGATTACGAGTAATGGGGAGAGGTTGATATTATAACCCACTGTGAGAAACAGCTCCCTCTCAAGTGACGTAGATTTCGAGAAAGAAGTAATTTTCCACGAATTTGATTTCAAGACCTCAAGTTTAGAACTTGAGGTCGCGAAATCAAGCATCAGAAAGCACACAACTTCGTGTGACAATGGTGTTTTTTCTTTCATTTTTATCTCGCAACTTCGACGACCGATTGAGCTCAAATTTTCACAGGTCTGTTATTTATGTATTTATGTATTCATTTAAGTCTTTTTAAGACTATTGTAAGTTGGAATGTTTTGAGTAGCAATTGTACGTTTTGTCTACACTGTGGTTAGACTATTTTGGACTTTTGTTTATATTGTCTGTTAATGTGCAGACTTGTTTTGTAGGTCATTGATTTAGGCCTCATTTGAATTTTGTCAAGTCATATTTTTTAGAGTACATTGCTAGTATTATTCCAACCATGTCTTTGCCAGAAGCTATATTAAAGTCGAATAGTGAGATAGCTAGAAACTTAACCAGTGCCTTAAAAGATTGTGTATTGGATGAAGATGAAGATGATTATTATGTCAGTCATATTTTATGTAAACGTGCTGAGGATAGCATTCATGCCATACTAGATAATACATCTGCCATTTTAAAGCTTGTCAAAAAGCCTGTTGTAGACAGTGATAAGTTACAGTCACCTGACCCTGTTACTTTTTCCCATTCAGTTAAGGTGGTTGATACTATTTTTGTGGAGGCTGAGCCACTAGTTTGTGAGCCAATTGTTATTGGAACTGCTATTTTTTGTAATGAAGAGGTGGCAGGAGGAGTTTTTGTTTCTCCTTCAGTGTATGTTTTAAATGATAGCCACTGTGCAGTTTCCCAGGGCCTCAGTATTGTTGGTAGCCACTCATTTTGTTTGCCAGATGGCAAAGCCAATGAAAAAGTAGGGAAGTCTCCCTTGTATTCAGGGATTGTAATTTATTTTCATGTACTTATGTTGGCAGTAGTAACGGTGACCATCGGTAGGCCCACAGTGTTTTTCATGTTGGGTCAGTGGCCAAATGCTATAACTTAAGTTTTTCTATAGAATTATGATGAGATAACATGCACACTTTGCTGTATTAACTTTTGTGTAAATAGCAGAGGATCGCCTGTACACTATAGGAGACAGGTTAGGATGTACGTCCGCCTCTATGAGTTGTTTAGGCTTATTGTAATTTGTGTTTAAAGGTGAAACTTTTCCACCATTTATATATACAATGTGTTGGCTATTACCTGCACATTGAGGGTAGCTTGTATCACAACACCACCTGTGTTGTGATACCTGACACGGGTCGCAAGATCCACCTCATAGGCATACCTTTTAGAATAGTCCGACCATTTTTGCTAGGTTCATATTGTATTAAAGAGTTGAGCTAAAAATAGTTCTTGTATTCACATGTTTGTGATGTACTTTTCATGGTGTAGTGAATTTGATTTTGCCATGTAGTTATATTTTAAGGGACAAGATGTTCCCATGATTATTTATTTTCTCTACTGACTTTTTGAGGATTATGGTTTTGATTTTAAGGCTGAGATACTTTGAAATACTGTCTCATGGAGTAATTTGTGGCATATACTTTTTATTCTCCACAATTTTAGTGCATTTCCAGATGTGTACCCTAAGAATTTGTTGTGATCAATGGGAATTTAATTTTCCTACTTTTGGTGTAGTTGCTAAGTGGAATAATATTTGTTGTGTCAGCAATTTTGTAGTTTTTGTACTCACTGGTCGATAGGATATTTTTGTATTACCCTTTTGAGTGAGATTTGTTTAACTGACCGTCTTCCACCATGCATTTAGCATTTTACTGACATTTATGGGACCATTTTCAGGAAAGCATTGTTTTTGTGCTAAATTGCCTACTCACTTGTTGTGGCTGCCTACTCACTTGTTGTTGCCAGAAGTAAGTTTTGCCTGCCTTTTTAAATCCAATTGTTCATGTTTAGAGTATAATCGCCTATATAAAGTAAGGTTTGATTAATGTTAATATACTCCATGATCTTTCGTGCAGTCCTATGTGCTCGTAAAAAGGGTGGTGTAGAGTTTTGTGTTGTCTTGAATCACCATCTGGTTTATGTTGTCTTATCTTAGTGTGTGGAGAAAGTTCCCTAGGTGTGTTATGTCTGTTCCACTCTGGTTGACCTCAATGTATTACATTTGCATCAACTTTGTTATTTGAGATTGGGTTAAGATTGTATGGCTTGTGTCAGTTTCTATTAGACAACCTGGTCTTAGTGAACTTTCAGTGGATATTTTTGGCTATAATATATTTTTCTGACGTATAAAGGATTTAGAATCCATCTTTTCATGATGGATCTTGTGTATCATTTGTTTTCAGATGATTATGGGTTATCTGTATAAATTGTATTTTCCTCAATAATTTTAGGTCGCACTTGTGTTTGTTTTGTTTAAACCACTCGGGTCGCGTGGTTATAAAGTAGGGAACCTGTAGGGATCCGCCAAGTGCGCCCTCATTGTTTGACTTGAATAAAGTTTACTTTTGGGGATGTCACATGACATTCACTCTCTTTTTCTATAGCTTCGACTTGGAAGAGCAACTAATGTATTTGGTCTGTGATTCTCTCTATTTGTATAGGGAGTATGGCTCTGGCCATGCTCCAAAAACCTATTTATATGGGATCATTAGAGTTGTAGAGATATTTTGTGAGTTTTATTTTGTTTTTTTACCCTCATTAATGCCCAAATTATTGTGATTTTGTAGCTCTCTATTTGGATCGTTTTATTTGTAAAACCATGTGTAGTGTGTATGCCAGGCAGCACTGTCACACACGTGCGTCAGTTAGCCTCTGTACTGTGTGTGCTGACCTTTTTGTGAACTTACACTGTGCACTGTGTAATGTTATGTAATTTGTATACTGTAGTGTTATAACTTTTTGTGTTGTTTGCTATGGGTTACCATTAAAACCTGTACAGGAGAAGTTTATTTGATATATTTTACTTAACTGTCATTGTTCATTTATTGTTATTATTGATTGTATTTTGGCGAATGCTCGTCCTTTATTAATTAGAGGACCGGCTCTCCTTACCGTGTCTCTACATTTATGTATATACCGTGTCTCTACATTTATGCATATATGTATATGGTGAGTATACTGTGAAGACTAGTTTTTGACAATATTATTACCAATGTGTCCAGCTAGTGTCTTTATACTTGCGGTGGCGGTGACTTTATCACCACCGGTTAGTTACTGACTATTCGCCTTGGACAAATTATATCGGCAAGTTAACATTTTGCGCCATTCACGTTTTGAAACAAAAATACACTTCACACCCCTGTTCCGATTTTTTTTTTTTTTTTTTGGGGGGGGGCGGGGTAAACCCCAAACTTCCCCGGCGAAAGTTATCCCACATGTGAGCTTTGTCCAATATCCGTAAAAGAACACGTTGCCTGGATCGGACGAGTTGGTCTATAAATAGCGTCTGTAACCGTTTGTTATAAAATGAATATAGTTAGAAAGATGTTTTAAAAGTATAATACAATGATCTACACAAAAAAATATCTCTCGAAATTTCGTGTTTTTTTTCTGTTAAATCGTCGACTAAAACAGTCGGCCATTACGGGAGTCAAATTTTTTAACCCCATAAATGGCCGACCCTGTTTCTTCGCGACGTAAAAGGAAAACCGTGAAATTCCGAGGCATATGTTTTTGCGGATCATTATATTCTACTTTTAAATTATCTATCTAACCATAATGCACTACACAACAAACGGTTTCAAACGCTTTTCAAAGACCAACTCGACCGATCCAAGGCAACGTATTCCTTTAACATGGCAGCTCTGGGAAGACATATGCATCCTAAGGCGTACAGCCTTGGATCGGTCGAGTTGATCAATGAAAAAGCGTTTGTAACCGTTTGATATGAAATGCACATAATGGTTAGAAAGAACTAACACGGTCGGCCATTTTGTGGAGTCAAAAACTTGAGTCCACTTCGGCGTGTCGTGTCAGTCCACGACGTAAAATATTTGTGTGGAGCATGTGTGGAGCATTGTGTTCTACTTTGAAAACATCTTTCCAACCATAACGCATGTCATACACATACTTTTTCAAACTCTTTTTATAGACCAACTCGTCCGCTCCAGAAGGCAACGTGTCCCTTCAATCACTGCAATCATGATTTATTATATAATTTTCTCAAACCCGTATGGGATAATATTTCACCATTAAAGAGTTCAAAGGTCAGACGAAATAATGTGCAGTTCGATCTCCTGCAAGTAGCCTTTTCTAGAATTGTTTATGTTTTCATCTCTACATGGTTGGTGGTGCACTTTGCTACACTTCTAGATTAGTTCTCATCTCCCTTTTTATGTACACGCACAGCTTAAAGACCAGCTGTTAAAGACAATGGACATTATTGGTAATTGTCAAAGACTAGTCTTCACAGTTTGTGTATCTCAACATGTGCATAAAATAACAAACCTGTGAAAATTTGAGCTCAATCGGTCGTTGAAGTCGCGAGATAATATTGAAGAAAAAAAACACCCTTGTCACACGAAATTGTGTGCTTTCTGATGCTTGATTTCGAGACCTCAAATTCTAAACTTGAGGTCTTGAAGTCAAATTCGTGGAAAACTACGTCACTTCAGAGGGAGCTGTTATATTGTCAACCTCTCCCCATTACTCGTAATCAAGAAAGGTTTTATGATGATATTTACTTTGAGTAATTACCAATAGTGTTCACTGCCTTTAACCAGTATTCATATTTTTCCGGAAGACCGTAAATTGATCGCTAGCAAGACCAGCATGCACCTCATTTAGCAACCCTATTTTCATGGCCACCGTCACTTATAAAGAGGGCTTTCGGGCAAAAGCGCACCATAAGCATGGAGGAAGAATGTGCCATAAGTAAGTATAAAGTCTATGATCATAGTAGGGTGCACAGCAGTTTTAGTGCTTGCGCAATTGTATTTTGCGAAAAGGTCTATAATACTTCAGCAGTTAGAGCTACCCTCAAGCGTTTACATGATACCCGTTCTTCCACGTTGCTTGAGCCGAAAGAGTTCAGGCAAGTTTGACGAAAGTCTGCAATTTTACAGTCTGACATTTTGAAAAGCGTTTTCATCTTTTGTTACTGCACAGCTTAACACCTATAAAGTTCACCCATGTTTGTGTAGTATTTAGGTGTTTGTTAAATAGTTGATTGATAGCCAACAGTGAAACAGTCCTTCATTCAGCAATGTGCAGACAGTATTCATTTTGATTTTAACCCAAATACATCGAGTTCTGCAAACAAAAAGTTCAGACAGTATTATCGTCTTTGTTTTTCTTCTGTAACTGTGAGCATTGTCCTTGACTTCGTTGTATAAGCCGTCTGTAAACAAGGGTTCGGTTTAAAGACCCAAATCTCCACCAAGGACTTTTAAAATGCATTGTACTATGTAAGCTCCGGCATAGCTAGAACTAGAAGAATGCCCATTTATATTGGGTGCATTTCTACCCCGCGGTGCTCACTCGGGTGAGCCCATGACAAGAGCTAAACGAACGACCATTCACCGCTCTCGTAGTGACGTCGTTTACCTGGGGCCAGCCCCCAAGTGACCCACTCCACAAGCAGGGCACTGGGGGGGCTGACCTGGGTAAGCCCCTGGAATGACGTCAAAAGCTATTCGAACGCACCGGGGCAGACCGGGGATGACACAGGGAAGCAAAACGAACGCACCCACTGGTCCCGACAAGCCATTGATTTTTCATTGTATATAGGGGTCCGGTTTCGACTGTGCTTATTATAGCCGGTGACTGCTATCATCAGAATGAAGGGGCTGGTGCCATACCGGCCTGCGGATGGTGATCCCGGTAGAATTATTATAGTAAAAGGGAAAAACCCATGTTTTCACCTCGGTAAAAAAAGAAAAAGTATAATATAATCTAATGACGTTGCTTTAATACCGGACTGGAAATCATCTGACCAGTTTATAATAAAACGCCTGGTGAAGAAATCATACTTTATTATAAACTCCCGGTGTTTTTTATTTTTAGTCTCAACTTAACTCCAAACAAAGTATAAAAGGCACTTGACACTATTGGTAATTACTCAAAAGAATTATTAATGTAAAACCTTACTTGGTAACGAGTAATGAGAGCTGTTGAAAGTATAAAACATTGTGAGAAACGGCTTCCTCTGAAGTATAACGTAGTTTTTGAGAAAGAAGTAATTTTCCACGAATTTGATTTCGAGACATCAGAGATGTTGAAGTCTCGAAATCAAGTATCTGAAAGCACACAACTGGTTGTGACAAGGGTGTTTTTTTTCTTTCGGTCATTATTATCTCGCAATTTCGACGACCATTGAGCTCGAGTTTGAGGTTTGCTATTTTCTGCATTTGTTGAGATACACGAAGTGAGAAGACTGGTCTTTATACCAGCTTGCACGAGGGTCGAGTAAAATCAGCCAACTTTCGAGCTGTGAATGCTGGCACGGCCTATGATTAGATTGAACCGGTCCCATTGGGGCTTTCCCTTTCAAGGGCGATTTAATAGTCAACGGCGATCTGCCAGATTAATTTTGTATCAACAACAACAGGAAAGATAGTTTCAGCAACCTGATTCCTCAACTTCAATTGGGAACAGTTAGAACATCAGGAGGGCCATCCCAACGTTAATTGTCACTCCTTTACAAAATAAATTGCCGCCAAGCTTGTTGACAGACACTGAATCATACCATTTTTCCAAAGGGCCAAGCTAAAAATCCTAAAGTCCACAAAAGCCCAAACACAAAACAAGTCACACTGCACAACCAACAAAAGGGAACTTAACGTGGTGAGACAAATGAACAATATAAAAAGAGAGAGAAAAAAAAAAAACCAAACAATAACCGCCACAAACTGACTCGCACCAGAACCAACCTTCCAAACATTTATGTCTGAAAAACTGTAAACATGTCGAGGAAATAAATCATTAGGAGAAAGTCTGTCCCCAATGGGAAATTAACATGGACTGTAAGGAGGATGGTTCAAAAGAGGGCGCCGCCTATCAGAACAAAGTGTGTACACAGGGTGCGTTCGTTAGCTCCCTGGGTCTACCCCGTGGTGACGTCGGTTACCTGGGGCCAGCCCCCAAGTGACCCACTCCACAAGCAGGGCACTGGGGGCTGACCTGGGTGGGCCCCTGGAACGACGTCAAAAGCTATTCGAACGCACCGGGGCAGACCGGGGATGACCCAGGGAAGCTAAACGAACGCACCCACAGTTCGCCTTATAAAGGGTGCGTTCGTTTAGCTTCCCTGGGTCGACCCCGGTGTGTGGCGGTTTTTTATCCCAGGACGAACGTGGGTAATTATCTGCACACGTTCGTCCTGGAAAAAGAAAACGCCACACACCGGGGTCGACCCGGGGAAGCTAATCGAACGCACCCTACGACTGGGCCCCTGTCTTTATCCGCAAGGTAAAGACAGGTCGCTGCCGCTAGATCAAGTGATTCCCGATTGGATACAATGCACGTGCAGTGACATAGATGCCCAAATAGTCACTGCTCTCAAGTCCGCAATGGAATTTGACTGTGTATCTGTATTTGAAATGACCGAGGTCCGAGGTCAAACTACACGCCAGTTTTGCAATTTTTGAGGCCGGTCTCCCGGCGTTATTCACGAGCCTCAAAGAATGACGTCAGACGTTCAGGCTAGCCAATCTCCCCATAAGGCGATTTCTAATGGCCCTTTTCACAACCACGGCTTTGGCTTTTGACTCGGCTCAGGCTATAGCTTGGCCCCGCGGTTGTTTTGTCAAATAGTGCGCGTGCTTCGCGTACATGCTCAGGGCACTAGACAAGAGAACGGAGCCCGAAGCCGGAGACCGCGAAGCCGAATCCGAAGCCGTGGATTCGAAAAAGGGCCTAAATGATACAAACTTCTTCTGATAGCGCCCTCTTTTGAATTTCTTCCTTCAGCGCATGAAGTGGCCGGCCCTACAAAATTGGTAGTTAAGTGACAAAATAAATAAATTGAGTTACATTTACAGCTGATTTGTTGCATCATAAGTTTTATTTTGGTGTAGGTTTGAACCATGTGGCTTTTGAAAAACATCAACGCCGTTTTCACAACGCGGCGACCAGCACCATTTGATAAAAGCTCACACAGGTAGTTTAGAATGCGCCATGGCGTGTACAAAATTAAGCAAAATATTATTATGGATACAATTTATTTTCCTTACGTGTTCTCCCCTTTAAAAAAAAAGGTACTAAAGAATGTTTGCCCACAAGGAATCCTGCTGCTTTATGGCAAAAGTTCAGAAAGCAACAGCGCAGATGTTGAAACCTGACTTCTTGTGAAAGTCAAAGGTCACCGATAGCCTTTAAACTTGATTGATTTTTTTATTTTTTTTATTTTTTTTTTGGTGGGGGGGGGGGGGCTGCCAGCCATTTGTTAACAGAGAACAGTGAATAGCCTTCGTGTATAGTTTTCGGATAGCCTACCTCTTTTTTTGTCATGCAAGTTCGTCCCAAGGAGTTAAAGGTTACAAGCCGTATGGAGCACAAGAACAAACAAATAATATTTTAAGTGGAAAGAACTTAGGGTAGGGGAGCTGAAGGTAGGAACTTGAATTGATAATATCTTAGGACAGTCTAGATTGTAGGATGGAGGGAAACACGCACCAGCCAGCAAGGAGTTTAGGTCCAACCAAAAAGATCAGTACGTGAAGTAAAGCTGTTTGAATAATTGCTCCTTGTTCTATGTCTCGGCAGACCAAGAGTGTGTGAACGAGGAAGCAGAAAGTTTGGTTTCACGCTCAAAAACGTTCCATAGGTGGAACTAGGTCAAACATTACTAGTGGCACATCTTTATGAAAATATCTGTAGCAGACAACGGCTGGCTACAAACCCAGGGTGGGAATTATAGGGGTTGTAACGTTGATCCCAATACTTCTGTAGCCCAGAGCTCAAAAGGTGATAGCGCCCTCAAGGCTGGAACAGGTGAAAGCGCCCTCAATTGACTGGAGATGTCCAGGCCATGTGAGAGTGTTTTATGGCAGACATGTTTGTTGTTATGCATGTCATGTAAAAGTTTGCTCATCGTTTTGTTTTTGAAATATAATAGTTGAGGGAGAAATAATAACCTCCTGTTAGCAGGTTTTGTGTTCCTGCAAACCAGTAAAGATTTATTGGCAGTTGTTGGCTCTCAGGTAAGAGTTGGTTTTATTATAAATCATTTCCTAAAGAGTTTTCAAGCCTCATGTTTTTCACATGTGCTTATGGATGATCGTTTTGGTTAAATCTGGGGGATACTGCAAATAATTATATGGCTTGTTTTTAAAGGTTTATAAAGCATATTAATGTCCAGCAAATAGTGATTGCATTTTTGTGGATATTTTGCTCTCAGATCTCAGATCTACAATCTTAGATCTTCTCTATGAATAATCAGCTTCTCAAGTTGAATAAACTCTAAACTGTTGGAGTGTTGGTACTTGGTGACGAATGAAACTGCGGACCTTCCACATCTGGACTCGCTGTCTGCTGGACTGTGGAATGCGTGGACTGCTGGACTGGGTCTAGACGTACTACCTAGCTGCAACAAGTTTCCCCGGGACTTCTGAACTATTTGACCTACTGCGTACCTACATCTGTACATGTAGCTGCAAGGTGTCGAGTGGAGGAGGAATCACAGTGCCTGTATCCTTGATATTAATCGCGGAATTGAACTCGTGAACTGATAAATCGGATATTAATCGCGGAAGTGAACTCGTGAACTGATAAATCTAGGATCCTAGTGTTTTGAGATTGTTTATTACTATTGGCCAATAGTTAGTATACAGCTGTTAGAGTTTTATTGCAGTTTGCAATTTTTGCTAAAAGTTAAAGTTTGTTTAATATCTTGACGTAGAAAGAGCTGTGAAGAGCATTAAAAGTGGTTGTTTAAAAGTTAAATTCTTTTGCGCTGAGTCAGTTCGTGTGTGTGTTACATAATTGGCGACCTTGCCAGGACCTACTCGAAAAGTAGAGGCCTGAAACTAAAAAACATCTGCTCGTGCAAGTTGAATTATTAAATATATTTTAGTGTTCTTCATAGCTGGTGTTTAAACAGGTTAATTTTTAGTGATTTCATTCTGAGAGTCAACAACTGATTTGTGTGTTGCATAATTTGTGCATTGCATTGTCAAATTCAAACGTGCCGCAGCATGCAAGTTTTTTTTTGATATTGAAATCTTGTTTTGTGTTAATTCAATCGTAAATACAAAATGCCTGACTGTTCAGCAGAGCTTCGGGAATTAGGTTTGTCATGGTGCAAAAAGGAAGATTTACGTGTTACTCATTGTTTTCTTCTTGTCAGTGCAACCACGGTACATTCTCCCACAGATGACATAGCCCTTGCTTTATATCAGACCATAAACCATCTCGCTAGTGTTTCGCGCCAGGATAGAGACAGCCAAACTCTTCTTCTCGTCGAATTTGACCTTGCCATGAAGGATGTCGAACTTCCTCTTGATGGGAGGATTCGACTTGATATTTCCGATGAACAAATTGTGTTCACAATTCAACAATTTAACTCCCCTCGTGAAAAGGTAACAATAGCGGACTTAATGTCGCGAGGTTTGCTGCCGTCGTCGTCCAAAGACTTGCCATCCTCAGCAGAGAAACAACCTGAAAATCATGGAGAAGAAATGAAATCCACAGCAAATGGATCAAAGGATGTTGCAGTGGGGTTGAGAGAGGCGCTGTCTATGTGCAAAATATCAAACAGCCGAAGACTTCCTTCTTTTTCTGGATCTAAGCAGCCAGCCCGAGATGAAGAAACCTTTGATCTGTGGGTGGAAATTGTCCATGGGCAATTAGAAGAGGAAAGCGATGAAGGAGAGAAGAGAAAGAGACTAAGAGAAGCACTGCGTGCCCCAGCTGCCAATATGATCACTGACTATAGGAGAGACAACCCACAAGCCACAGCAGCTGATTACCTAACTGCTTTAGAACTTGCATTTGGTGACACACAATCAGCAGAGGAGTTGGGAATCAAGTTTCATCAGCTACATCAGAAGAAAGAAGAAAAGCCCTCAGACTTTCTGACACGCCTTCAGGGTCTTCTTCGGAAGCTGATTCGAAAAGGGGGTGCACTACCGGATTCAGCAAACTCACTGCTGTTGTCTCAGTTCATTCGTGGAACACTATACAACGACATGATGCTTATCAACCTCAGACTGAAGGATAAAGTGAAAACACCACCTACGTATCTATCTCTTCTTCAGATGGTGAGGAGAGAAGAGGCCGAACAAGCAGAAAAGATCAGCCATAGAGAGCCCGAGTCTGTTTCCAACCCATCTGCAGTCTCCATCCCACAACAACAACCTAAAACACAGGCCAAAAGTTGTAAGTTTGACCAGAGAGGTGATAAAGGCAGAGCAAATCAGCGTCCAAACTTTTGTTTCAAGTGTGGTTTGGAAGGCCACTACCGTCCCAAATGTGCCAATCCATCGGACCCAGATAAAGTCAGCGAAAGGTTTATCCAATTCTATCTTCAGGGAAACGGGAAAGGGCATTCCAAAGAGGCCGATGCGATGCCCCAACAGAACTAAGGCCATGCAGTACTCAACCAAGTTACCAATGTCAAGCCGACACCGACATTCCAGAGGGACTGATTGGGGGACTGACCATCAGGACATGCAAGGTGGATGGGGTAGAGACGAGTGCACTTGTAGATAGTGGTTCCCAAGTGACACTCATTTACAAGAAGTTTTTTGATACACTTGAAAGATCACTGTACCCGCTAAAAGATTTAGTGTTGTGGCATGGTGGTGATGATCTTATGCCATACTTAGGATGGACTGAAATCAACCTTGGGTTCAACGAGAAATTCTGTGGTACACAAAAGATGTTTCGAACTCTTGCTCTGGTTGTCCCCGATAGCAGAAGTGCTGTTGATTACCAGCTGATAGTTGGTACAAATGCTGGAGTATTCAAGGACTGCTACTCAGAGGTGCAGCGTGACTCAAGTGGAGTGACGATTGATGCAGTTTGTGATAAAATATATGAAGATATCAGATGTTCGACAAAAGCAGGCCCTGATGGTTTACTTGGGTATGTCAAACTCAAAGCCAGAGGCAGAGTGGAGATTCCAGCTGGGTCAACCAAACAAGTAGTGGGAGTGATCAGAAATAAATGTGGGAAGTCTGTTACCGGATTACTGGATTCATTTGTCCCAAATAAGCTACCTGGAGGGATAGAGGTTTCTTGCTCGCTTTGTACTATCAAGAGAGGGTTTAGTAAAGTAAAGGTCTGCCTCACAAATCAAAACCAGAACAACAGGCCTGTTATTTTGTCTCGAAGATGTATTGTAGCAGGGGTGTACCTGACATCATGGGTAAGTGACACAAGCAGCGAAACCAGTGATGTTCCGAATCCATCTTCATCTGGAGTGGTACAATGTAAGGTGACATCGTCAACAGTGAAGACACCGAACCAGACTTCACCGAGCCCAAAGTGTTCAATTACAGAAGAGGAATTCCGGAAATTACCTTTTGATTGGGGACCGATAGATGCCAAGGAGAAAGAGCGACTACTAAAGATTGCATTTCAGAGAGCTGAAGTTTTCTCTACACATGAGTGGGATATTGGTGTGACTACTGAGGCGTATCATGAAATTCGACTGAACAATGATGAGCCGTTTCGGGAAAGATCTCGACGGGTTGCTCCAAGGGATTTGCAGGATCTGCGAGACCACATCCAGAGTTTAGTTGACATAGGAGTGATCACTGAGTCGAGAAGTAGATATGCTTCACCCATTGTTATTGTCCGTAAAAAGAATGGACAAATACGCCTGTGTATCGACTATAGGACTTTGAATGCACGAACAATTCCAGACCAATATGCCGTCCCACTTGTTCATGAAGCATTAGACTGCCTACATGGGTGTAACTGGTTCTCCGTCATTGATCTCAAGTCCGGATATTATCAGATACCAATGAACCCAGAGGACAAGGAGAAGACAGCCTTTGTGTGCCCCGTTGGGTTTTACCAGTTTGAGAGGATGCCACAAGGTGTAAAAGGGGCTCCCGCAACTTTTCAAAGGTTGATGGAGAGGTGTATGGCGGGTCTGAACATGTCGGAAGTATTGGTGTACATGGACGACATCATTGTATTTTCTTCGACGTTGGAGCAAATGGAAGAGCGACTTGCTAAGGTGTTCGACCGTCTTGCAGAGTTTGGCTTGAAGGTTTCTCCGAACAAATGCCAGTTTTGTTGTACTTCTGTGCGATACCTCGGCCATATTGTCTCTGGAGAAGGAGTTCAGACTGATCCTGGGAAGGTAGAGGCGTTGAAAACTTGGGCTCGTCCAGACAATGTCCGTCAACTGCGATCCTTTTTAGGGTTTGCGAGTTATTATCGTAGATTTATTGAAGGGTTTTCTGTTGTGGCCAAACCTTTGTTTCAGCTGACGGGGGGTGTTCAGAAGAAGGACTCTGTGACTAAGGAAAATTCTGTCAACCCGAGAGCTCCATTTGGACCACGTTGGACACAAGATTGTGAAACAGCATTTCAAACCTTGAAAGAGCGGCTTTGTACTGCACCTGTGTTAGCGTTTGCAGATATGGTCAGTCCTTTTATTCTACATACAGATGCCAGTCGTGACGGCCTAGGAGCAGTTCTCTGTCAGGAAATAGATCACAAAGTACGACCTATATCATATGCTAGCCGCAGTTTGAGCCCGGCGGAGAAAAACTATCCAGCTCACAAGTTGGAGTACCTCGCCCTAAAGTGGGCTGTAACTGAAAAATTTAAAGACTACTTGTACTCGGCCCAGGGTACCAAGATCTACACAGATAACAACCCGCTCACGTATATACTTACCTCAGCGAAATTGGATGCGACCGGACACAGGTGGCTAGCAGCATTGGCCACGTTTGATTTTACAATTCACTACAAGCCGGGTCACTGCAACCAAGATGCTGATGCTTTATCACGGAGACCTGACCCAAATTCTGTCGGTGGTGGAGAGTTTAACCAGGACGAGATGATCCGTGATCTTGAGACACGTTTAAAAGAGGACAGTGAGGAGAGATACCAGACCTGTGGCAAGGAACAAGTTGATGCGATCTGTGCTCGTTATCTTGCTGGTGATGTTGTTAGTCCATCTTCAAACGGTGATGATGATCTACCTCTCGTGTACTCCATGGCAATGAGTGCCGAAGCAGTTCCGTCAAACTACTGCAATCCAGACACTGAGACAAAGATGGTCGGTCTGGATAATGTTGATTGGAGGAAGGAGCAAGAAGCTGATGCAGATATTAGTCAACTTATCAAGTTTGTCAAAGATGGGGTACGACCCAAGAGATCTGATGATTTCTCCAAGGACTTGAACATTATGCTCGGCCAATTCAATCGTCTTGTTCTGAGAGATGAAACATTGTATCGAAGATCAATGGACTCCAACGGTCTTGCCAGATTTCAGTTGGTATTACCCAAGAACTATAGAACCAAAGCAATGAAAGGCCTGCATAATGACCTCGGACATCTTGGTGTAGAGAGAGCAGTCACTTTGGTTAGACCAAGATTCTACTGGCCAAAGATGGTGTCTGACGTTGAGGAGTGGATCCGATGTTGCGAAAGATGTGTGACGCATAAGACACCCACCAAGATCTCCGCTCCTTTGGTGAACATCTCAACTACTTACCCATTGGAGTTGGTTTGCATAGACTTTTTGAAACTTGAACAGGACCGAAGTGGTGCTCAGTACATTCTAGTCATCACTGATCATTTCTCTCGGTATGCTCAAGCATATCCGACAAAGGACAAATCATCTCGAACAGTTGCCAGGTTGCTATGGGAGAAGTACTTTTTGCATTATGGTCTACCTACCCGATTGCATTCAGATCAAGGACGTGAATTTGACAACAAACTCATCAAGGAACTGACTGGGATGTTGGGTATAAGCAAATCACGGACTACGCCCTACCACCCTCAGGGTGACCCTCAACCTGAGAGGTTTAACCGGACACTGTTGAGCATGATGGGGACTTTGCAGAATGAAGACAAGCAGCACTGGAGTAAGCATGTTAGCTCCCTGGTACATGCTTACAATTGCACTCGAAATGATAGCACTGGATTTTCCCCATACTTCATCATGTTTGGAAGGGAAGCCAGGCTTCCTATTGATGTTTCCTTTGGTACATCTCCTGATGGTGTAACGAACAAGGACCACTCGAAGTATGTTCAAGAGTTGCGAAGTAATCTAGAAAGTGCATTTAAGCGAGCATCAGAAGAGTCGGCCAAGTCTGCGACAGCAAACAAGCGAAGGTATGACCTGAAAGTGCGAGGAAATGAACTTCAGACTGGAGATCGTGTCCTTATCAGAAATGTGGGTTTGAAAGGTACTCATAAGCTAGCTGATAAATGGGGACAAGATGTGTACCTCGTTGTTTGCAGACATAGTGACAATATACCAGTCTATAAGCTCAAACCAGAAGCTGGTGAGGGTAAGATTAAGACACTTCACAGGAACATGATTCTTCCTATTGGAATGCTCACAGGTGAACCCAAGCAGCCGCCCTCTGAGAAGGTACATCGACCCATAACGAGACAGTCAAAGAAACCCGAAACTGTGCAGTGTGACCCCGGTGATCCAGAAAGAGAACTTGAATACATAGAGTCAGACTCCGAGGAATCTGATGTAGTGGTTGTGTGGCCCAAGAAGCGAGACTCTACTGTACAGCCCGATACCCAATCTAGTGCACAAAACATCCTGATAGATGAAGGTTCAATTGACTTTGGACCACAGGTTAGTGCACATGATGGAAATTCTTCAGTTGAAGTAGAGTCGACATTGAGGGAAGCGGCAGAGGAGTTTGTTCCCTATTCCCAGTTTTTGAACTCTGAAAGATGTTCGATTATGGATCCTGCTGAGGAGACACCCTATATGGACACCCAAGCCGAACTCTCTAGTGATACCGAACCGAATGTGAACCCTTGCCCTGAAGACTGTCAGCTGAAAACCATTGACGATGTCCATGATGATGGCATTCCTGTCACCCTAGACCCCAGTGTTGATGGAGACACATTGTCACTTCCTTCAATGAATGGGATGGATGAAGATGGTGTTTGCGTCAGCAGTCATGATGTCCAGAGCAGTGGTCTAACTTCAAGCGAGGATGATCTCAAGCAGATACCAGCAGATGATCTTACAGTGTCCGACCCCCCACCTGGTGATAGTTTGGATCCTGAAGGGATTGGCAGCGATGCTGATGATCATGAACCCCATGAATTAGAGGTTGTTGAGGCTACACCTGTTGAGATTACTGAGGACAATGTTAATCAAAGCCCGATTACATCACAGCCTGAGCTTAGCCTACAAGATGCTACGTTTCCATCGGATATCTCTGTGGAACAAGTTGTGGAGGAGGTTGAATCAGAGAATCTTGAAGATGACCAAGGTGCATTCCCGAGTTCCCGCCCCTCCAGAGTACGAAAACTCCCTCAGCGATTCACTTACGACACGCTAGGTCAGCCTACCTACAGTTTGTCAGTTACCCCTACGTTTGGAGATTTCGTTCCAGCACTTAGCAGATTTTTGTTTGGGACCAGACGAAATGAATGCATCGGGACGATGCAGCGAGTTTAGAAGGGGAGGATGTAGCCCAGAGCTCAAAAGGTGATAGCGCCCTCAAGGCTGGAACAGGTGAAAGCGCCCTCAATTGACTGGAGATGTCCAGGCCATGTGAGAGTGTTTTATGGCAGACATGTTTGTTGTTATGCATGTCATGTAAAAGTTTGCTCATCGTTTTGTTTTTGAAATATAATAGTTGAGGGAGAAATAATAACCTCCTGTTAGCAGGTTTTGTGTTCCTGCAAACCAGTAAAGATTTATTGGCAGTTGTTGGCTCTCAGGTAAGAGTTGGTTTTATTATAAATCATTTCCTAAAGAGTTTTCAAGCCTCATGTTTTTCACATGTGCTTATGGATGATCGTTTTGGTTAAATCTGGGGGATACTGCAAATAATTATATGGCTTGTTTTTAAAGGTTTATAAAGCATATTAATGTCCAGCAAATAGTGATTGCATTTTTGTGGATATTTTGCTCTCAGATCTCAGATCTACAATCTTAGATCTTCTCTATGAATAATCAGCTTCTCAAGTTGAATAAACTCTAAACTGTTGGAGTGTTGGTACTTGGTGACGAATGAAACTGCGGACCTTCCACATCTGGACTCGCTGTCTGCTGGACTGTGGAATGCGTGGACTGCTGGACTGGGTCTAGACGTACTACCTAGCTGCAACAAGTTTCCCCGGGACTTCTGAACTATTTGACCTACTGCGTACCTACATCTGTACATGTAGCTGCAAGGTGTCGAGTGGAGGAGGAATCACAGTGCCTGTATCCTTGATATTAATCGCGGAATTGAACTCGTGAACTGATAAATCGGATATTAATCGCGGAAGTGAACTCGTGAACTGATAAATCTAGGATCCTAGTGTTTTGAGATTGTTTATTACTATTGGCCAATAGTTAGTATACAGCTGTTAGAGTTTTATTGCAGTTTGCAATTTTTGCTAAAAGTTAAAGTTTGTTTAATATCTTGACGTAGAAAGAGCTGTGAAGAGCATTAAAAGTGGTTGTTTAAAAGTTAAATTCTTTTGCGCTGAGTCAGTTCGTGTGTGTGTTACACTTCACTTCTGCATGCCAGAAAGCCAACTGTGTTGAGAAGTACATTATTTCATCAGTCTGTCGTTGACACCCTCAACCATGTGCATCAGAATAATTGCCACCTAATAAAATACAACTGATACAAATGCCACTCAGTATTTTCTTGACTTGATGCTCTATTAATTTTACCGCATAACAATATTGTACACTCATGTCAATTTGGGATGGTAATCGTTGTTTGGTATAGAAGCAGTTGGCAGCATCGCAGCTGTAATATCATTTGTTTTTTCTTAGTATGTTTTTTTATTGTTGTTAAAGTGAAGCATAATGGCCAGGCTAGTACGATTTTGCGCAGAAAAAAGGAAAAAGAAGATTGATGCTTGGAATTTTCATCTTTGAGGGGGCAAAGCCACTAATTTCGTTTTGAAAAGGGTATTTCGATTGGAACATTAATTTGCAGTCACCAACGTCTCAATAGCACTAGGATAGTCACCTGGTGAAAGGTTTTTAAAGGAAATAATAAAATGTCGAGCACATTGATACGGTTATTGAAAAATGCATACCTGCCAACTTTGGGGAATCAAAAAGAGTTGTATACCCTTAGGCACCATGATGCACTTGTTGTAAAAATTGCACCTGATGCCAAATTAGAACTGACATGTTCATGCATACCAGACATGCAATTACTGTGAAAGTATTAAACACCTGGATTGGAACATTTAAAAGTCTACTGGAAAGTGTTGAAGGGTGTGGCAGGAGATTCTGTTCCCCGGAGATTTGGTCCCCCATTTTTAATAATAATATGACAAACTGTACAATCTTATTTTTAAACATTTTTTAAGGGTGACCTCTTTTGAATCATCCTCCTGAAGCTCACGTAAATTTCCCATTTGGGGACCGAATGTCCGGCAGACAGAATTCCTTTGGACATGCTTTCTAAATGTAAAAAGTTAAAAAACCACCCGTTTTGTCTGCCATACCACTCTTGCAATATCCATATAATTATGGCGGACAATTCTTTTTGTAGTGAAAGACGGCTTCTTTCAACTCGATTGAGAGTGAAAGTCAGTCCAATCTCACTAAAAAACAAGGAGTGGAACAGATTGACTTTAACTCTCAAAAGAGTGGAACTGACACCACTCGGACAAGAGAATGAAATTTTCACTCTTTAACATTTATATTTTGGGAGAGTGGGCACCAAGGCCAAGTCATTAGGCAACAGAGGCAATGACCTTTATTGGCCCCTTGCACGCGCGTCACAAAAATGGCGCATCCAAGATTATTCTGATGAGGACGTCAGGTGAAATGGGTCAATACAGCCTGCTTGTAATTCCAGGCTTGGATTGAAGTTAAAAGTTGAAAACATCATTAATAGTATAATATTTCGTACAAGACTTTAGTCGTGATTATTTTCGTGTTTTTTTCCCAGCACCATTCCGCACACAAATTGATTGTGCTTTTATCGGCTCTGAACGTCTATGGTTAGACGTTTTACAAGCCCATAGAGAGGGAGCTATTTAAAATAACGGGTCAAGACTGCCTCTCGGGGATGTACACATCTGCATGAGGTTGATAACCTCTTCCGGAATTTCTAGGCCTCTAGACTTGTGGACAAGTCGTTAACGTCTGTCGCGATGAAATTGTTCCGACTCTCTCCGCGATTCCCGCCACACTGGCGATATTCTCGAGATACTTCCGGCCAACCACGCGAGCTCTCCTGAGCTAGTAGTCAGCAGCCAGCAGCTTCGCGCGCGAGGGCAGTTGATCTAGTAGGAGTGATCTCGCAAAAGCAGTGTTCGATCGCGGAAACCTGGATCATTACGCCACCACCAAGACTCGACTATCTTACAGCGACAAACCATTAACGACTTGTTCACAAGTCTAAGGTACAATGGTGGTCTCAGATGTTTTCAACCAACTGTCAGCATTGTGTGTCCATTATTACATCAACACGTTGTGGGGTCTGGGACAGTTTTTGTTACTAAGGAAACAACTTGTGGGTACAAAAATAGTACTGGCGCAGTCTTTCTCGAAGGCTCGAGTTACAAAAACGTAATTCCCCAAAAATATAAATAAAAACTAGAACTCATGAAATTAAACGAACAAAATTGAAAGATTTTATTGACACTTGTGTCTTTAAGCGAGACACTTAACCACTGCTCCGTCCTTCGGATTGGATGTATCGCCGTTGGTCCCATGTGTTGTGTAATCGCATGTAAAAGAACCCAGTGCACCTCTCGAAGAGAAGGGTTCGCTCCGGTTTTCCTGGCTGTGGCTGCTGACGAGGCCGTACCCCTTGTATAAGGGGCTAAATAATTGGGTCTCAGGATTCATCATTGCAATTTCTGAAACTGTATTTTCTATATTATTCGGCGCCTTGAGTGCCTTGTTTTGGCTTGTTTTGGTAGACACGTGCGCTGTCTGTGTTTGCATAGACCTTATCGCAAATACCAATGCGCAAGCGCAGACTGTCGAATGAGGTGCATTGTGGGATACATATGGATCAAATTTGGATACCAGCAAGACCACAATGCACCTGATTCCAAGCTTTACGCGCGCGCCCCGGTATTTGCGAAATGGTCTATTCCATAGACCTTATCGCAAATACCGGGGCGCGCGCGTAAAGCTTGGAATTAGGTGCATTGTGGTCTTGCTGGTATCAAATTTTTATCCATATCTATCCCACAATGCACCTCATTCAACAGTCTGCGCTTGCGCATTGGTATTTGCGATAAATAGACCTTATTGCAGATAGCAATTTTGAACAACTGCGCATGTGCGCGCAAAGGACTGTGGGAAAAATTTGGCACCTCGCTCAAAAAAGTATAAACAACGTTCAACGTTCGTACACGATCGATCGGTTTGCAAAATGGATGTGGCAGGAGTGACCGAGAAAGAGCTGCTTGATAGAATAAATAGTTCTGCCATAGACGAACTAAGGTAATCTTTAGCTAAAGTGAATGTGCCAAGACACAGTAGTTAAAGACAAACTCCAAAGGCGACATTTTTTCGCGATAAAATTACTGTTTTAGGTTTGCCCGTCGCCGTCTGTAGGGCGTCTGACATTGACAAGGTCAGACTCAATGGCGAGAAGTTGCAACACGGATCAGTGACCCTTTCCCGCAACCATCAGTCACCCTCGAGGGATCGGAAATAACAACCAAAACTTCCCACCAGTGACTCCGATTTGTGCTGATAAATACTTCGACAAAAGCATGGACGACCTCCATGACAAAAGTAAGACATTTTTTTCTGTTACAAAACAGAGAAACATTGCCAAGGTCATGATGATCGAGGACTGTCATGACTGTTTTACAAAAAATACAATCATTTCTTATTCCTGGTATAGACTAGAGTCTATATATAGCTCTATGGATAAAGCCCATCGATGGTTAAATTGTCTTGATTCGATTGTATCTGTAATTGGTTATGATAGACTAATAAAAAGCCATATTGAGAGGACTATGTATACAGTAACTCGCTTTTATTTTCTTTATAAATAGTAGGCTATATTTGTACATCTGTTAAACCTGATTCTAAATTTATATACTGATAGGTCTCATTTTGTAGTTTAAGTGGGGGAAAAGTCATTTCAAACCTTGCCATCAAAGAAGAAGTATTGTGAGCACTTAAATGTGATTCTCTGCAAACTCTACATCTTCAAAATTTGGATTTAAATTAACAAGTAAGTAGACTGGCACTGTGGTCAGGTGGTTCAGGGCCCACTAATAATGGGTTCAGTACTGCCAGAGGCAATTTGTAATGTATTAAGCTGTCTCATGACTTCACAAAGCCAACATTAAAACGATTGATTTTTATTAAGCTGCAGCCAACTTTGGCAAACACGTCATGCATGTCAGAGTCCTTGTTCACAAAAAGACTCTAGAAGAAGGGTCAGACTATCTGCTACACCCACAGGTTGGAATAGAATATAAAGATGACTGCGCCATGATAAAACTGCAGCTATATATAAAACCTGTGACAAATTCTAGTTTGTGAATGCTATATCATGCATGTTGTGAATTTAACTCCCGGGGTTGGTGTGAAAACAATTGTTCACAATCTAACCAGCATCTGTAATTATTTGACCCATTTTATGGTGAGAGTTTAAAGGTTTCATTAATAACTGTGGGTACACATAATTTAACTCTTGCTGAAAATAAATCCAAACTTGTCACACTTTTTGTTCCATATATTTGTTTACAAACAATTTTTTATTTACAAGTTCCATCCTTTAATTTTTTTCCTCAAATATTTAAATTGGTAATATTAACTTTATAACACACTTGGTATTTTCATGGCCCCTTAAAAACACTTACATTGCAGTTTACTTCACTCAATTATTATCTACCCTTGTTTGCCTCAGGTATTGTTCATGTTGACTGTACTGAGGCGGTTAACTACAACCCTCTAGATCTTTGCAATTGCAACCCTTGGTATTATTTAAATCTTTGCATTATGAAGTATTATTGTATGATTTAAGTAACCAGAATAAATGAAGCTTTAAACTCTTCAAGACAGTGGAAATGGACGTTTGGACAGTGTTATTGTTTGTATTGTACACTTCTACTTTCTCTGAGAATTGTAGCCTACAACCGCACGACGCCACGCACAGGCATATTTAGAAGCACTTGCGATACCTTAGGTGTTTTCAAAGCCCAACAGCCGACAGAACGCTTGCGTCACAGTTCACTCTGCAATTAACATTTATCTCTTCATCGCCAATTTACGTGTCATCAGTCAAAAATGGCCTCAAGAGCATGAAGACACACACACACAGTCACACACAGCCTTTAGTCAATTCAGAAGATGGTCAATGAGCTCTCCTGCAGCAAAAGAAGTAGGATGTGGTTGGTCGAGTCCACAAAACAACAGTACAGATCACATCTTTGGAGTGAACACAGAACTGGGAAAATAACTGCTTCCAATATGAGTGCTGTCACGAAGCATGTTGATGCACAAGTAATTATCTGAAAGATAAAGCAGACAAAAACTAAGGGAATAAATGAGTGGTTACAAGTTCTTAAAAAGGCGTTTAAAACAGGCAGGGTCGTGGTCGTTCAGGCCTTGTTTCCTCTTTTACGTATCTTATTTGATGACCTGACATGTGTTGCATTTTAATGACTGAGACAGTTTTCGGATGCATTGTGTGGTGTGTGCGTAGTTAGTCTTGGTGCAAGATGTTTCTTGTTTTGCTTTCACACCCAGCGCGGCCAACTCACCAACATCGCCCGTAACGGTGAAACATCTAGCACCAAGACCAGCGCATATTATGCATCTAAACATATCCGAAAACAACCGGTTATAATCCACAGCTCCAGCTGGTCTTTATCACTCGTTAACTTTAAACACTCCCACCCCACGTGAAGCGCTCTCCACCAAAACAGGAATGCAGTAGTGAAACTGATTGAGGTATTTATGAATGATCTTTTGCCTTGGAAATCATTACCAAACACTCTGCCCTGAAAGTCAGTCATGACCAATATGACTATGAGCTAATTAATGAGCAGTATCATTATCAGAATATTGATATTATACTCTGAATATAATATCAATATCTCCAAAACAAGTTGAGGAATATAGAATTGAATAGGCCTATGTTTCTTTCTTAGTTTCTACCACCAATCACACATACAATAAACATCTAGCCTATACAATACTCAATTTGTAGCCTACAGCTTGTTGGGCTTGACATGCTTGATGATTTAATCATGACCCGGTCATGATTAAATCATCAACAAGCTTTATTGATATTTTATTAAACTATTTTGTGTTCATTCAAAGTAAAAAAAAACATGCATGGACCTAGGCCTACCTACGTACGTATGTACGTACTTCTTCCGTTGAGTCGCAAAGCACACTGGTCCGATGGCATTATTGTCGTAGTTTTTTATATTAATAATACACATCTGACATGGCTAAATAAAGCATGGAGGTACACCCATTCGTGGCTGAAACTGTCTTCCGCCACAGAAGCATGACCGTCCACCACAAACAATGTCAATGTTTACAAACTTATTGTTTACACAAAAACTTTGTAGAACACGTTACGTGACGACCGTACTGGAGGTGCAAAATATTTCCCACGATCCTTTGCGGGACGTCGGATTTTTGCTATCTGTAATAAGGTCTATGAACTCGGTGAAGTGCGCCCTCATGTGATACTTCAGTCAAGTTCGTGTTGTGTCTCGTAATAGCCTGAGAGCATAATGACGTCACACTTTCAGGCTTGTGAATAACGCCAGAGAGTGACCTCTGGCGCGTAGGTCAATCCTCGTCCATATTCACCTTTCACCTATATTCATACGAAGAAGACCGAATGTGCTTTGACGTCATTCCGGGGGCTCAGCCGAGTCAGCCCCCAGTGCCCTGCTTGTGGTGTGGGTCACTTGGGGGTGACCCAAGGTGCATGACTTATCCACGAGAGGGCGAGTGTGGTCGTTCGATTAGCTCTTGTCCGGGTTTCACCCGGGACACCGCGGGGTCGACCCAGGGAAGGTAATCGAACGCACCCTTAGACATTCGGATGGGGCGTGGTCGCATCCATCTCTCAAGAGAAACCACTAGTTTGGAGTTTTCCAGCCGAATCGGAATCCGTGTACAAACCCAGTGGAGGCAGGAACAAGCCATGTTAAAGCGTTCCCTATTCCAACTTAACATAATAATGGGAGGGGAATCAGATGCGCTCTCACACGAAAAATGTCTTAGCTACCACTTTTTCGACGTAGGTTGACACAACTTCTCAGGAGGGGGGGGGGGGTGGTCATTTAATTGGACATCGAAGCTACAATAGATCAATGAAAGAAAACACGTCGTCGCTTGCTCTAACAAGATTCCTTAGACGACCTATAGGCTTCAGGCGCGGCCTGAAATCTTATTAATTGGGTGAGAAATTACCCCTTTTCAAAAAACTATTCGTTACTTTTAAAGACAGTGGACACTATTGGTAGTTGTCAAAGACCAGCCTCATCACTTGGTGTATCTCAACATAATTTTATGCATAAAATAACAAACCTGTGGAAATTTGAGTTCAATTGGTCGTCAAAGTTTGGAGATAATAATGAAAGAAAAAACACCAATGTCACATAAAGTTGTGTGCTTTCAGATGGTTGATTTCGAGATCTCAAAATAAAATTCATGGAAAATTACTTCTTTCTCGAAACTACGTTACTTCAGAAAAAGCCGTTTCTCACATTGTTTTATTTATTTGTTTTTACGTTCAACAGCTCTCCATTGCTGGTTGAAGTAAGTTTTTATGCTAACAAAATATTCACATTCAATTAAGAGAGTAAAATGTAACCTTTATTATTATTAGATTAACTTATAATAGCCTTTGACCTTCATGAGACCTATCCTTCAAACTGATTGGATGCAGTCTACGGCCACATCGAGAAGTTCATTTCCCAATGCCAGACACAGCGCACCAGCTAGTCTTTGTTCAAGATGATCTTTATTAATTTTTTCAAGATGATCTTGCTGAGTTGGTAAAACAAGGTAATACCAATGCCCTAGATACACTCAACTCTACACACATCGGGACTTTTCCAAACCGGTTAAAACAAGGAAATCCTTACGTACAAACAAAAAGTCAGGCACATTTTTGTGGATGACAGTTCTGGCAGAACAAAAAATTCGGAGTGTGGTGTGACGATAGTGATTAGGGCCCAATTTCATAAAGCCTGTAAGCACAACAATGTGCTTAGCATGACATTTTTTCCTTAACAAAAACAGGATTACCAACCAAACTCCCACGTGATTTTCAGGATAAGCAAACAACAGCTGAATGCTATAGTAACAAGCAATATGCAACAAGTTAAAACTTGGTTCTTGGTAATCTTGTTTTTATCAAGGAAAAAATGTCATGCTAAGCAAAATGTTTGTGCTAACAGGCTTTAAGAAATTGGTCCCAGGCCAAAATTCATGGCTTTGCTTACCGTAAGCGAAGAATCGGCACTTGCAGAAGCAAGGAATGCTGTGCTTTCCGTCAAGCGTATAATATTCACGGGTTAGCGGGGAATTGTGGCTTATGCGCGTGCATACTCCACGATAGGCATACATACTGTATTGAATTGAAATGAATTGAATTGAATGGTTTATTCGTCAAGTATATAAAAATACATGAACTTTACAATCCTATTGTGCAGCAACATATAAAATGTTAAAATGTAAAATTGCACAAGTTATACCACAATACCATAAAAAACAATAACCTTGATGTAAGAAAAATCATTAAAATTTATATTAAAAAAAAACAAAAAAACTAAAAACAAACAAACAAACAAACGCTAAAACATGAAAGAGTAGTGGACCCCCTCCCAAAACTAAAAGAAGCCAAATTGCACAGGAGATGCCAGAAAATCAAATAAAACAACTAAACATAGGTGTTTGTGAACAAACACAAAGCTGTTTCGTGTTCTTTTGCTTGGATTATGTGCTAAAACGACCAAGGAGTCTATAACTGAAAACAAGTTTGAACATGTTGTCTTGAGTAATGGTGCCACTTCCGGTTGACCCGGTTGAGTAGAGGTCGACATGGGGTAACGGTACCTACGGCTTATCTCCAATGCCAAAGGAGTGTCTAACTGAACAAAGTTTGAAATCGATATTGTCCCTCTTTGGGTTGACCCGGAAGTAAAGGTCAAGTTGAGGTCACGTTTTTTGCAATTTATCTCCAATCCCCGAGGAGTCTTTAACTACCAACAGTCTAAAAATCGGCCGTGTACTTCTTGAGATATGGTCCCACTTCCGGTTGACCCGGAAGTAGAGTTCAACTTGAGGTCACGGTTTTTCAAAGTTTATTTTTAACGCCTAAGGGGTCTAAAACTGAAAAAAGTTTGAAAATCGGTTGCACAGTACTTGAGATATGGTCCCACATCCGGTTGACCCAGAAGTAGAGGTCAACTTGAGGTCACGGTTTTTCAAAATTAATCTAACCTCCAATCCCCAAGGAGTATATAACTACAAACAGTCTGTTAAACGGCCGTGTACTTCTTGAGATATGGTGCTACCAAGATTGCCCAATTAAATATGCAAATATGTGTCACGTGGTTAATTAATTACGAGTTTTAACATTTTTTGGTCGGTGGTTTGATGTTTGATCTAGTACAAGTTGAGTTCACAGAACCCTTAACCACCAAACTCTGCGCTTATGATCACCATTTATGGCTAACTGTGTTTTTAAACATCATCATGTCATGCATGCACACAGGTTATGGCTAACAATTGACAAAAGAAAAGGCAGCACTATCAATATAAAGATAAGAATAAAACTTAAATAATATTACAAAAATAAAAAATATATGTTTAGTTTTGGGGGACAAAAAAACAAACAAATTCGGACGGAGATTCGAACTCGCAATTCTCAGATGTGTAGTCGCGACTGATGACCACTAGGCTAGAAGGGCACGATGTATAAATGGTGGGTTTTTACATGTGTGCATCAACAGAGGGGATTATGATCCGGCGAAATAATTCTCGTTTGATGATTTTGCAAACATTGTCACTTAAATATTAACTGATAATGCCTATAACCATTAAGTAGGGTTGAAATGTAGTATTAGATGCCTTGAAGGTTTTTTGACGACGACGTCGTCGTCGTCAAAAACCCATATGTGACCCGCTCTGCAAAAAAGGGTATTAAGGGACGTATCAATTTTTGGTAACTTCCCTTAAATTTTGCTAGGTTTAAGGAGCTGTATCTCTGAAGGCACTTTCATTAAATTGTAAAATATGAATATGCAAATATCAGTATATTTCCAGAACGCAAAATGCCAAAGGGTTTAAACCTTCACCAAAATAAAGCTTATAATAACACCAATTTAGCTGTGTATGTAACCCAATTTACTTATTTTGTCCCTTAATACCCATTTTTGCAGAGCCGGTCACATATTTAAATTACGCCCCGTTCGTCCCGGACGGACGACGCCACCTCGGAGTCTAAATTTGAATTTTTTTCACTCATTTCTCAAAAACTACAACACCACAGCAAGTAATATTTTAAGGGAAGCATTCAACTGTCATTATCTTTAAACTGTTTAAGTTTAGTTTAATTCTGTGGACACCATGGTATGTCGTCGACGTCAAAAACCCCTATTTATATACGCACGTTCTTTAAACGAAAACCCTTAACCTTCGTGTGCAAAGTATATTGGTCCAGAACTCGGTTAGGAAACGAATAAAAAGAGACTGCGCTGTGGTCCAGAACGTAGGTAGAAAAACAAGAAAAGGAGACTTGAGTAGACTCCTCTCAAGAAGTCACAACTCATGATAGGTACATACTGAATTGCATTTACCATAAAGAATGTTTAACAATAACATGGAAGCGACTGCATCCAGTTATATTCAAATGCGTAGAGTCATCTCAAGAAGTCACAACTCATGATAGGTACATACTGTATGGCATTTACCAAAGAGAATATTATTTAACAATAACATGGAAGCGACTGCATCCAGTTATATTCAAATGAAGATTACGTGGCTAATTAATTAAGATTTTTTCAGTTTGTTTACATTTAGAGTAAAGCTTATGTTCTAAGCTTCAATTTGGTATATGATTTCACTCTTTTGAAGTTATGGTCTAGGAGATTAGGTTTAAAGAAAAAAACGTGTGCAATTGCTATGGGTTTTAGGCGGAAACAAAGAATAAGAAAAAGAAAAAAAAATCTCGACAGAAACAATACCTGTTCCGACGATAGGTCGGAACTGCTAACAATAAAAATCTCGACGAAAACAATACCTGTTCCGACGGTAGGTCGGACCAGCTAATAAAAATCTTGACGAAAACAAAACCTGTTCCGACGGTAGGTCGAAACAGCTAATAAAAATCTCGATGAAAACACCACCTGTTCCGACGGTAGGTCGGAACAGTTAAATAATAAACAATTAAAAGACAGTACATAGGGCTGGATGCATTGTAGTTATCTAATAAAATCACAGTTAAAATTATTGATAGCTCGGAACAGCTAACAATAAAAATCTAGACGAAAACAAAACCTGTTCCGACGGTAGGTAGGAACAGCTAATAATAATAATAATAATAAAAATAATAAAAATCTCGACGAAATCAATATCTGTTCCGACGGTAGGTCGGAACAACTAATAAAAATCTCGACGAAAACAACACCTGTTCCGACGGTAGGTCGGAACAGCTAATAATAAACAATTAAAAGACAGTACATAGGGCTGGATGTATTGTAGTTATCTAATAAAATCACAGTTAAAATTATGGATAGCAATAGGTAAAGTTACGCTTACAATGCGGCGCTTACAATTCGGCGCTTGCACGTAAGCAGATAATGATGATAGTAAGCGCAGAATTCGGTAAGCAGAGCCGTTTAATTGGGCTCACTCAGTGGAGGTGATTGGAAGTATTCCAAGCACCCGATATCTTTCGAGGGCGCGTCTCGGAGAGAAGTGGATGGAGCGGGGGATCCCCAGAGTTGAGTGATAGTGAATAACAGCGCCTACTTGCAACAAGTCCAAGCACTACTAGCTCGCTCGTCCGTCCGCGATTATTTTTTTTCAAGGATGGTAAAGGCAAATAGATTTGCATACACGCTCCCATTGGCTGCCACGCACTTGACGCTGAATTATTCATCAGTGGGAATTCAGCTACACAACCACGAAGTGTATAATGTACCATGTATGCACTGTATATTGCTCTATGGTGGTAACGTATTAATTATGGCTGCAATACATAAGAACATGGCTCTATGCTGCAATAGCCTAATAGTAATACACAATGTGCAGCCTACACTATGCATAGCCTACACTATGTACGCGAACGAACGCCACTCATAGTCATAGCAATTATCTGAACTTTGCAAAAAGACACGAGATTTCAAACTTTAATAATTCACAGTTGACTGCGGTTGTTTTTAGTGCATCAACCTTATGCCTGCAAATAGCTCTTATTTCGGGAAGTCCCTAGATGGGGTTTTCGCTCAAATGGCTCTGCTACCTCCATGCCTTGCCGTAAGCAAAAAACCAACGCTTGAGGAAGCAGGGAATTCTGTGCTTACCTCAAGAGTATTTCATAAGATAGTGGGGGGATTTGGCTTGTGCGCATGCGTGCTCCACGTCAGCACTGGCAGCCCATAATTTCAGCTGCGTCCCGCAAGGGCAAAGAATCGAAGCTTACGCAAGGAATTCTTTGTTTCTGTCAAGCTTTTTACAGGTTAGCAAGGGATTTTGGTACTTAACTTAAGTATTCTAAGCTTACACAGCTAGCACAGAAATTTTGCGCTTGTCGTGCAATTATAGGGCCCAATTTTATTGGCTCTGCTTAACGTAAACAAAGAATTTACGCTTGCAAAAAAGAAAATCGCTTACGTCAAGTGTATTTCTCGGTTTAACAGGGGATTTTGGCTTGTGCGCATGCGTACTCCATGTTACGAGGAATTCTATGCTTACAAAGCTATTGAAGAAATTTCTTGTTTTAATGCACATGTAATGCAGACACACAATTATTGCAGTTCACGAGTTAAAGTTGTTGAGCAATAAAACAATAATCGTTAAGGCAAATCTATTATTTTACACTTTGGTGATTCCTCTCATATTGGTGACTTATTTCCATCTCACATATCGGTGATACTTCACAATCCTAAGCGCAGAATTTGGCGGTAAGCAGAGCTATGAAATTTGGCACAGAACAATGTCGAGATACATTTTCTCTTTGATGACTCTGCTTACCACCAAATTCTGCACTTAGGATCCTTAGTCTCTGCTAATATGCAAGCAAGCGCCAAATTTCTGCGCTAGCTGTGTAAACGTAGAATGCTAAAGTTGAATACAAAATCCCTCGCTAACCCGTAAAACGCTGGAAAGAAACAAAGAATTCCCTGCTTCCAAGCGTCGATTTCTACCCTTGCGGTAAAGCAGTTGAAATTATGGGCTGCCAGTGCTGACGAGGAGCAGGCACTTGCGCACAAGCCAAAATCCCCCCACAACTTGTGAAATACTCTTGAGGTAAGCACAGAATTCCCTGCTTCCGCAAGCGTTGTTTTTTTTTTTGTTGCTTACGGCAGCATGGAGGCCTAGCAGATCCATTTGAGCGAAAACCCCATCATGGGACTTCCCGAAATAAGAGCTGTTTGCAGGCGTATCATACTGATGATGGAGCCAAGGTTGATGCACTGCCAAAACAGCCGCAGTCAACTGTGAATTATTAAAGTTTGAAATTCAAATCTAGTGTTTTTTTGCAAAGTTCAGAGAATTGCTATGACGTGAGTGGCGTTCGTTCGCGTACGTAGTGTAGGCCACACATTGTGTATTTTACTTTTAGGTTATTGCAGCATAGAGCTATATGAATTGCAGCCATATGTACCTATGGAACGCCAAAGAGGCATTTAATCATCGGTGATGGTCTTTTGCAACCGGTGATCAAATTTGTCATCGGTGGTGGTCCTATGCGATCGGTGATCAACTTTAGCGAGCGGTGATAAAACACGATCGGTGGTCCATTTTAGCGATCGGCCATGCATATTCATGATCGGTGATGGTATATACAGCGATCGGTCATGCATATTCACGACCGTTGATGGCTTTTTGCAATCGGTGGTCAACTTTAGCAATCGGTGGTGGCTTTTTGCAATCGGTCAACTTTATAGTGATCGGTGGTGGCTTTTTGCAATCGGTCAACGTTAGGGATCGGTGGTGGCTTTTTGCAGTTGGTCAACTTTAGGGATCGGTGATGGTTTTTTGCAGTCGGTCAACTTCAGGGATCGGTGATGGCTTTTTGCATGCGGTCAACTTTAGTGATCGGTGGTGGCTTTTTGCAATCGGTCAACTTTAATGATCGGTGGTGGCTTTTTGCAATCGGTCAACTTTAGGGATCGGTGATGGCTTTTTGCAATCGGTCAACTTCAGGGATTGGAGGTGGCTTTTTGCAATCAGTCAACTTTAGGGATCGGTGGTGGCTTTTTGCAATCGGTCAACTTTTGCAACCGGTGATGGGATTTTGGGATATCCGAATTTTGCGTCCGGTCGGTGCAGGCCTACTTCAAAACCTATGATTGTGTAGATTGTGGATATTATTTTCTAGTTCACACCACCATGGAGGAATAAATTACATTGACCAGCGGGTTGACTGACTTGCCAAACATTTTTAGAAGAATACCATTTTATAACTATGTAAGGGGGAACGCAACAAACATCAAATTAATCAGCTCTTTCTAAAAAGATAATAATAATAATAATAATAATAATAATAATAATAATAATAATAATAATAATAATAATAATAATAATAATAATAATAATAATAATAATAATAATAATAATAATAATAATAATAATAATAATAATAACAAATGGGTAGGAGAGGGTGTGGAATGGTTATATGTCCCACAATTGGTTGTCGTCTTCCGGAAATGGTGTTTGCCGGGGAAATACAAATATTTATATTCAGTGAAGGGAAATGTTTTTGAACAAGAGTTTCTACCGATAGTTTTGTGTGTAAGGGGAAATCTGAAATCATACAAGTAGCCCCGTGTAAACAGACCCGGAGGTGAGAACATTATGACCACACAAAAACCGTTTTGATGGAAAACACATATTATGTGCATCATGAATGTGATGGACAAACACAGACCGGGACGCACTCAACACGATTTATAAAAGGCTAGGTAAAGTATTATACAAATATTTCCTTGTAATAAACCGAGAGGCACGTATTAATTGAATCCAAAGCGAAAAACGTACTGTATAAAGTTCTTAATTTAGGGGGGGGGGTGTATAAAGTATAAAGATAAAAGAGTTAAATCTTATAAAAAATTTAAGCTTGAAAATAAGCTTTACTCTAAACGTAATTGCAAAAAGCCATCACCGATCCCTAAAGTTGACCGATTGCAAAAAGCCACCACCGATCACTAAAGTTGACCGATTGCAAAAAGCCACCACCGATCACTAAAGTTGACCACCGATCGCAAAAAGCCATCACCGGTCGTGAATATGCATGACCGATCGCTATATACCATCACCGATCATGAATATGCATGACCGATCGCTAAAATGGACCACCGATCGTGTTTAATCACCGATTGCTAAAGTTGATCACCGATCGCATAGGACCACCACCGATGACAAATTTGATCACCGGTTGCAAAAAACCATCACCAATGATTAAATGCCTCTTTGGCGTTCCATACATGCTCTATGGTACACACACAATTCATACTGATGAATAATTCAGCGTCAAGTGCGTGGCAGCCAATGAGAGCATGTATGCAAATCTATTGGCCTTTACCATCCTTGAAAAAAAAAAATTCGCTGGGCGGTCATTGCTATTTGTTGTCTGCTCTACATCAAATGGTTACAGCCTTAGATCTGCACTTCAAAACTTACGCAATGATGGCCGGAAATTGTAAGATCACCTCGTTTTAGGGTCAAAGCGTGCCGGAAGGAAACTAATGGTAAAGGGTCCTTGGTCAACAAAACCATAAATCTCACCAGCAGTTTGTGTTACAATTTAATATGCCACTATCGTGGCACCATGCCAGCCCAGGGAAATTGTAAGATCACCTCGTTTTAGGGTCAAAGCGTGCCGGAAGGAAAGGTAAAGGGTCCTTGGTCAACAAAACCATAAATCTCACCAGCAGTTTGTGTTACAATTTAATATGCCACTACCGTGGCACCATGCCAGCCCAGGGAAAGGCCTTGCAGTTATTATTACACCCTCCACCAGGATAACGATGCGAGTCCAATAACATCAGTACCAGCGGAGCTCAGCAACACATCAACGCCGTGCTAAAGCGAGTTTGTTCCCGCGAGCGTTTCCAGCTATGAGGGACATCTTAGCTCGGTGTTCGGGATGGAGGTGGTGGGGCTGGGTGGTGACTTTCTTCGTCTTGGTCGAGCTTTTCGTCATCTTCGGACCGTTGTATAACTTCAGTATTTTATTTGTGAGTTTGAGGAAGGAATTCAAATCAAGTGCTGCCTTGACTGGTAAGTTGGATTTGGTATAGTTATTCTGTCCTTTCGCAATGCATGAACCCGAGGTTAGAGTTGCTTTTTAGTCTGGTCCTTTGGGCGTCTTAAATCAATAATAGGTGCATTGAGTGTCTTATGATACCATACATGTTTTTGTGACAAAATTGATTTTGTATTGTTAATAACTTATGTTAATTAAATCATCTAATCATAATTATTTTCATCTTCTTGTTAACTGTTTAGCATTTTATACATGTCTGTTTTAATTATTTGTTTTATTTGTTTACTTATTTTGTTGTATTAGACACAATCAGAAGGGAACGTATAGGCCTAGAAAGTTAAACAGTTCGAATGTTTTAATCCTATAAATAAAAAAAAACGTGTTAAACCTGTGAAAGTTTTGCTTTAAAAGATGGAAGCGTTTTTGAGATAATGCAAATTATTTTGAGCAGTTAGATCTACGCTGGAAGAATAATCCGTAACAGGAACACACAATCCGGAAAAAAAATTACAGACGTTTTTAAAATTAAAATGTTGTCAAATTGCTTTATACCATCGGAAGCTACCGTAGACTTACCAACTTAGTTTGTGTTGACATAAAACTGATGACGAAGTTCGAGACACACTGCAGGCTCGTCTGTTTTTGCAATGCAAGAGCAAGCTTGTAAAACAATTTAACATTCCTTGTATCAATCTGTAACTTAGATATGAATGTCTTGTGTTCGCCATTAGTAGTTGTGCGATGTGCGTATCGATCCAAACAATGGATTGACCTTGACAAAATTGCAAATCTTTCAACCATCCAAAACAGCGTAACAAAAAAGAAACAAAAAAGTAGGGGGAAATTAAAAGTTGCCGTTTTTCTCCTCTTTCACCAACATAGGTTAATGATATCATTGTCAAATCGTACGTGCATGCAAGGGTCTTTGGTGTATAATATGGGTGTACATGCGAAGCATCCTGACAAAATTTCCGTTGCGACAAACCCTTCAAAATGTTCATCAGCCTTTTTCGAGGAATGGTTGGCGTCAAAAACAATGATTAGCGGCCACTAGTATGCATAATGAGTATCGTTATCACTAATTACTTCTGCAGAGCCTGTTTACTCATTTTATGTGACCTATAGGTATAGTTTGCATCGGTTGTCATTTTTACTTGCCATGTAACAGAAGTTTTTCTAACAATGGCTCAAGAATTGGCAATGCGGCAGCTAATTTGATGATGTCAATTTCACTGCACTTTACCAAGTAAATTGATGTTATGGTAACAAGTAGTTTGAGAAAATAACCTAAAGTAAAGTGTCCAGTGCCTTGAAGGGGGAACTGAGACACTGAAACAAATCAATTTTTACCAGTTATATGGGGATATTTCTATTTCCATTATTTCTACCTCCGTTCATGTAGGTTAGACCATTAAACCAGAGCATGATTTCGGATAATGTATAGAGTGTGTGATGACTGGGTCGGAGGTTGTGTATGGCACTGAGTGAACGACATATTATTATAGTCAAACAACAAGATTCGAGTCACAAGACGAACTCAGGTCATCTCACAGATGTGATTTCATTACACGAATGCCTTGCAGGTCAAAGGTTAAGGCAGGGAACCCCGATGTGATCGTCGAAGTTACTAGAGAACATTAAAAAAAAAAACCCAAAAAAAAACACACCTTTGTCGCATAAGTTGTGTGTTTTTAGAATGCCTTGAATTCGAGACCTCCTATTCAAGTCTAATATTTTAGTATGAAATTAATTCTTTGTCAAAAACTACGTTACTTCAGAGTTTCTCACAATGTTTTATACTATCAACAACTCTCCATTGCTCGTTACCAAATAAGTTGTGAAGGCCGGTATATAGTCGGTCGCGCGATGGAAATCTTGTGCATAATCCTAAGAGTAGACTGAGACCTGAAAACGGTGTCTTTTTATGATCGCGCGTCAAGATTTCCATCGCGCGACCGACTATAAACCGGCCTTTATGCTAACACTTATTTTAAGTCATCACCAAGTGCCCAGTGCCTTTAAGTTCCGAACAATAACATGATATGTAACCGACGACAAAACCGTCCCTGCATAATTCCCCTTGTTATACAGCAACACAACTTGTCTAATTGATTGTTCGTGACGTGCTTCCAGACTCCCTACTGCCCATTTCAGGACCTTCGACAGTGCGAGACGCTGTGTAGTCGCAGCTGACACAGCAGTAATAGACCATTATGAATGATAACATACTCACGGCAAGACCAATTTCCACCAGATATCATACCATAACATCTGATTGAGTACGTTGTTTTTACACCAAGGTTAGGGTTGGAGGTGAAGGCGCATTTTTATACGTACTGATATAGGCGCTGCAGTCGATTTCATGAGACGCTAGGATCAATCCTATCTGGAGTTGGGACGAGTAACCCGTCCTAACTTAAGATGAGTTCAATGCTTCCTACGGAACTGAACCCGTCCTAAGTCCTCAGATTAATGATTTCCTAAATTAGGAAGTTTGGTGAAATCTGGTCACTTTTGGTAATAACTCAAAATAATTGTTAGCATAACAACTAATAGTAGTACAAGCAATGGCGAGCTGTTGGTAGTATAAAACTGTTTGTAAAACGGCTGCCTCTGAAGTAACATAGTTTCAGAAAAGAAGTCATTTCGCGGTTAAATAAGCATGAAATCACACAACTTCGTGCGACAAAGGTGTTTTTTTCTTCCATCAGTATCTCGCAACTTCGATGACCGATTGAGTTCAATTTTTCACGGGTTTGTTAGTTTTATGCATATGCTGAGATACACCAAGTGAGAGGGTTGGGGTACTTTTACCACACCACAACCGCCACAGATTTGTATTCTTAAACTTTTCTTTTCTGCGGGGAGCGTGGAAAGTAATCAAGTTCTCTATGACATGACCTGGAAAGAATGTAAAGGCTATATTATAAGTATGGCGACCTTAACGGGGATTAATTATCTCGGTCTCTTCCCTTCGATGGCTTAAAGGCACTGGACACTATTGGTAATTGTCAAAGACTAGCCTTCACAATTGGTGTATCTCAACATATGCATAAAATAACAAACCTGTGGAAATTTGAGCTCAATCGGTCGACGAAATTGTGAGATAATAATGAAAGAAAAAACACTCTTGTCACATGAAGTTGTGTGCTTTTAGATGGTTGATTTCGAGGCCTCAAGTTTAGAATTTGAGATCTCGAAATCAAATTCGTGAAAAATTACTTCTTTCTCAAAAACTACGTCTCTTCAGAGGGAGCCGTTTCTCAAAATGTTTTATACTATCAACCTCTCCCAATTACTAGTAATCAGGAGAGGTTTTATGGTGATAATTATTTTGAGTTATTACCAATAGTGTCCACTGCCTTTAACTATTGGTAGTAACTCAAAATAATTTCAGCATAGCGCATGTTGGTAAATGAGCAATGGGAGAGTTGTTGATGTTATAACGCATTGAGAGAAACGGCTCCCTTTTATTATTAGAGCAAGGGTCTGAAGTAATATAAATACACCGAGTGAGAATACTAGTCTTTGACAGTTGTCAAAAGTGTCAGGTGCCTTTTAGGGACCGTGGAGTATTAATTATTTTTTACATCGCGTTTTAGGAAGAGTAAAAATCACAATCTCGTTGCTTTCAATTCGAGGTGGGGTACTTTTGGTAATGACCTCCAAAATGAAATGAAGTTCCTGTTTACCCGACAGCCCACCGGCACCCTGCGCCGTTACATCTCAAATATCATGTTCAAATTCCAACCATGATATCGAGGGCAACTTATCAAAACACAAGTGATGCTGTTTAAGGCAAAATAGACACCTTTGGAAATTGTCAAAGCTCATAATTATTCTCACTTAGTGTTTCCAAACATAATGCACAAAGACCAATTTTTACTCAAAATTGGTCGAAGTTGCAAGATAATAATAGGGCCTACAAGAAAAATGTATGTGCTTTCAGAAGCTTGAGAATTTAGTGAGAATTTACCTACATCTCAAACACAGGGAGCCATTTCTCACGTGTTTTACTTTCAACAGCTCTCCATTGCTTGTTACCAAGTAAGTTTGTATGGTAACAAGTATCTAGAGTAATTACCAGGCAATAGTGTTAAGTGTCTTTAAAAAAAACCTCCACCCATATAAATTATAGCAAATCAGAGATAGTCGAAAAGAGTTCCAGGGGGTGCGAGGGGGATCAATCGAGTATCAAGTGATTACTGAGCAATGTGACATTTTGACCTGTTGAATTGAAAACAATCTCAGTTCCCAATCTCATGGTTTAAGTTGTTATGGTTACAACTCTTTTGAGAATTAACCATAAGTGTCCAGGGGTCGATTTCACAAAGAGTTAAGACAAGTCCTAACTTTGGACTAGTCTTAGGAGATATACAAATTGCATGGATAGTCCTTTTTGTTTTGGACGAGTAACTGGTCCTAACTCGAGATAAGACTAGTCTTAACTCTTTGTGAAATCCACCAGAGTTAGGACTATAGTCTTAGGGAGGAACTGAGATTGAAACAAATCAATTTTTACGAGTGATCATGGAGGTTATTTATACTTACAATATTTCTACCTCAATGCAAGTAATTACTGAGCAATGTGACATTTTGACCTGTTGAATTGAAAACAATCTCAGTTCCCAATCTCAAGGTTTAACTCTCGATCCAAGCCGCTCAACAAGACCGTGAGGTGAACTTAATGCAAAACAATGCAAGTCCAAATGGAAACTAGGGGCCAATTTCATAGTGCTGCTTAAGCAAACAAATTGCTTAAGCACGAAAAACGCTCGCTTGTTTTACACATGTTACTAACAAAAATGTCATGCCATATACATTGCTTGTGACTGGTATTTAGCTGTTGTTTACTTAGCATAACAATTGAGTGGAGCCTTGGCCGGTAATCTGATTTTACTGTAAGCAAGGATTTTTTTGCTTAAGCAAAGTTTTGTGCTTAAGCAGCTCTATGAAATTAGGCCCTGGTCATTTACCGGTTCGGAAACCATTCCTAGATAAACACAGCACTGTTATCATGACATTGTACCTTCAAAACAATCCAAACTTTCCTTTTTTTAGAGGGCAACTCCCACCTAGACACTCAAATGACTCAAGTCAAAAGTCGGAAACGAAAGTGGCCTGCCCGGCCGGGTGGATCTTGCTCCAATGGTGCACGGACGTAACGGAAACGGCGCGCCGATCGACAATGATATCTTGACCTTAGACCTTCACAACCCAATCCCATTAACTTTTGTTTCTTCAAGAGCAAACCCCATCCATGTCATTATAACCATGAAGGTTTACGGCAGGTCGGAACCGAAAGTACTCAACCGCATGGGCCATGCTCCTAAGGTTCACGGACGTGACGGACACGGGGCGTTGGTACACAATGACATTACAACGCCGCCCCCTCCCCCTCCCTTACAACGCCGCCCCCTCCCCCTCCCTTTCGAGGGTGTGGTGACCGATTCGAGAGACCTTTTGGGGGCCCGAACTCCGGGAAATGTGGAAGGCTGACTTGGCACCCTATCAGCCCTTCGGGGTACAGGTAAAAAAAAACAAAGCTGATATAACGAAACACAGTAATCAGTAAACTATCGCGCCCCATAACATCCTATAAAATCTATAACCTTTCTCTGAATATGGCTTCATTATTCCCAACGCGCCAAACAGAGCCAAACGAGAAGAGAAGACGATGCAGAAATTTCAGTTTTAGATATAGGAGGAAAACCCCTCAGAGAATAATACTCCATGAGGAAACCCCCGCAGTCAAGTACTGACTGACCGAATCCACCTAGTGCCCCGGTAGGGTTCGGACCGGGTCCTAGAGGGGTAGGCGAGGCAAGACACCACTAGACACAAACCTGACGGCCCATCACACTCCACTCAGATCGCACGCTGGAGAAAGTTTCGGGACAATAAAAGAGACACACTCAAACAGATAAAAACTTATCCCCTTAAATCCCCGCGTTTCCAAGGCCGTTACAATGTCGCGCCTAATGTTTGACGTTTGCACCTTGTAGAACCTTAATATGGCATCATACAGCATACAAACTACCATTAGAAAATGGATTTCTGTGGCACAAAGTGTTCACACCTCAACATCAGATGAAAGCATGATAAAGGTAGAACAGTGAACGATTTTATTTTTGTTTATTACAAAAAGCGGCATCTAAAAAGTACATTAACTGCATGTTGTCAGTTATATTTTGTAAACCGTGATTTATCTTATATTAATTAGCCGGATCGCGTCTGTCTGCAACCTAGTTATAGCGCAAATTTTAATGTGATTTTGTTGAATATACGCTGAAAAATTAAATATTATTAACAATTAATACAAGACAATACACTATAAAACAAATATTTCCTGCTGCAGACACGCATTTACACACATTAAAAATTAATAAAGGGAACAGCAACTGAATTGAGACTTCCGTTCTTCAACAATATTCTGAAAACAAATCCTGGCTGCTAGGAAAGATCAGGGCCATTTTCATTGTCGAAAACTTGACACAATCACATTTTTTTTTAAAACAAATCCAAGGACAGAGCTTTGTTAAAATTTCCCTCAGTACATCTGACGCGATCTAGACTTGTGGACAAGTCGATAATGGTCTGTCGCGGTGAGATAGTTGAGTCGCGGTGATTCAGATTTCCATGATATAATACTCTCGCGAGATCACTGCTCTCGTGTGAAGCTGCTGGCTGCCGACCACTACCCCCCCCCCCCCCCCCGCGATCAAATGGGACCGTAGTCGTGGGAGCTGTAGTCCCGTGAGCTGTAGTCCCGCGAGATACCGCCAGTGTCGCGGAGAGAGTCGGAATCGCGGAGAGAGTCGGAACGCTATCACCGCAACAGACATTTTGACGACTTGTCCACAAGCCTACACCCGATGACGCAAGTTGGGCACATCACATCGGGGTTCCATTCCTTGACTTTTGACCTGCATGGCCTCCGTATAATGAAACCAATGACATTTGTGAGATGACGAAGTTCGTCTTGTGAATCTTGTTGATGCGTGACTTCATAGTCGTACACTCAGTGTGATATGATTGTATTTTATAACCCGTGACCCCGTTCATCAGACAATCCACACACCCGAGTTCTACCACTCTCGGGTTCGATGGCCTATAGCGATTGATACCTTCATGGAGGTAGAAATTACCTCCGTGAAACTGGAGATGCTTCAATCTCAAGTTCCTTCTTAAAGGTATATTTATAGGAATGGTATGGATAAAACACACAGCAAAATTAATTATAGGGTTCTCCAAAAAGAGAAAGGAGGATGGAATTTTTTTCAAAATGGCCGCCCGACACATGTTTAAAACAAACAGCTGTGCTTTTTTGGAGAGTTTGTATTGCTAAGATCGTTAGATTAAAATATATATATATTTTTTTAAAGAGAAAAAAGGGGGGGGGGGAGACAACCTCTACAAAGGAAGCGGGCAGGGACACTATTTTTGTTTTATACTTTAACTTGGGCTTACAAAACGATTTACTATCGAACGTTAGACTTCTAACCAACAGTTTGCATTGCCATTAGTTTTAAGCGTGATTACCCAAGTACCTTTTCGAAATGATGTGTGTAGCATCTAACTTATTTCTAATTTTCCTTTTATTGCTATCGTAGGATCAGTTGGTTCTGTAGCCAATGGATTGGTTTATTTCTTCAGTCCGGTAGCCGGACTCCTTCTGCGACGGTTCAGTCCCCGTACCGTGGTCACGTCAGGAGTGGTGATCTACAGCCTGGGACTACTCACCACATCTTTCGTGCCCAACATAGGGCTTGCCTTCCTGACGTTTGGAATCCTGCCAGCCTTTGGAGCTGGACTCCTGATGCACATCGCACCTCGTCTTCTGTTCGAGTGGTATCCGAAGAAGCATAATGTGCGTGCTGTTAGTCTTGGATTCCTTGGAACTTCTGCAGGTAGCTAGAAGGTCAAAGTTTATTTCGTTTTCGTTGAGATTTCCTTTACTCGGGTTAGTTCGGGCCAGTCTAATTCGGGTGTTGTTGCTGCCGTTTTGAATTGTCTGTGTGTCCGTTGTTGCTGTTGTTTGGTTTGATTTTTTCCCTCTTTTTTTCCGGGGGGGGGGGTGGGGGTTGTAAAGGATCTCCACGTTCCAACAAACAGTATACTCTGCTCGTCTTCATTTTGCAGTTTCAAACAAATTGTATGTCTTCTTCCTCAAGGAATGTTGTCATTCGCTCCGGTCATGAACGTTCTCATCACACACTACGGCTGGCGAACAACCCTCAAGTTACTCAGCGGAGCCTCGCTTCTCATCGGACTCCTCAGTGGACTGTTCCTGTCGCCCCCTCCGGTAAGACGACGCCAGTCCGTCAGATCATCTCTCTCGGTTTCTCCAACAGCCACTCCTACTCCCGATGCGCTGGCAACCATCACGCCACTTCAGGCCGACGAAAGAGAAGTAAACCTTGTAGATAAAGGCACAGATGTATTCAGCGAAGAGTCTTGTTTAGAGACAGAGGTAGACGGAAATGAACACGAAATTGCCACCCAAGGGGATGATAGTATTAGGGAACGGGTTGAGAAGAAAGAGGACATTATTGAAGAGACGGACTTTAGGACGAAGGGGGTAAAACAAGCACTTCGCTCCGCCAACGCTTGGCTTTATTCATTGTCTGTGATCTTTGCCATGATCGCTTGGGCTTTTGTCATCATAAATATGGTAAGCAAAATTCGCTTTATATGGACCTTAAAAACATCACCAACAAAATAGCTTTACCTATATCATTGTTTGAATTCATAAACAAAGAACAGAAAAAAAGTAAAATGGTGGCAGAGGTGGGATATACATTTTGTTTGTAATGCGAAGTAGATTACTATTCTTATCTCATCTCATCTTATTATGTGACAATCTGCAATGAGCATAGTTTGACCTTGGCCCTATGGTTAGACCACCGACTGTAAAACCAGCGAGGCGTTATCAGTTTTGTTCTTGTTACGGGTATGTTTATATACATGTATAAAGAACAGTTCATTGGCCTTGTTTTCTAAAGTAGTAGCAGAAGTGGGATGGTGAGTTTATAGGAAGCCATTTTAAACTGTGTTTGGCAAGCAACTATAGTGGCAAAGTTGGTACACTAACCTCAACTAAAGTTGGCCTGCAAGGTGTCGTAAATTCTTTATTTTGGGGGTCGAACTAGGAAAACTTGACTTCTGGTTTTAAATAATTGACAGTTTGAATTTTGTTTCATTTTTACGCAAACATTTTAAGGCTAGCTTCATGAAAAATCTTGGTTTTTCTACGGATCAGACTTCGCTGGTACTCGTCATCATAGGTGTATGTGAGATCGCAGGGAAAGTTGTGACAGCTCTGTGTGGGGACCATCTGCCGTTCCTACAGATACTCGCGTTTGCCGCCTCGTCTTTACTCGGCGCTGTGGCGGCCGGCTTCATGATATTCGCCAACAGTATAACAGATATGATCATACTTTCGGTCGGTATGAAGATTATTTTTTCTTTGTCATATAGATTAAGGTACCGAAGACTTTCGATACAGACTAAAAACTCGAAGGACCATGCAAGAGTTAAAATAAAATAAACATAATTCACATAGTCTTCTGATCGTTCATTCTATAGCATACACCCAAAATAACTTGATGTAGAGTACCTGTAAGCGCTGCAGCTATCATGGAGACGTTTTGGTACTCATATGAACGAAAACAAAACAGTTCTTGCGAACTTAACAAACCGGACTTAACAAGGGAAATGACAAACCTACGGCAGATGCTTAAAATGTTCAAATGCAAAATGTTAACGTTTCAAAAAGACACATGTTTGCTGCCACCTAGTGACCGAAGTTTATGCACTTCAATGAAAAATAATTAATATAAGGTCCTATACGGTTTGTTCTTTTCAGAACCACCCAAACCTCCATGGTATATCGTACTTCCACTATGCACATTTTCAAATCCTTAACACTCATTGTATTGCTTTTTTGTTTGGTCACCAGTAATAGGTGTACTGCGTGGTATTTTCTTCGGCATTGGATTCCCAGCTGGATTTGAATTGATTGGCAAGTCCTACGAACCAGACACCGCAACCAACGTTCTGGTCATGCCATGGGGTGTTGGTTTTCTGATTGCAGCACCACTCTCAGGTGAGGGAGCCCTTCTGGTGAATGTCGACAGCTTATCCCCTTGTTGGTAAAGTTGATAGAAGGGTGCTATCCCAGTGGGGTATCTGGACATTCATATATACCGCGGACAGTTTTGCTACTCCTATTGCTGGAGAGCGCGTCACGTGGGGTGTTTAAATGGTTGATAAAGACCAGCTGGAGCTGTTAGTAATCGGCTGGAATTCGTGGTCGGGCGGGTACGTCAATATTATCACGCGGAACGCGCAATTCATAGCTATTAGTAACAGCGCGTAATCTATTTCGGCTTGGGTCTTCACACATGGCAACGACCCTGCCGGTTTTAAACGGCCGTTAAAGAACTCGTCGCTACCCTTGCAAGCTATACACCCCCACCTCTCTTCTCAAGATTTCTTTAGAATCCCATCACACAAAGAAAGTACAGTTGTAAGGGGGTAGGGTTAGGGTTAAGGCCCCGAGTGAGAAAAGCAATTCAGGGCACAATTTAATCCACATTATCCATTATTTATACTACGCAGGTGGACTGTTTGATTTGACAGGAGACTATACCCTGAGCCTGCTCGTCTTGATTGGATCGTTTATTCTCTCAGCCGCATGCGCAGTTATGGTCTCAATCAGAAGGAATGTAAGATCCTTGAACTGCTGTTACAGACGGAGTGTAGACAAAGAAGGCCAAGATGATCTCAAAGATAAAGCGCAACATTCAATGCAAGCTGGGGCAGTGAACGAAGGTTACGATGGGGACCGCAATGAGTGATGGTTTTTACGTGACAAAACATTGTCATAGAATTATATAAGATATGTAACTTTTATCAGCTGTTTCTTTAAAAGAAAACCAATGGTGCAGCTATTGTACATACTTGATACAGAATTGAAAAAAACACACACTTTATAATGGTATATTTATATAATGAATAGGGTAGATGGCCTTAGCTTTCGATCCAATCCGGACCTTCTTCAGAGGCATAAAACAAGTACAAACAAAAACAAATACATATCCATTTATATGACTCTTCACCTTAAGTGAGGGCTTAATGTGCAGACACGTTTTGCATTTGGAACGGGTACATTTGTGACAGCCCAGTATATCTGTCGGGGGTTGTGTTTGGACTGTACCTGGGGGAAGTTTGGCCCTGACTAGTATGTCACCAAGGTTCTTAGGGCGGCGGAATGCAACCATGGGAACCTCAGTGATTGCTGAGTGTAACCTGCTGGAGGAGTGAAGTGTAGGCATGTTATTATTGAGAATTGAGGGAAGTTTGGGTAGTTTGGGGTGGAAGGTGGTGACCAAAGCAACTCTATTGGTAGGAGCTTTTTCAGCCTTTTTAACCACAAGGGAAACTGACTGGGTTACACATTTATATGATTATATTTTTCTTCCATCGAATACAATTCGAAAACTGGATTCACTTTTCGGGATCAATGTCTCCATTAACAGGATCATTCATTTATTTATTTATTATTCCTTAAACTTCTTTTCAAACGTTTCTTCAACTTGAACAATACAACACAGCTCATGACAAATCAAAATTCTATTCCATGTCAATGGTTTTATTATTATTTTGTTTAAATCGCTAAAAAACATCATCATTCAATAAAAACTGTACAGTCATGTTTAAAAACACATATTTCTCAACATGAATGCAAGAGAAGCATTCGCCATAAAGAGGTTAAATTGATAGGTTTCCAGCAAATAATTCACTTTAAACATGTTAAAGGGTCGATGTACTTTTTTATAACACAAAACACAATGTCCACATATTTACATTAAACTTATTCAGTTTGAAGATAATGTAGAAAGCTTCCCTAATTTTACTTACTGAGGTGCTTTAGTTGTCGTCTCAGTTTTAGCATGTAAAATCGTATTAACCAGTTATGCTATGTTTAAGGTATAATATCATAATTATTATTGGTAAATGGGGTTTTACATGCTAAAATAATGTTCATCTCACAGAGACAAAAATTATTGTGTGGCTTGTTTAACTAATTTCTCAAAAACTACAGTGCTTCAGCAGGTAATATTTTAAGAGAAGCATTCTATCATCATTATCTTCAAACCCTGTAAGTTTAATGTAAATCTGTGGACACTTTGAATAAGTAAGAAACCTTTAAAGGCTGTCTTTTAAAGTGAATTGTTACTGGAAAAATAAATATACTTTTAAAGCGGTAGTTGACTGTATAAATAATGGCTCTGAGGTAAAATGATATTAAATGTAAGCACTATCTTTGCCCTTCAAGATAAATTGAAAAACATAAATTCTTAAAAAATGTTTGCCCATCTGTTTTTGTATAGTTCAACATTGTTTTCCCCCCCAAAAAACATCCGCAAATTATGAAAATAGATTATTTTTGTCAATGGCACATATTAAACTCAATATCAGTGTGTTCGAATTATGGTGAACTGAGTTTAACCTTCCTACTATAAGACCATTCAAAATTCTTACTCGCACATTTCTTTGTTGTCATTGCATATGGTATTAACATTTGTAGTGTTGTAGCAAACTGGACTACAATTTATAACTACATGAAACCCCAATTGTTTTTAAAGGGACGATGCACAACACCCTCCAGTGATGGCAATTACATGCACATGTACAATCAATGAAATGTATACATACGTACCAGAGATTATAGCGAAATGGTTTCAAACGGTGAATGTAAAACACAGTGAATTGAATTTTTGCTGATGAAGGTTTTGTATAATAAGGGAAGCATATTGCTGCGCCGCCACATGAGAAAAAAACCTCTTTTTTATCATGTGTACAATAATGTATGAAACATTTTTTTATTGTACTGTATTGTCTGTACACTATAAATCAGTTGTAAACAGTTGCATTATTGAAAAAAAAGAGACAAAGAGTAGGAGGGTTAAATTCTTTAAAATATGAATGAGAGAAAACAAACATCTGAATACATGTCTATGCAAATAAAACACTTCAGCACATGTGTATTACCTGGTAAAGTTCACCGCGTAGTTGGTGTTGACTGAAACTTGAAATGTGGAGTGCAGCATCAATCTGACTGGAAGTGTCTGTGGATTGCAAGCGATTCATGAAAGAGAAATAAGTATAATAGTACTGACAGGACTGAGTAAAGGAGTTGGGTACTTTAATGTTCACAGATTTGCACCAAACTTACTTCGTTTCTAGAAAATGATAGTAGTATTTGAGAAATGAGAAAAACAATGTCATGAAAATACTTTATTTCATGCTACAATAATTTTCGTCTCATGATCACTGAGACAAAAAATATTATGTCATTATTTTACTCATTTCTCAAAAGGCACCTCAGCAACTAATATTTTCAGCAGGGAAGCTTTCTACCATCATTATCTTCAAACTGTGTCAAGTTAATTTATAGTATGTATCTGTGGACATTGTTTTTTTATTTCCTACAAAAAATACCTAGACCCTTTAATAATATGTTGATATAACAGCAGGATTTGGTTGTCCCCATCCCCCTTTCTCACAACCATTGCTCCCTCAACCCAAATGAGATATAATACTTAAATGGTGAACAATACATCAAATTTTCTCCCTGGTTACTTTGCCTCTTAATTAGTGCCAAGTCTTCAACCACAAGGCCTACATCAAATGCATGTTCCGAGTAACCTCGTCCAATGGCTGTCTGGATCTTAAGGCTAGCCGGATCTATTTATGAAATTTGAACGCATGTCCTTGTCTGAATATAAGACTAAACTGGCAGCTGTGACTATTGCCAAGGGCATCAAGCCATGGGTAGCATCATGATTCAATGGCTGTGGCTGTTGCTATGGACAGTATCATGCTTCAATGGCTGCGGCTGTTACCAAGGGCAGCATCATGCTCCAACAGCTACGGCTGTTGCTAAGTAGGGCAGCATAAATCTTCAAGAGCTGCAGCTGTTGCCAAGGGCAAAAAAGAAAGCTCCAACTAGTAGGGATACAGCATGTAATAATCTTAAATGACTTCAAGTGTTGCTTAGTGTAGCATAAATCTTCAATGTTTATGGTTGTTGCTAGGGGCAGCAATAGTCTTCAATGGCTGTGGCTGTTGCTACATGGTGTAAGGTTAGCATGGAGCTTCAATGCAGCCATAGCCTCTAGTTTGTAAGTTACAATGTAAGTGAGCAACACTATTAACGATGTGACCCCTGACGTCACTCGAAAACCATAACATGATTCGCGCGAATATCGCCTGGCAAAACCTTTGTACATGTATTTAGCAGCCAGCCAGCTAGAAAGTACACCCAATCTTATATGACTACGCGTCTTTTTGCCCGGAGAAACATGACTTGGACAGTGTTTCGTCAACAGAGGGCGCTTTGAATGTAAACAGAGGTTACATCATCTATACAGTGTTTTTCTGCACACATCAATATCGGGTTACACACTCCTATACAACTCAACACTCAACCAAAGTTATAAGCAAATTAGTTATTTTAGACTTGCCTTCAAAATTTCCCACTAGTTGCCTTTCCGTCGTCTAAGCATTTTTTTTCTGCAGATCTGTTGATAAATCTCAAAAACACTTGGCATATTTCTGAATAACAATATTCCAATAGGATTTGTTTACACCGGAAACTTGTAAAACAAAATCAGGTCAGGATCTATAAAATTTGTATCAGATGAGTTGAACAGCTTGCGAAGGTCAGAATGGTTTGAGGAATATACAACGGTAGAAAAAGCGTTTAACTTCCCAAGATGGTCCATCCTTTTGAGCTATGAACACAAGTTTTGAAACCTTTTTCTTTCTCAAGAAATAACAAAGGTACCGCACTCTAAGACTGGTGGTTACAGAAACAAAAATGATATCAAGTTTGAAGGGTGAGTGTAGGCCTACATAAATTGTACATCAGTTTCAGTGGTGTTCACAAGTACAAATGCATATAGCTAAACTTTGTAAATGGTGAAAAAGGTCATTTTATGGACATTATCAGAGTGTTTTTGGAAAAAAAATTACTTAAAATTATCCCATAACATCAGAAATAACTCTGATTCAAGCTTGCATGCTTCATTTTGAAAAGGCAAGGGCACCAAGGCATTTTCTCCCCATGAAGGGCAGGCTATGAGGAAATTGCAAACTTCTACTGGAGCATTTCAACGGCACCAAGGCAATGACCAGGGGGCATCGAGGCAGTTGCTTCGTTGCCTCCGTGAAGTCTAAGGCCTACTAGCTGGATGGACAATGGAGGGAATACAGCAAAACAAAAAGGTTGTCGCAAGTACGACTTCGCAAAAAAAAACAATAGTGGTGTAACGATTTGGCTATTTATTCTAATCCACTTCTAAAAATACAATTAAACAAAGAACAAGTTTCCATAAAAAAGGACCTTACAAAATATTGCTCTAACATTTTAATTAAGGGACAGTCCTTTAAAGGCAGTCAATCCAAACAGTTTTGTTTTCATCATGGTTTTCAGCTGCCGAAAATTAAAAAATACAAATAACCATAATACATCATGCTTATCAAATCCAAAATCTATTTTCAAGTTGAATTTCTGACCATACATGTACATTGGCACAGAAACTGTCTATTTTGGAAAATTCGATAACAGAGTTACATGGCAACATCAGTGGAACTATCGCAACTATATGTATAGTGAATAGGTTGGAAAGTCGCATTTGCTTAAAGGAACACGTTGCCTTGGATTGGTCGAGTTGGTCTTTGAAAAGTGTTTGTAACCGTTTGTTAAAAAATGCATATGGGTAGAAAGATGTCGTAAAGGTACAATGTAGAATACAATGATTTACACAAACAAGCCTCGAAGTTGCACGGTTTTCCTTTTACCTTGTCGACTAACACTGTCGGCCATTTATGGGAATCAAATTTTTGACTCCCATATTAGGCCGACCGTGTTAGTTCATAAATTAAATGGAAAACCACGCAATTTCGAGGCAAATTTGTGTGGATCACTGTATTCTACTTTTAAAGCATCTTTCCAACCATGTGCATTTTATAACAAACGGTTACAAACGCTTTTTTATAGACCAACTCGTCCGATCCAAGGCAACGTGTCCCTTTAAGATTTGCCCATGCACTACAGCAAATGATATGCCCCATCACTGCCATGACTGCCTTGTAATCAAACCAACTATCAAGAAGTTTTTGGAAAGGATTGTGCCACATTCACATTTCAGATCTCACTGCTCTTTATAATGAGGGTTGACTGTATTTGCAAAGTCCTCAGCAATGAGCTTCAAATTGCTAAAAAAGTGTTTCCGCAAAGTTTACAGGAATAATTGAGAAATTTTGCATGTTCAATTTTGCGCACAACAAAATGCTATTCACACTTGACCAGATGCGGATGTGAACAATTATTCACTGATGTAGAATGTTAGAGCAAAGTTTTGTTTTACAAGAAATATCAACGAATACAGATTAATTATTTTAAAAGCAGTAACATTTTGACCTCAAAACTACACTTTTTTTAACAATGAAAAGAAATTTAAGCGAGCAGTTTCCGTTTATAAAGTCTGCAACCTACAAAAGTCATCATTATTCTGAATATCTAATTCATAAGATGAAAGTATTTACACTGATGTCTCAGATACCCTAGAAAACATCTCTCGAGTTTTTTTATCTACAAACCAAGCGAAAGATTTTTCAGGACTCACGGTTCAATATTTCCATTTCTAGATGTTGCAGAAAAATTTCTTTTCGAAATGCGAGTGGCAGATTTATATAACATTCGAAGCACATGCTGTAAAACATCACAATATCCTTACTTAAAATGACTTAATAGAAATACTGGTAATAATTATGACAGACAATTATGACAAACACACAAACACAAATTCTTACGAGCAATGACTTGAAATGGCGAGAACTTGCTAGAAGGTTCCCATCTTGTCCACGAAGATGCCTTTGAAAGCTCCCAACTCGATGAAGTCTCAACATAACTGTCCGAACCATGGATGATGACTTGAGCAGTGAAGTACATGAAGTTCCCCAGGGTTCTTGGCCTTTCATACATGTAGCTGCTTTATGCTCTATTTACACAACCGAAGGGAGATGCCTGTTGTTTTACTCACTGCTCCTCCAATTGACAATGTTGCTTGAGTCACATGACCTTGGTAAATACTCCGATGGACCATCTCCAAGTCTGCTCTGTTTCTCTTTCAAATTCACTGATGCTCCATGTTTCAAAAATATTCCCCAGTGACTTTTTTTCCATTGGGAAAAGTAACCCAACGAAATGACCTGGTCGAGATTTCAACCATTTTGAAATGTCCATCCAATAATGAAATTGAAGTGTACACTTTATCATCTCAAATTCCCCAAAAGAATGATACATGCATTGATCTCCTTTTTTTAAACATCACAAATCCTACCTCTGAAATTTTGGTCAGTAGAGATGGAGATTTTTACCAAATATTAAACAGCCAAACGAGTGGTGTTTTTCAATGTGGAATCATACCAATTTAGTTTACAGTTTCTAAATTAAAGTTCATACAATAGTTCTTCAAAATAATGTAACTAGCTGTAACGATGGATATCTTGGTCATGAAGTTCCTGAAAGTCCTGAGAAATAAGAAGGTTGATCGAAAGAACAAGAAAAACAAATCAGCATCAAATCAAGGTTACATATTATTCAACTGTACAGTATATGTACAAATCACGAATAAAGCAATGAAGACATACTGAGGAAAAAATAAAAAATATTTTTACTTCATACATAATGTAGAAAATCTCCACTACACAACGTGTCTTGTACATAGCTCAAAACTGTTAACGGATCAGTCATAAATACTTTTATGAGACAAACAACACTTTTTCCTTTGTTAACATTTTGCTGAAGTGGAAGAACTTTTGATTTGAAAAAGCTTACATCAGTGAATTTGCATAAAGTACATGTTTGATTGTGAAAAACTTTACTACATATAGTTTGGGGTTACTGGCCATAATATGCTAACAATTAACTGATTACAATAATTTTGCGATTAAAGATTGGAAAATAATTTGTAAGCCTACAATTTGTGCTGTAATAAAGAACATGTTACGCAAACGATGCTTCAAGGGGTTGTACTAACGCAAAAAATCAGAGCAAACCCAGAAATTAAATAAAGCAGACAAATGTTGTCAAACTAAGACTGGTTTTACGATCTTTACAGAAGATCCACCAGTATGAAAACAATGTTTTGTTTTTTTATTGCTTTAGTTGAAAATGTTAAAGGAACACGTTGCCTTGGATTGGTCGAGTTGGTCTGTGAAAAGAGTTTTTAACCGTTTGTTATAAAATACATTGATTAGAGAGCTATTTTAAAAGTAGAATATAATGATCCCAACAAGAATCACTCGAAATGGCGTGGTTTTCCTTTTACCTCATCGACTAACACGGTCGGCCATTTATGGCAGTCAAATTTTTGACTCCCATAAATGGCCGACCGTGTTAGTTCACAAAGTAAAAGGAAAACCACGCAATTTCGAGGCAAATGTGTATGGATCATTGTATTCTACTTTAAAACATCTTTCTAACCATGCATTTTATAACAAACGGTTACAAACGCTCTTTAAAGACCAACTCGACCGATCCCAAACACGTGTTCATAGACATTACAGCTTGCCATAAGGAAATTTAAACTAATTGATTCAATACCACGAAAGCAAAGAGACTCTTTACTAAAAAACTTAATAAGATTGTGGCTTTAGATTTGACATTTCCCTCACATCAATGCTGTACCCAAAACATGTATTTTGTACGTAACTTCTTGCAAATCTTTTGCCATCATCAGAAAGCAACTTCTTCAAGAAATTACCCTAATTACTTGACATTTTTCCTAACAAATTTCAATTGCAAAACTGATTAAATGTTCAACAAGCTGCTCTAGTATCAGAAATTTCAAACAAGCTCTCATTAAAAATTGCAGGAATAAATGTTAAAAAGCAATATTCTTCTTGTATTCAAAAACACTTTGTAAACACCACATCCCTTCAGAAACAAAATTGTCACATATAAAATGCAAAGGTTTTGCAAAATCGCTAAGCCTACTTGTGTCATCCTTTTTTTTCACTTCCAATCCTTATAAAAAAACTTATAGTACAAAAACATTTTAAAAGAATTTATGTATTAGAAGTCTACCCATGTTGATATTTGATTTGGGTTTGAAAAAATCTTTTTACTAGAGTTGGACTCGAACCCTAACCCTTCGGATTAACGTGCCTGCACTCTACCAACTGAGCTGTCTAGCCACATGCTGGCGATCTCCCCATTTAACTCATATCTTTGCTCAGGGGCGCCAGCCAAAATACCAGCTAATGGTTGTATAACTTCTGACTGGCTCAGTTGGTAGAGCGCCGGCTCATTAATCCCAAGATCGGTGGTTTGAGTCCCACTCAAGTGAATTTTCTTTGTTCAACCTCAAATCATTTAAAATTTACCCAGTCAGTTTCCCTTGTGTTGTTTATATTCAAGTTAGTATTTGTTCAAGTCACCTGGAAATATAATTTTTTTTCTTTCAAACATAAGAGTATATGCTTACGAACAATAAAACAATTTTTTTTAGTAATTGTTTGTCACGATTTATATGTTTAAAAAATATATAAAGTTGTTTGGGGGGCTGACTCCGCCTACCCCTTTTGTGACGTCAATCGAGGCAGACTTTGCCTGCAATGCGTATAGTAAATACACGTGCAAAGTACATGTACGTCCAAGTCGTGAGTTGGTACACTTCAAAAAGTGTTTTTCTGCATTCAGCAGCAATACACCTGGTCGGCATTGCCGAAAAAATATATATTTTTTTTTTTAAACGTACAAACTCACGACTTGGTTCGTACATGTACTTTGCAATTGTGTTTACTCTACGCATTACAGGCAAAGTTTGCTTCGATTGACATCACGAACAGCGCCCTTTCGGGTCGGGGTCTACTCTTAAATTTGTAAATAACATAAGAACTGATTTTTTAAAACCTTAGTTAACTGTTTATTCACATTCCACTCATCAAAACACATATATTAGTGACAAAAGCTTTATTTTGAAAAAATACCACTTCCAGGTGACTTTAGCCATTTCCTCACAAGGCTGCATAACAAAAATGCAAGCTTACAAAAGAATAAATATATATAACTTGCCGGAATTTGGATACATGTACACAAGTAATTGGAAATAACTCTTTCCCCCATTTTGTTTTTATTTTTTAGAATTGTCATGTATTATATAATGCATTATGGTATTTTGGGCGCTAAAATAATTATCTTTTAAAAGGATGTAGGACACAAAACAAAATGTCAACAGACTGTAATGACGGTAGAAAGCTTTCCCTTGAAAAATGACTTTCTAAAGTGCTTTAGTTTTTGAGAAATGGGTAAAACAAGTCACAAAACAAATTCTTAAACTGAGACTGAAATTATTTTTGTTACATTATTTTACTTATTTCTCAAAAACTACAGCACTACAGGAATGGATGCTATGTTTAACATTTTAACATCTCATGCAATCAAAATGTATGCAAAATTTGTGTTAGCATCTTTACATTGAAGACAACATTTCTAAATGCTGATCACATATTAAACATTAATGTCATCAACAAATATTATTCAGCATCAGAAAAACCACCACAAATCAAGACAATAACTAGTACTGATTGTATAGATCAACATTGGAAATTATGAGATATAGTTACGTTGTTCCTTTTCTTCCTACACTTAAACAACCTGACAACTTGGGTAACAGTCCACCCAGATCCAAGTCCCACACTGGGCCTGACGCATTTCTGGGTCAGGCCGACCCGGAAATAGTTCATTTGGTGTCAAATTGACACAGATCCTAGGTCATACTGACCAAGAAATTGGTCAGGTATATTTGGGCCCAGCATCTGGGTCAATTCTGACCTAAGAGTAAACTCCAATTCCACTTTGACCAAACTTAAAAATATAAATGTCACAAGCAACATACATCTTATAAATTTATAAATGTACTTGACGGGACTGCACCTGCAATTGAAACATTCTTGGTTAAAGACTTTGCATTTTGCGTACATTCAAAGTTTAAAACAGGCTAAGCAATAAACTGTTTATGCGTGTACTTATGGTTATCAATTAAAGGCAGTGGACACTATTGGTAATTACTCAAAATAATTATTAGCATAAAACCTTTCTTGGTGACAAGTAATGAGGATGGGGTTGATGATATAAAACATTGTGAGAAACAGCTCCCCCTGAAGTGCCATAGTTTTCGAGAAAGAAGTAATTTTCCATGAATTTGATTTCGAGACCTCACATTTAGAACTTGAGGTCTCGAAATCAACCATCTAAACGCACACAACTTCATGTGACAAGGGTGTTTTTTTCTGTCATTATTATCTCGTAAGTTCGATGACTGATTGAGCTCAAATTTTCACAGGTTTGTTATTTTATGCAAATGTTGAGATACACTAACTGTGAAGGCTAGTCTTTGATAATTACCAGTAGTGTCCACTGCCTTTAACAAAGGGAACAGTTCATGGTACAGTATTTTCCCCAGTTTCCCCTGGCTCTAGAAAAAAGATACTGAGAAAAAAGAGGACATATAACAAGATGCATGCCTTGGTGCACATGTAGATGTGAACAGAACCACTATAAAGATTAATGCCCACTAACTTATTATGTAATCAAGAAACTAAGCAGAACTTTGATTAAAGCAGTAATTCATTATGGCATAAAACCATATTATAATATAAGGCAAGAAGTAAAAATGTGAAAATTGCGACAAATCATCAATTTCTTCCGAGACCCCGACCACACCCTTTCAGCCACCACACTCCAACTCCAACAAAATGATATAGTAACAATTATTATATATTATTTTACAATACATTTATCCTTCTAAACTTACAGGTTTACTCCTGAAAAATCATAGATTTCTACACGAATACGAGCAGTGAGTGCTGCTGCCCTCATGTATATCATAACACAAAAATAACAAGGAGTTTAAAGGACCAACTTTAAAAAATACAAGATTTCAAACTTCCTGTTTGTGAGAGGAAACTTCTGTTAGTTTGAACATGTTAGTGATGTCAACTGTCACTGTGTATAATTTTGAGAGAAAAAAAACCACATTGAAGTTCTGGGAAAAACTCATGGCAACATAGTAAAAATACACAAAACAGCAGCGATGTAACAAGGAAGCTTTGGGATTAGCTTTTTACAAATTATCTCAGAAATTGAAACAGCTTAAATCTGAAGTCAGTAAAAGCTATTCACTAAAACATTTTGAGGTAAAATCAAACAAATAGAAGAGTTTTAACAAGTTAAAAGGCAAACAATGCAAATAAGTATGTACTATACATTGAATATTAAATTCTTCAAAGTGGCAATAACTAATCCTAATAAAACATTCATGCATTAGTTGTAACAACTTTCTTTCGCATAACAAGCAACAAAAAAGGCCATAATGTTAACAAAAAATTCCCCCCAAATACAACAGAAGTTGGTTGTCACCGATGAATAACTGCTAAAATAAATGTTAGCTTACAGTTGTTTCCTTTCATCAGCTGTGAAAATAAATGAATAAATTTTACTTTAATTTATTAATTTATGGACTACGTGTAACTAATACAGGCTCATTACAATTACATCCCCCAAAATTCCCTCCAAGTCAACAAAATACAGCCAACCCTGTTGCAAAATGACCGAATCCATCAACAAATCCATTTTAAAACATAATTGAATTTGCAATATATTACAAATCTAACTTATAGATCTTGACTTTTATATCACATATTTCTCTTGTTGCAACTTGAGACATAACCCCTTATAAAAAAAAAGGGTGATGTGAAAATGATACGAATCAAGTTATGTAACAGATGTTTGAAGCTGTGCTTGTTGGGGCTCGTCTACAATTTTACTTGTAAAGTTAATTTAGCTGGTCTGCTAAATTTGAAAATGGGTTTTGAGGTCTGGTAAAAAAAACAAAAAACATACATAACAATTTCTGTATGTGTGTCATACATATCATACTACGAACATGCATTCTGAACACACAATGTCACAAATGTATTCATTAATTTCACTACAGTGAACTGTGTTTGTAGAAGGAATCGTAGGAAAACATGAAAAATTCAGACATGACAGTTAATGTAAGCTATCTAACAACGCACGCCATTTTGACTCCACAAAATGGCCGACCTTGTTACACATGTAGTTTGGAAGGTAAAAGAAAAACCATGCAATTTAAAGGCATGTGTGAATCATTATATTCAAATTTAAAATAAAATTTTTGGAAGATGTATGCATTTAATAACGAATGTTTCAAATACTTTTTGTAGACCACGTTCAACTTGCCAGATCCAAGGGAACGTGTCTCTGTAAGTTTATCATACTTTGTGTGAGTATAAGCCCTCTAACCTAGGCCTGCTAGTTCTTTCTTGAGAGGGAACGGTACTTATCACCCTAAAGGCAAAGTATACCTTAAGGTTTTGGAACCACTTTATGTTTAAGTCCTATATAAAGGTAGAGTATTTATTTAAAAAATACATAACATGTGATCACATTTTTTAGCTATCGCAGAAAATCTGGAGTGAGTATGCCTTCGTACGAAGAATAAATGCGTAATAATATACACAATCCGAGAAGCAATACTGAAGTAAAGCTTCTGCGATTAAAATTTTAAAAGACGAGAAACATTATAAAATTTTAGGGCATAAAAACCTGATTCCTTTTTTACAGCCACACTACTTAACAGTGAAATGTTTCTCCTCTTTTATTCCTATCTGAAAGCATACGAAACTATGTGCGTTTAGATGGCTGATTTCTAGACCTCAAGTTCTAAATCTGAGGTCTCAAAATCAAATTTTGTAGAAAATTACTTCTTTCTCGAAGACTATGGCACTTCAGAGTGAGCCGCTTCTCACAATGTTTTATACCATCAACCTCTCCCCATTACTCGTCACCAAGAATTTGTGATAAAAATGATTTTGAGTAAAGTGTCCACTGCCTTTAAGGGAAATAGATTTGCATGGTCCACCGAGGCAAATACCATGATTGGAGATGGGAGCTGTACATGTATTTGGCTCCATGTGGTTTGCAAACAGCCCACATACCTCCTGTACCATCTGGCTAAGTCTTTCTGTATCTATTTCCCAGCTTTCAACCTTTCAAACTTAAAGGCACTGGACACTATTGGTAATTATCAAAGACCAGTCTTCTCACTAAGTGTATTTCAACATATGCATAAAATAACAGCCCACGGGTGAACATTTGGGCACATCTGGCCATCAAAGTTTCAAAAGATTAATGAAAGACAAATTGCATTGTAGCACAACTTTGTGTGCTTTCAGATTCATAATAAAAGGCTCAAGGCCTGAAGTCTTTTAATAATTGGATGAGAAATTACCCCCGTTCTCAAAAACTATGTTACTTCAGAGGGAGCCGTCTCTCACAATGTTTTAAACATTCAACAGCTCTCCATTGCTCAATGCTCACTAAATACGTTTGTATGCTATTAATTATTTTAAGTACCATATTACTATGTGATGTTTGTTTGGTTGTTCATAATAACTCAATCAGAAAAGAATGCATTTTCAGATTTAAAGATGCCCTAAAGCAAACAATTCAAAGAATGCTAATGAATTGTTTTGTACTTTTCTTAAAGTCAAGAAACGAAAAACCATAGGCATGACAACCGGAGCATTCGGCAATAAATGCTTTTCAACTTTGCGTATTTTTACAAATTGGTATTTTGTATATAGATTCCATTTTTTTTTTAAACAATGTATCAACTCTGTCAAGGCCTTCCTATTGTTGTGTAACCACTTTGTGTACTATTCTTTAAGTTTTCTTATTACACTATTAAAGAAAATACCAGTTAGAACATGGTTGGGAAATAAAGTCTTTACGAGTGCACACATGGACACCCCTACCAGAGCTACCAACATTTGCATCTTGCAATCAGCGAGAGAGTGCAACAATCTGGGAGACATTCAATTCCACATAACATTACAAAAGTTTCCATAATCAGGAAGATTTCCAACTTTGTTCATCAGTATAGAAAGATTGGTTAAACATTTTCAGGGAACTTTCTCAGGGTTGTATGCTTCGCTTTTGAAAGAGCAAGGGCAGCGAGGAATTTTCACCTTTGTGAGAAAAATTGCTAATTTCTATTAGATTATTTGAAGGGAACCAAGGCTAGGGGGGGGGGACTAGGAGTCCATCCCCTTTGTTGCCTCCATGATTGAAGTATCAGGGCCCAATTTCATAGAGCAGCTAAGCACAAAAAAAATGCTTAGCATGAAATATTCTCCCTGATAAAAACAGAATTACCAACCAAATGTTCACATAATTTTCAGGATTTGCAAACAACAGCTGAATACTTGTAACTACATTCACGTAGCAACATGCAACAATTGGAAATTTGGTTGGTTATCCTACTTTTATCAAGGAAAAAAGTTCATGCTTAGCAAATTTGTGTGCTTAGCAGCTCTATAAAATTGGGCCCTGGCCTGCCAGCAAAATGGAACAAGAAATACTTGTTGTCAAATAGTTTATATCGTTAAAAAAAAACCTGAATGGCTACTTTTTCTAACAACTACTCTACCAACTTTACTGGTTACTACAAGTCATCTAAAAGGCAGGATAAGATTCCAACCTTTAGAACTATTTGTGGTATTCAAACCATTGACACACTATGCTCATCATATGACATGCCCATCATGATCAGTAATGTGGCATTGCCAGGCATTGCCAGGCAGCCTTGCCCAGAACCAACAAGTTTCACAGGACTCTGGAAAGTACTGAGTGTACATCAGTGCTGACACAAGTGACATAGGGGTACGGGTAATAAAAAAAAAAATTAATATTCTTTATCCCTGATGCAAATTTAACATCTATTATAAGTTTCACCTAGCACTCTGAGTGAAACACACTGTGCTGCACAGCACAGACTTTTCCCCAGATTGCATCGATTGCCCCATATCATTTAACATGAATCATTTTGTTAATCCGCTCACCCTTAAAGTTGGTCTAGCTAACTGTTCACGGTCCCCCTTAAATCACTTATTTTAGTTGGGCGTTGAACACAAACTAACTAATAACAACAATAACATTTTAAACATTTTAAAATGATAAAATATCACCTCTGAAAAACCCTTGTTTTTATAATTAAAAAAGATATTTTTTTAAAGCTTTCTAGAGAGACTTTACAAGGTCTAAACATCAGGCCACTTCCTCAAGTTTTAATACTTTTAAAAGCATAAAAACAAAAACACAGGTTTAGAATATCAAAACATAATAAGAACTCCACAAACTCATGTATTTCCTAGTACAAATAATAAAGGGATTTTAAATAGCCTTTGAGAAAGACTTTTCTTGCGTGGAAACATCAGGCCAATAACTCATATTTTCAATATTACGTTTTTTATGAACAAGTATCAAAAACAAAGGCGATTTTGGATTTCAAAATAATTAATATATAATTAAAATAAATCCACAAAAAACTCATTTATTCTCTTGTACAACTAATCAAGGAATTTTTGGCGACAGGGACACCCCCAGACTACGCATGGCAGAACAAGACAATTCTACATAATGATAAATTCAATTAATATGACATACGATTAAATAATCCTGTGGAAAAAAAATATGAGGAGAAATAACAGTGGCAATAAACTTATCTGCCAGAGAAAAGCTGAATGAAAACCATTTTCAAAAATGTAGCGGGTAAAATATTGCATGGTGATTAACATTCTTAAAAGATTTGTGAAGGAATGCAAACAAATAAGACATTAAACCTAAAACAGAAATAGTTAACTTATAGGTTAATTTTGTTGTGTTCTTCAAACACACATTACATTTCTATGAAATAGGCCTAAGTCTCTTGGAAATCGCAAGTTACCAAATTATAACTGTACACCATTGATCTATATTTACAGTACCTTTAAAAAAAAATAAACTTCTTAAAAATATACTACAATGCATCTTGAGAAACCAAGTTCATTTAAAATAATACATTATGCTGCCAAGATGGGCGCCATGCTTTCGTTTGCATGTAACTATTCCAGGTTTTATAACTGTGTACATCGCCGCGCCGTTATGGTTGCCATTGGTCAGTACATGGACTCGGACTTCACTTAGAGTCCTTTGCGCGCTGAGCATGCGCATTGGGACGACGAGGACTATTTACATATACCTCACTTATAATTATAAGTAATTATAAGTGGACAGTTTATGTTTTACGATATGGTTGCCATTGTCACATGGACTCGGACTTCACTTAGAATCCTTTGCGCGCTGAGCATGTGCATTGGGACGACGAGGACTATTTACATTATACCTCACTCATAATTATAAGTAATTATAAGTGGACAGTTTATGTTTTACGATATGGTTGCCATTGTCACATGGACTCGGACTTCACTTAGAATCCTTTGCGCGCTGAGCATGTGCATTTGGACGACGAGGACTATTTACATTATACCTCACTCATAATTATAAGTAATTATAAGTGGACAGTTTATGTTTTACGATATGGTTGCCATTGTCACATGGACACGGATTTCACTTAGAATCCTTTGCGCGCTGAGCATGCGCATTGGGACGACGAGGACTATTTACATATACCTCACTCATAATTCTAAGTGGACAATTTGTGTTTTACTTCCTACAAAGAAATCCAAAGCCTTTCTGCAAGTAGGTTCAAAAAAAATATGCCAAGTTTACACAACAGAGAATTACTACAAAAAGTGTTAAAATGTACAACTTTCAATGAATGTTTGCGACACATGAAGATTGCTATACAATAGGAGACAACACAGAGACACCTGGGCCCTATTTCCTGACTCTGCTCACCGCCGAATTCTGCGCTTAGGATCACCATTCTCTGCTTACTGTGCAAGCCTGGCAAGCGCCAAATGTCTGCGCTAGCTGTGTAACAGCAGAATGCCTAGTAGTTAGGAGTACGGATGCGCACAAGCCAAAATTCATTGAAGCACGAAGTTCCCTGCTTCCGCAAGCGCAGATTATTTGCTTACAGTTAGCAAAGCCATGAAATTGGGCCCACATGGTATCAGGCTTACAAGGTCAGTCCACTATTCTCAGACATTTTGGCAGATCACCAGGTATGTCTGCTGTCACCTAGTGTTTCACAGTCTACGATTGCTACCCCATGCATAAACACGTCCTGGCTTCGGAATTGAAAACAAGTCAAAAGGGCCAGGCACGTTTCAATTTTTTCTTGTACCCTGCTTTTGAAATCAATACCAACTTTCCTTAAATTTTAAATGTTTTTCTATTAGTTATTGTCAATACTTTTTAAGCCAACTTAAATGACCCTAAACCACAATAAGCGGTTTTGACACTGACGTCATATACAACCCACAACTTGCCATTTTACCCAAGCTTATTGAGCACTGTATACTCGATACACTCCAGAATCCTGTGAAAAACAAAAACCACCCTGTCCACAGGCATACTACCCGGTTGGGAATCAAACCCACGACCTTTGCAGTTCTGGTTCCCACATTGCACAAGCTAAATTTATTTCATTTATGCCGTCCGGTAAATTGGGTTACTACTCCCATATACATGTAAGAGCAAGTCTACCTGTGTGATGCTTCAAATCAAAAATGAAGAAAGAAATTATAGTAAAATCTGGGGTGAAATACACACCTTAGATCATCTCCAGCCTGAAAGAAAACTTACCCAAGACTCAGGCTTTGGGGTGAAATAAAGGATTAATCATCAAAATAAACCATCAGCAAACCTAAACTTAATTCGAATCCAACCAGGGGAAAGAAAACAAACATTGAAATCAGCGAGTTATCCCAAAGTTTATTTAAATTTGAGAACAGGCCTCGAAATAACCCACGGCGACCAAAGCAATTGTCGTGCTTTTGCTGTGGCGCCCTCTGCAAGGTTCCTATACAAACATTTCCCCCTAGAAGTCCCTCTTACCAGGGGAAAAATACTGTGCCCCTTTAAGAGAGAAGTTCAAGGCATGCCGTATGAAACTGAAAAATCCTGAAAATTGAAAAAGAGTTGCCCAGCCCCTTGGTGTGAAAATGAAGTTACTCTTTATAGAATGTTAAATTTTTTGCCTTCTAGACTCCATCATCTAAAAGCAACGAAATTCACAAGAAAATTGTCAGCTTGAACTAGTAATAAGTAGTATGAATTTTAAACAATAAAATAAATATAAATGCGTTCATAAATGTAAACATCAAGTAACAATCAATAAAACCCTCAAGTAGATTTTTAATCGAACACAATATAAGAGCTTACCTCATTGTCTCTTAAACTAAGGTGGAAGAAAAGGCATGTTAATACAAATAAATCATTGTGAGAAGTAAAAACGCTATCAACTCTGATACACTGCTGTTTGATAATAGCAACAAAGACTGGAAACGGTTATCAATCCGTCCCAAAACACTTACCTCTTGATGACGATGTTGTTAGCGACGACGATATTCCCGATCCCTCTCCCTGTCCCTTTCTCGATCCCTGTCGCCCCTCTCGCGACTCGACGTATACTCAGTGCCTGTCCGCTCACGGCTACGCTCACGATACTCCCGGTCGCGACTCCGTGACCTCTCACGACGCTCCTTGTGACGGCTACTCTTTGACTCGCGGGATCTGTGACGACTCTCGTCTCGTTCCCTGGAGGAGCGATCCTTCCGCCTGAAATAAAAGAAGAATGTGTTACAGGGTTTTGATTTTAGGCCATGGCTTGCATCCCTACTCACTATGAATGAAGATGTAAACAAAATAATTTACCTGAAGAAGTTTCAGCTTCATTAATCTTCAAGTTTTTTGAGAAAAATAGTGAAAACCACAGAGACATTTTTTCTGGAGAGTCGCGTAAATCCGCTGTACATGCTAAAATAATATTCATCTTACTTAGAATGGAATTATTTTTGTGACATTGTTTTACTCATTTCTCAAAAACTACAGCACCTCAGTAAGTTATATTTTAAGGGAAACTTTCTACTATTATCATCTTCAAACTGTGTAAGTTTAATGTAAATCTGTGGACAATGTAATCTGTATTACAAAAAGTACCTAAACCCTTTGGAAATCTTGACGCGTGATCCTAAAAAACTCCAGTTTATAGTCATCGCTGAGATGTGTCTTTTTATGATCGCCCGTCAAGATTTCCATTGCCTGACCAATCGCGCGACAGACTATAACTCGGCCTTAAGGGTTTAAAAACTAGTTTCTGTCTTGCTTCTTACCTTGAAGATGATCCATAAGACTTGGACTCTATTCCATGCAGACAATCCTGCAGCGAGCTGACCAGCACTTTGCATCGGTCATCCGTGGACACTTTAGACTGCTTGATGAGTGAGATTGCAGTCACCAACGTCTCAATAGCACTAGGATAGTCGCCTGGTGAAAGGTTTATAAAGGAAATAATAAAATGTCGAGCACATTGATACGGTTATTGAAAAATGCATACCTGCCAACTTTGGGGAATCAAAAAGAGTTGTAATACCCTAAGGCACCATGGTGCACTTGTTGTAAAAATTGCACCTGATGCCAAATTAGAACTGACATGTTCATGCATACCAGACGAGCAATTACTGTGAAAGTACATAAACACCTCATGTATCCCTACAGGTGTTACATGTATGTCAGCAATACATTCCCTATAGTGACTACCTATTTGCCCGCTGCTGCGGCTTTCAAGTTAGTGCTGGTGGCACTCAAGGCCCTTGGAAGCAGCCGATACATACGAAATTCATAATAATAAATTCAGAATACAGCTCATATTTTGGTCATGATTCCTATAAATTCAGAATAGTTGACAGCTATGGAAATGCCCTATATAAGAACTAGTTTTTTTTTGTACTTATAATGATTAAATCCCGGCTAAATCCTGGGCCCAATTTTATAGAGCTGCTAAGCACAAAAATTTGCTAAGCATAAAATTTCTTCCATGATAAAAACAGGATTACCAGCCAAATTTCCATTTGTTACATAGTGCTTGTTACTGGTATTCAGCTTTTGTTTGCTTATCCTGAAAATCACATGGAAATTTGGTTGGTAAACCTGTTTTTATCAAGGAAGAAATTTCATGCTAAGCAAATTTTTGTGCTTAGCAGCTCTATGAAATTGGGCCCTGCTTACCAGCACTGGCATCCATGACGGCTCTAGAGATAGCACTGCTGGACACTGTGCGATTTCTGCTCATGATCTCCTCAAACTCTGTCTCGCTGACTTGAGGGGTCGGAGGGGGAGGGCCTTCCTGCCTCCTTATGAAGTTACCGTTCTCGGCTGGAGGAGGCGGTCCTTGGCTGCAGGAGGAGATGGTCAATACAGTTCTTACATAGAGCATAACAACAGTATCAATGCTCTTTACCTTGCGCTTTACATTAGTGCCATGGTCACGAGCCAATAACACTCCTTTAATGTTTCTCAGCTCTCTGGGGAGTATACAACCCTGGGCTAGAATAAAACATCATTTTCCTCTGGCAACTCACACCTGTTATCTTCATGTAATTCCTTTTCCAAACAGTGGACTTTATTGAGATCATGCACAAACCAGTAGGGCTGCTGACTGCCCCAGACAATTTAACCACTCCTCATTAAGTGTAATGTTTGCGGTACAGAAGAAGAAGAATTAGGAATAATGGATCTGTTTGTGTCGTGGCTAGCCTACATTACAATTTACATTAGACCCAGTGACCATGGTGACTGGGGCGCTAGATTCCTTTTTTTTTTTAAATTTTGTCATTATCTGTCATCTAGCGCCCCAGACCGAACGTCTTTGCAACTCACAATGTTAACATTTTTTAGGACTGTCACAAGAAAAATGCCCCAAAATGACAAAAATACCCAGCGAATTACCTTCAAAACTCCCAAATGGCCTCTCCATATGTTTAAGATGCTACACCAGCATTGAAATTGTACTCACAGTCTTTTTTGGTATTGAAAAATAATGATTTTTGAGACATTTCGCTAGACCATCCATCTCTTTCCCATGTTTTGTGGCCAAACTCAAATTTGTTTTCATAAGATTTGAAAAATATTGATGGATCAAATTATTGTGACTTACCGCTCAGCTGAAGCTCTGAACTGCTCTCCTTCAAAGCGCTGCTGAGGTGGCCCTTGCTCAAATGATGGCTGAAAGTAAAAGTAAAGTAAAACAAATGATTAAACTAGTCATGAAGTGAATCAAAAATTTGACTGTGAAATAATTTTAATATTTGTTAATGTGATAAAATGCTGTATTAGAACTAAATCAGTGTTGTAGCTGTACCAATTTTAGTGGTGGTTTCTAAATTCAATTTAGTCCAGCAAGGGCAAGCAGTTCCACAAAACCATTCATGTTTAGATATCGGGCCATCATTGCTTAAGTGCAATCTGGGTGGAATCTGTTTTTTTGAAGCACAGTGTATTTCGCTCAGAGCGCTAGGGGAAATTCTAGTTCTTGGCAGGCCCGCCTGGCAAGGCCCATTGTGGCTACAACACTGAACTAAATGTGTAAAGGCAGTTTACAGTCAAATAAAAATACCAACATTGAATAGCAAATGATTTACATTTTTTTACAGTACATTTTGTGGAGCAGTTTGCTCTGCTATACAAGAGAAACGGTTAGCTGTGAGGCGGTTTCCAGTCAATAACAAACTTTACCTGTCGCTCAGGCTGGGTTGGCTGGCCTTGACCCGGGAAGAAAGCAGGGTTCACATGAGGAGCAGGTCCCTGGGGTGGTGGTTGACCTTGGCTCATAGTCGGTACGCTCTGTGGGGGAACCACAGGGGGTCCTTGCTGCATAGGGGCCCCGGAGGCTCCATGAGGCACCGGAGGTGCACCGTGGTGCAGCTGCGGTACATTCTGCGGTGGTTGTTGTTGCTGCTGTGGGGGCGGGCCAGGTGGGGCTCCGTGCATGGGGGGTCCACCCTGCATTGGGGGTCCACCCTGCATAGGGGGTCCTCCCTGCATGGGGGGTCCTCCCTGCATAGGGGGGCCACCTTGGTTCGGGGGACCTCCTTGCATGGGGGGTCCGCCCTGCATTGGTGGGCCACCCTGCATGGGGGGTCCGCCTTGCATGGGGGGTCCGCTTTGCATGTGAGGGCCTCCCTGCATGGGGGGTCCACCTTGCATGGGGGGTCCAGGACGAGGCGGAGGTGGACCTGGATTAATACCAATAAAAAAAATTAATACAGAAATGCTTTCAGTCAAAAACTTCACGTTGGTTTGGTAGAGACTTCACATTGGTTTTGCATAACGTTTACGATGCCAAAACAATAAATTCCTTGATGACGACTTGTTGACATTCAAATCCTACATTATTGGAGATAAGCTTTCATTTACTTAATAGGTAATGTCTCACAGGTCAATTTTGTCAAATAACTTGGATCTGTCCAATATGAAGCAAGCGCACGCTACAGCGTGGGGTCCTTAAGTGTGTCTAGATGCTATGTGGTGCAATCTAAGGCCAATTGTAGTCATTATAGATGATGGAAACAGAACCTCTTAGCAGACCCCTGAATCCGTTTTGATCTTGAGCTAACGTACCTTGAGGAGGTCCCTGCTGCATTGGAGGGTGTGGTGGTCCCTGTGGCCCCGGTGGCCCCCTAGGAGGCGGCGGTCCACCCTGGTGAATAGGCGGTCCTCCAAACTGTGGAGGTGGTGGCCCGCCTTGATGTGGAGGCCCATGCATGGGTGGACCCTTAAGAGAAATCAGATACGAGTCAAATTAATAATAACTGTAGCACAGAAAACTTTGTATAGCGCTGATATCCGCCTACAAATGGCGCTCATGGCGCTTTAGGAGAAAAACAAAGTGGAATTGTGGATTGTGTGAGTAGACTTGAAGAGGTGAGGTTTGCTACACCTGGGCACAATTTTATAAAGTTGTTAAGCAGAAAATACCGCTTAGCAAAAAATAAGTGGGGCACAAGTTTTGCTTTTTATAATGTTTAGTGTTTTTTGCCTTTTTGCCTGTTATTATTATATATTATTATAATATGGGTTTATGAAATTAGGTTCTGCTACCTATGCAATATTGCTGGTAACCAATTTCTGTTAAGCGAAAACAAATTTGTGTTTAGAAAGTTTTTATGCTTACAAGGTTTAAAAAATTTGGTCCTGCTATTTATGCAATTTTGGCAGTAACCAGTTTCAGTTTACAAGCAAAATTTGTCTATGCTTAGCAAGTTTTTAATGCTTACAGTGTTTATGAATGGGCCCTGCTACTACATGTAAGTCTTGACTGTTCATGCCCAGTGTTGTATACCTAGACCAATGCGCTCTAAATCCAATTTAGTCAACCAACATTGACCAAGGGCGAGTGGTTCAGCAAAATGATTTTAGTTTTGGATGTTTTACCCATACATCGCTGTGTGTTAGCACTGTACACTCAGCACTTACGCGAGTCCTGTGAAGAAATATCATAGGCATGCGTCTAACGTCCGTCGATATATCGAAAACACTCAAAAACTCGATATTGTTTTGACACATCGAGAAATTTTCGATATATCGAAAAATTTCGATGTTTTGAAAAATTCGATGTTCCTAAATGATATCGAAAATACCAAAAGAGTGTCCGATTATTTAAAAGAAATCTGTGTTTGAGTATTATAAAAAGCCGTTGTCATAATGTAGTTTCATCATTTTGAGTTGCCCTATTAAATAAAATACGTTTTACAACCAAGTGTGTCTGCATTTTATTGTTCTCTGTGTTTCGCCATAAGCCGCCCGCCGCAAAAGTTCACGACCCCGCGGCGACGCACAGTAAAACCTCAAAAGAAGCCGCCGCCGCTGCCCCAGCCTATCGGCTGTTTAAGATGCAACTTCTATAGATATTATTGGTTAAAAATAAACATTGAGAAATGGTTGTTCATTCTGGTACTTTTTCGTTGGAAGTTCTATCCCTGGTATCTTCCGGTGTTTTTTGTTTCTTGTTGCCGATGGGGGAATATTTCATTTTGCAAAAGTGCGCGTTCGTCTCAGTACCTGTTTTTCGTTCTCTTCTCGATAGGCCTACTAGAATTTTCTTGACGTAACAAATAGTTATTTTAAAGTCGTCTAAACTCATGGGGAAACACAGCCCCGTTTGGGAATACTTCGGAAGTGTTCAAGGTAACCCACATAACTTCAAGTGCAAATTATGCCGGAAAACAGTCAGAGCGAAAGACAGTAGCACCACCAACTTACGATCTCACTTGAAGCAACATCACCCACGTGAACATACCGGGATGACGACTTCGGTACCATCACGGGCTAAGGGAAACATGGACACCAGCGACGATGATGGAGGGGCTTCAACTTCATCCGTCGAAAGCAAGCCAAGATGTAACACCATCATAGATGCCTTCACCAAAAACCAGATGTACCAGAAAAATGACAAAACTTGGAAACATTTGACAGACGCCGTCACTTACTGCATTGGGAAAGATGCCATGCCCATGTCAACTGTGGGAAATACGGGATTTCTTCACCTACTCAACACCTTCGACAGACGCTATACGCCTCCAAGCGCAACGGCAATGTCCAGAACATACATCCTGAAACTCTATGACGCAACAAGAGATACCGTTTTGCAGGAGCTTGAGAAAATAGACTATTTTGCCGCTACTTCCGACATGTGGTCTTCACACGGGATGACGCCATATATGGGGTACACAGTACACTTTATTGACAAATCGTGGAATTTGCATCACATCAATCTGGGGACCCGGTTCGTCTCTGATGATCACACGGGGGATACGCTCAGTGACGCAATGTCTGACATGCTCGACCAGTGGCATCTAAACCCATCCAAGCAAGTTTGCATCACCACTGACAATGGCTCCAATGTCATCAAGGCAGTTGGCGACTTGAATTGGGAACATCTGCCTTGTTTTGGACATAACCTAAATCTCGGCATTACCAACTCATACGTGCAAACCCGGCACCCCGACATCCACCGAAGAATCAGCAGGGCTATAGGGGTGGCCCACGGCATCGTGGCTAAGTTCAACAGCAGTTGGGAAAAAAAGAGGGACCTTCGCGCGCAGCAAGTTAAAAACGGCAAGGACCCGAAGAATCTGAATTCTGTAAGTACTAAGTTTAAATTTTTTCATATTTTTGTGTGCACATCAGATTTTAGGGCTAATGGGTTTTGTATTTATTTTATGCATTAATGACATGAGAACATAGTTGTAACGCCGCCGCCGACATGAACGAAAATGTTACACTTTACCAACTTCACATTTTTGTAAACAAAAAATGACATAAAAAAGAGTAGACCACGACCAGAACAACATACACAAATTTACTTATACTTATTTTTGGTTCATGATTGTTTTATTCACGACTGACGTCATGCGCAACCGCAGCAGTCGTTTTAACACTAGATCTAGTAGATTTGCGACATTTAATACCCACAATGCAATGCAATTGTAAAAGAATACGCACAGAGCGCGCGGACGTGTGATACACACGAAGGTGCGTGTTTGAGTAAATTCTTCAGAATTGCACAATGTGCAGATTGCTGCGCAACTTTTCAGAGCTGAGTCAGGTGACAAACTTCAAAAGCGCAAAACTACTGATGGTGCACAAGTTTGTCAAATTTGTTTTGCAAATCTATTGAATGCACTTAACGACATCAGTCGTGAGCGGACGATTTTTGGCATAATTTAAGCCGAAAATTTTAGAAATACATCTGAAATAAATCGCAGATAACAACCTTTGAAAAATGTTCTCATCCACAGGACTGCCCAACTAGATGGGGATCGACACAGGCCATGATAAAACGTCTTTTAGAAAACGAGGAAGAAGTCAAGCACGTTCTCGTAAATGACCGCAAAACAGCGCATCTCCTACCCTCTTGGCAAGACATGAAAGTTTTGGAGTCTGTTAATGAAGCCATGGAGCCTCTTGCTGAGCTGACCGACATTATGTCTGGGAGCAAATTCGTTACAGTGTCAAGTCTGAAGCCCATGCTATCCCGTCTCGAAAAGCAAGTATTGGTGATGAGACGTCCGCCAGACGAGCCACACCCAGAAGGACTCCTACACAACAAACTCAGAGCCAACGTGTTGCAAGACTTGCTGCCGAGGTACAAGCCAATCAGAAGGCAACTACTACTGAACATAACCACCTTTCTAGATCCTCGCTTCAAGGTATGCTACAATTTATTAGTTAGTTACGTGTTACATACATCATTGTTTATGTTTTCGCAATAAAACATAAGTAAGAGTCTTTGAAAAAATGTATTTATAAAACAAATAAATAAACTAAACAAATAAATAAAATAACGTGAATTATACGTTCTACTCTCTATCATAGGCGACGTATCTGAATCAGGACGAGGGCGAAAATGAGCTAGACGTGGTCAAACAAGTTCTTTCCGAAGAATGTCCAGAAGACACAGAGAGCAACCATGCTGATCAAGACATAGAAGCAGACGCCGCGCCCGAGGTTTCGACGCAGCCACCACCAGCGAAGAAGAAAAGGACACTTGGTAATTGGCTGGGCACTGGCGAGGACACAGCTAAAACCACTGGACAACGAAAGTCTAAGAAAGTTCTGCTAAAAGAGGAAGTCGTGTTGTACGCGTCAACACCAGTCATTGACTGCAATAGTGACCCCCTGCGATGGTGGTACCCACATGCGACCACGTATCCAGTGATGGCCTCCTTCGCTCGGAAATACCTTTGTATTCAGGCCACTTCGTCACCTTCAGAACGCCTATTCAGTAAGGCAGGCTCTGTCATAACCCCCAACAGAGCTAACCTGAATCCAGACAAGGCTAGCATGCTGGTGTTTTTGTCTGAAAACCTGTAAACTGGACATAGCTAGTGTATGACTCTGACGTTCTGATGTTGTCGAATTCGCGCACTCAATACCGTTCGCTGAAGCGTTAATATATACAATTAATACATATCAACACTTCAGCGACGGTAAAGGGAAGATATCTTCAAATGTAGTCGTAGATTATATAGACGGATAAGTCAGCAATCACAACATGTTTTTCTTTAATTGATTTGAAGGATATCTTTGGCACTTCGGGAGTTCGGAATGTTTGTTTAGTTGAAGACATTTAAAGTTGGCAGTTGCAACCACGTCTTTGTCGTTATTTTAACAAAAAACGTACTTAGGTCTTTAAGGCTGTTTTATTAGTGCGACTTTCTTTTATTTATTGCCGTATAATTGTTTTGTATTTTGGTTAACACTTCGATTAAAATTAAACAACTGATTTTGGAAATAATGTGTGTGATTGTGTCTCTACCTACATTCAATGAATATTCAAATAATTTTTTTAAATAAATTTGGCTCTTAAATGTGTTTTTTCTAACTCTTGACTCTGTAAAAGTTTAGTAACTACGTTTTAGTGTTGACAAAGTTTGAACATAGGTTTGAAGCGCCACGCTCCTAACACTCTTCGCTCTCCACATATTATAACAGCGGGGCCCGTCTACCTAATGTAGTACTGACCGCACCAAATTAGATTTATTTCCACACCATACCACAGATCTCAACGGCACCCGTCGGACAACTTGATTGACACTTCTACGTCAATGCATCGGCAACTGACGCCTTATTGTCGGCGAGTCACGCAACTCACAAAGGCTCTGTGCAATCACAGCCAATCGTGAATCGAGAATTGCGGTGAGCGTTCACCATTGGCCAAGCCAGCGGTAGCGGCGATCCTACTTTGTTGTAAAACCAGAAATAATTGGGGCGGGACTACTCAATTTGATATTGTTTGAACTACAAACAAGTTCGAGGGATCAGACAAAAACAGGTTTAAATGTAACCCTATTAAACTGTCGGTCTATGGTATATACATTTCTACCTCCATGAGTATACCAAGTGCTGTTTTTAGGCTTCATCTTGCGCGCGGGAAATACTCGATATATCGAGTATACTCGATATTAAATTTTCGATATATCGGTTATGGGAAAAAACCGACATCGACGGACGTTACATGTGTCTTAACAACTAGACTACCGAGGTTGCCAGGTAGCTAGAGGCAGTTTGAATCCTATGTTTTGGCAGCGGGTACCGCAACGATATAAGAGATTTGCATCGGGGATAAAGAATATTAGTTTGGTTGTTTTACCCAAAATGATTTATGTTTAGTGCGCGCCTTTGGTGTCTTTATTCAGACAGCTATGAGCGCGGTATAAGTTTATAATAAATCAATTAATATAGGGCCATAATTGCTGAAGTGCAATCTGTGTTTTGCTCAGAGTACTGGGCGACATTTGTTAGTTCTTGGCAGATTTGCCTGGCACCGCCCACCGTGGCTACAACCCTGTACATACCTGGTTTGGAGGTCCCTGGGGTGGGTGGGGCCCTTGTGGTGGCCCTTGATGAGGGGGTCCCTGGTTAGGAGGCCCGCTGAAATGAGGAGGTCCTTGTTGTGGTGGCCCAGGGGGTCCAGGTGGACCACCGTGGGGAGGTCTTGGTCCGCCCATGTGTGGAGGAGGACCCTGAGGTGGGCCCTGGTTTGGGGGAGGTCCCATCGGGCCGCCTTGATCTGATGGAAAATAATTTATTGGGGTTAAACAGGGATGAGAGTCAATTGCTCACAAAAAGGTCTAAAACTACACACATGTAGGATCCAAATTCTGCTGATGTATGCTATTCCACTTGAATGGTAACCTCTGGAAGTATAGATAATAATAATAATAATAATAACGCGCCTTTTGCCAAAGGATACAAAGCGCCAGGTATTATTACTGCAAGGAGTGGGGCGAATTTTGAGATATAAGACCTAATCATTAAGCACCATGTAATGGTTTACAAGGTGCTGTGGCGCAATATGCTGCCAATCCAGCCAGGAACACCGGGGCGAACCCCTTCTCTTTTCGATAAGTGCACTGGGTTCTTTTACATGCGTTTACACAACACATTGGACCAACGGCTTTACGTCCCATCCGAAGGACGAAGCAATGGTTATGTGTCTTGCTTAAGGACACAAGTGTCACGGCTGGGGATTCGAACCCACACTCTGCTGATCAGAAACACCAGAGTTTGAATTCGGTGCTCTTAACCGCTCGGCCACGACACTGAGCTTTTAGGAACAGTGTTCTCAGCACTAGAGAAGTAGATCAAAGAGCAGGATTTTGTTATATTAGGGAAAAAGTAACGGCTGATTTTCTTCAACAGGCTGACTTAAAAAAATCAGAATTCAGCTAAAGGCTGACAAATCTCATCCCTGTTAAAAATAGAAAAATTTATGAGTGCGGGATTTGAACCAGGTACCTCCAATTTAACCTGCTGACACTCTATCAACTGAGCTATCTAGTCCTATTTTGTCAGTATCCCTATCAATGTAATCAATAAAAATGAATGTTATGATACATTTCAAGGTCAACTCATAAACCACTAGGTAAACAAGGTTTTAACTAGAGCTGAATTAGTGTCAGTTAAAACAATGACCCGACGTTCAACCCAAGCAAGATCTTTCTCGAAGGCTAAATGACAATAAAACACACACAAAACATACTGATGTAACAGAAAACAGTCCAATGGAAAGAAATACGGATATTTGACAGTTCGACAATGGCTCGTGTAAAAAATAAAATTGTTAAATTTAGTGTAAAGACACTGCACACTATTGGTAATTGTCAAAGACCAGTCTTCTCACTTGGTGTATCTCAACATTTATGCATAAAATAACAAACCTGTGAAAATTTGAGCGCAATATTGGTCGTCGGAGTTGCGTGATAAATATGCAAGAAGAAAAAAAACACCCTTGTCACACAAAGTTGTGTGCTTTCAGATGCTTGATTTCGAGACCTCAAATTCTTAACTTGACATGCTTGAGGGCTCGAAATCAAAAGCCTGGAAAATTACTTCTTTCTCGAAAACTGCGTCACTTCAGAGGGAGCAATGTTTTATAATATCAACCTCTCCCCATTACTCGTTACCAAGTGAGGTTTTATGCTGACAATTAATTCAGGCATGCAACTGCCCGATGAAAAAAAAAGAGGAAACTTTTCGAGACCCACAATGGTACCCTAAAAAGTGTTGAGGTTTTTTATGCTCTTAGGATCAATCTTAGCATGTATGACAAAGACAAAGTGAAGTGTTTTATACAACTAAAACAACATGGAAAAACACCTTGCCTATGTATGCACCGTAATTATAAGGTGGCAAAGCATCGGGAGTTGATTAAGTTGAGGAAAACTAACTATTGTTTCCCAGGTAATTATGAAATTTGCAGAAAATTATTATTCCCCCCCCCCCAAAAAAAAAATCAGATTTTTTTTATTTTTTTTTGTGGGGGGGGGGGAATAATAATTTTATGCAAATTTCATAACTACCTGGGAAACAATAGTTAGTTTTCCTCAACTTAATCAACTCCCGATGCTTTGCCGCCTTACAATGTTCGGTGAGAGCCACTTGTTCCTGCTTGCCGTCTTGCACATCACACAATATGCCATTCCTGGCTTGTCCACTTTCCGGACGGTTTCGGAGAGCAGTTTACCGTCTACGTCTTATTTTTCCAACCAGAACCACTTCCAGGTATTTTTTACTCCTTTATCTATGGCTTTAATTTGGCCAGGTACCACTCGGTCCCGCTCTAAAATATCTTTTCTTTTGGATGTCATTTTGACGGACGTTTGAAGATGCGACTGTTTCGTGGCGCAATGCAATGTGAGACTCGCACACAGCACAGCAGATACATGTACGTTTGGTAACTAACTCACACACACATACATACATGTACAATACGTGTATACTATTGCAAAATAACGGGACCAGACGAAGACATGACCTTAGACTCATTTCAAGGCTGTATAATAACTTGGTTTAGCACACAACTCACCTGCGCCACGGGGTGCGTTCCACTGTTCCAGATTTTTCGACCGTACACACGGCTATTAATGACCGCACGCAGTGTGTAAACGTATGCATTGCTTGCTGTGGGCTTTAGATTGACCATGCAGTAGAATGGATTGCGTGCCGCGGCAGAGGCCAGACCATGCGTTACGATGCATTGTTGTAAATTGTCTTAAGATCGCGCTAACCGCGGAATGTTTTTCTTAGCGCTAATCAGTTTTTTAAAAACGCGGAATTCCGCGGAAACGCGGAAGAGTTGCATGCCTGTTAATTTGAGTAATTACCAATAGTGTCCACTACCTTTAAAGCTAAAAAAAAAAAAATGAATATGACAAATGAGGATTACTTACGCGGTGGGCGGTCCCATCCTTGGTTGGGGGGAGGAGGACCCCTCTGATCCTGCATGGGGGGACCTCTTGGCCCAGGTGGCCCTGGGGGACCCATTGGGGGTGGACCCTGCATGTTTGGCCCTGGCGGAGGAGGGCCTCTGAACATACCTGGTCCCTGTAACAAAATAAGTGGTTTAGCACTTAGTCATTATAACACAATGTGTTAAAAAACAGTGATCTTTCAACTTTTTAAATTTTTTTTTATGCAAGTTCGCCCAAAACAAGGCTAAAAAGCCACTCTAGATAGAGGGCTACAACATGTACAAGGAAGAAAACATAGAAATGTAGTAACTCAGGGGAGCTGAAGGTAGGAATTGATATTCCTCTTAAAAGATGGCAGATCATAGGATGAAGGGAAACATGCACCACGCAAGGAGTTCCAAAGAGATGCAGTACGAGGGAAAAAGCTACTGGAGTAGCTCTTTTTATTCTACATCTCGGCACAGCCTGATATAAGGATGAGAACAAACAGAAAGCCTGGTCTCACGCTCAAACACCCTGACAGGAGGAACAAGGTTGGATAGACTGGTGGAACATTTACCATGGAAATTTACCATGGAAATATTACCTGACAGGGGTGAGAAAGGGGTTGTAGTGTAGATCCAAACGCTTCTTCAACCAGGTTAACTTAATTTAGAGTATGTAGTAAAAAACTTCAGACTTACCCCTTGGGGTGGCGGGGGTCCCCTTTCACCCATAGGGGGGCGCTGCATGCCTGGCCCAGGGGGTCCAGGGGGACCTCTTGGAGGCGGTCCCTGAAAACCAGGTCCGGGGGGTCCCTGGTGAGGGGGGCCTCTCGGTGGTGGTCCACCACGACCTGCCAAACAAATTACAGTATATATTCTTAAAAGCAATAGCAGGAGGGTAATATTTAACATAAACCCCTCTACTGCAAGGGTGAGATTGGAGGGTTGTGAACATTCCTGAAAGAGGCTAGTGGCTATAGACCAATCCGACGAAACAAAATTGGTAGTACCCTTTATTGAAAATTACCAATTGTCTTTTTGTGCACAATCTAGGCATAGAGGACAGCGCAGCAGATGGCGCACGGTGCTCAACACTTGCACGCCCGGTGCGCATCGGATTGGTCTATGGGATTTCCCCTGTTCCAGACCTGCATCCTCCCAGATGTCACAATTCTGGAATACAAAACTGCATAGTCTGCGTTACTAGGCATTCTTTGCTTAAAGGAATAGGTGCCTTGGATTTGACGAGTTGATCATTAAAAAAAGTGTTTGTACAGACCTTTGTTTATAGAAATAGAGGGAGCTCTTTTAATCGCTCTCCTGAAAATACTCAGGAGCTCAATTTGAGCTCCTAAAAAATCACTCTTCTTAGATTGTCCAGGAGCTCAATTTGTTTGATAGCATACTCAGTTTATGATTACTAAAATGGTCAGGTCGGATCGGATCGGACTCGGACGTACACAAATAAAATTTACAGACAAAATAAAATGAAACAACCCCGATCCCACTCCCTTGTAACATACCGCACGATTTTAAGGTTTTGTGTTTAATGTTCCCTTTTATTCTAAAATGTTTTCACATTTGATATAAAGCATTAGAAAATACACATTTTCTTACGAGAAAATACGTCGTTGATCCATGGTTGATCTAGTACAGTAGTAATTCTAGTATTGCACGGACGACGTATACAGTAGCGTGTGTGTGTACGTACGTGTAGTAATGTACCCAGCTGCGAGTTCATATTAGCAATCTATTAATTGCGCTGCTCAATCTCGAGATTGCACAACAGATGTTTTATTGAGCTACGTACGCCGACGGTATGCGCTTCGCCCACGCATTTGCGCCACCTGGAAATGCGCGAAAACTCGCACGTGACACGTCGAGTCTTGTCTCAATGCGTTTATTGCTGGTTTGCGTAGATTTTACCAATAGAGGACGTTTAATATCACGCTAGTGCATCGTTCCAAAGCGACCTCTAGCGTTCAATGTTTCTTTTATTTATTGTCGCACGCAAAGTAACAACGACTGACGTGAAATCTGCTTTTGTGTTATAAATAAAATACACCGCAATGATCGAGGAGGAGCGCTGTCGATCGCGCACCTGAAGACAGCCCCAGGAGCGCGGTAGGAGCACGAGCGCGATCGCGCTCCTCAAAAACGAAGGTCTGGTTTGTAGCCGTTTGTTTTAAAATGCGTATGGTTGGGAAGATGTTTTAAAAGTGTAATACAATGATCCACACAAATTTGCCTCGAAATTGCATGGTTTTCCTTTTACTGTGCAAACTCCCATTTATGGGAGTCAAAATTTAACTCCCATAGATGGCTGACCATTTAAGTTGCCGAGGTAAAAGAAAAACCGTGCAATTTCAAGGCATGTTTGAGTGGATCATTGTATTCTACTTTTACAACATCTTTCTACCCGTGCATTTTATAACAGACGGCTACAAATGCTTTTCTAAGACCAACTCGATTGATCCAAGGCAACGTGTTCCTTTAACATGTTTAATACATAGATGCTTGCACAGTAAATGGAGAATGGTGATCATAAGCACATAATGCAACAGGAAGCAGAGCTATGAAATTGGGCTCTGGTGTTATCATGATGAACTGAACTAAGTGGAATTATTTCTTGATCCCTATGAAAAAAGTAGGAATACATGTATTTTATGGAGTACTGGTTGGTGTATCTCAACATTTGCATAAAATAACAAACCTGTGAAAATTTTGACTCAATTGGTCATCAAAGTTGCGAGATAACTATGAAAGAAGAAAAAAACCTTTGTCACATTAAAGTGTGTGCTTTCAGATGCTTGACTTTGAGACCTCAAAATCTAGTTGGTCTCAAAATCAAATTTGTAGAAAATTACTTCTTTCTCCAACACTATGTCACTTCAGAGGGAGCCATTTCTCATACTGTTTTATACTATTAAACTGTCCCCTACTCGTTACCAAGTAAGGTTTTATGCTAATAATTATTTTGAGCAATTTCCAATAGTGTCCACTGACTACCTTTAATGGACAGTTCAGGCTATTTTTTTCACAGTTTTTCTGTTTTTCGCCATGGGCAAAGAAATCGGATGTCGGACTAAAGTAGGTAGAGCGTTTTATTTTGGATGATGTTGTGAACTTAAATAACTCACCCTGGGGAGGAAACTGCTGACCGGGAGGGGGTCCACCCGGTCCTGGGAACCTATCCCCGCCCGGGCCATAGGGTGGAGGCGGACCCTGACCAGGTCCGTTCGGCCCGTGGTGGAAGGGTGGTGGTCCCTGGGGTCCCTGAGGTGGGGGTCCTTGGTGGTTGGGTCCCTGGGGGGCGTCCCGGTTGTTAAACGGCCCTCGACGGTCTCCCGGGGGCCCTGCTCTTCCGTCCCCGGCCATCTGTCCCCCTTGGGCTGGAGAGAAAGTTGGGTTAGGTAACTCGGGGTTAATCACTTGAAACAAAAAACAAACAAAAACATACAAATAAAAAATTACAAATTGGGAATTGATTTTTTTGCTGTAAAGGATTAGAACACTTTGGGTTAATCCTTTGAAACAGACAAAAACAAAATAAACAAATACAAATTAAAAATAGAGGGAATTTACTTTTGAGGGAATTAAGTTTTTTCTAATCGATTAGAACACTCTCTTTAAAACACTTGAAACAGAAAACAAAACATAAATTTTACAAATCAAAAATGGGGAATCAATTTTGTTAAGGATAAGAAAACTCTTTTCGGACTGCTTGGCTCTGTGGCCCCATATCAGGGCTGGATTTCACGAAGCACAATTCATTCATCTTAAAAGGCACTGGATACGCTTGGTTATTGTCAAAGACTAGTATTTTCACTTGGTGTATCCCACAATATACTTAAAATAACAAACGCATGAAAATTTGGGCTCAATTGGTCATCAAGGTTGCAAGAAAACATTGCTATGTGATTTTCCTTTTTTTACTCTTTGACAACTAATGAAGCGAAACTTCTACGGGTCACGTATATTTTCATACATCTTCATTCACAGTGAGTAGGAATTCTAGTCATGGACAAAGAACTTGATCTACAAAAGGTATCAAAACCCTTTAAAGCCATTGGACACTTTCTGAACAGAACAAAAATTTAAAGTTCACAGATTTACAAATAACTTGCAGTGTTTACAGAAGGTAATGGTGAAAGACTTCCCTTTAAATATTATTCCATGAAATGCTTTACTTTTTGAGAAAACATTAAAACAATTATCAATTCTCGATATATAGAGAATAACAGATTTATTTTAAACACATGTCATGACACGGCGAAACATGCGGAAACGAGGGTTGGTTTCCCGTTATTTTCTCCCCACTGCGATGACCAATTGAGCCTAAATTTTCACAGGTTTGTTATTTTATATATTAGTTGTGATACACGAAGTGTGGGCCTTTGGACAATACTGTTCACCGATGGTGTGCGATTGCTTTAAATGTATCTTCCTTACCTTTTCTAGAGGCATTCTCAAACTGGGACAGGTTCTGTCTGTTGCAAGGGGTAACAACAGGATTCTGGCCATGTAGCTCTCTGTAATAAACAAAAGAAGCAAATGTTTCAATTGGTTTCAGAGCTCGAGAAATGTGTAGTACATTCTTAAAGGCAGTGGACACAGGCCTGTGAGCGGGTCATGAAAAAAAACCGGAAAATTGTTGTCCGGGTTTTGGGCCAGCACTACGAACGTAATAAAGGCTTTAATAAAACTGAAGCGTAGACATTAGACAACACGTTCACAGAAACATAGGCCACAATTCTTACATGTAACAATGTGTTGTGCATCCTCATTTTCAATATATTTTTGTAGCATTCCTTTAGGAATAAATCCACAAGCGCGATGAGTCCTCGTCGTCGACTGCCATTATTTTACTTGTCGCACGCAAAATAATACACACCGTACACACACAACGTACGTCGTGTGGGGGAAAACCACGTGTGCCTAATCTCGTATCAAGGTGTTGGCTTTTTAGTTAAGCGCCCTCTATTGGTGCAATGAAACACTGCATTGAAGTACATGTAAAATAGACATCGCGCTAAACGAAAAATTAACAACGGCTCCAACGAAAGACCAACACGGAGCATTTTACTGGGTCTAGCCCCCGACACACAAGTCAAAATCAAATGGCAAATAAAGTGCTTCCCGATTCCAGGTACGTGCTGCTGGACGATTTCGGATGTAAAAAAGAAGAAGATAAAAACGGAACGGGAAAAAAGCGGAACCCAGAAAAAATGCGGACTGGGAAAATTAAAAAGAGCGGAAATCGCTTTAAAGCGGAGATTTCACAGCCCTGTGGACACTATTGGTAATTACTCAAAATAATTATCAGCGTAAAACCTCACTTGGTAACGAGTAAGGGGGGTTTTATTCAGTGCTTCTTCAAAACTGCAGTTTTGACACGAGTTGATCGTCTCTTTCTTTCTTGGTGACTGCTTTCCCTCTTTCAAGAAAATTGGAAGCGTCTTTAAGAGATTTTGAGAAAATCTTGTGACATCCCGAGAAATCACACGCTTACTTCTCAGGCAGTCCAAAGACTACAAAACTACAGGTATTGACTGCTTTAAAGGCCCGGTCACACAGGCCTCGATAACAAGAACGAGAATGAAATCGTTATCAATACACGCCCTCAATTGGTTTAATAAGCATGGGCGTAATATGTGCGGAGCAATTCCACCAATACAATGCCTTCTCTTTGGGTTATCGTTATCGTTCTCATTATCGCTTCAGTGGGACCGGGCTTAAACTCTTTCCAGAAACTTTGATGCCTGAACTTACTTCTTAGACTACAAAACTACAAGTTTGATAACAAACTGGACTTTTTATTTCTCTTTTTTTAAGAAATTTTTAACAATCCTGAAACCTCCTGAACTTACTTCTTTGGTAGTCCATTCATGATGATCCTATACGAAGCGTCAGATCCAACATGCACTACGGAGTAACCCTTGGATTGCCCGTTTGCTCGATTCTCGTAGAACTTAATCTCAAGGAGGTCCAATACGGAAAGATCTTGAATGGCATCCGAGAGGTCTTGGTCAGTCGTCCACTGCACATGAACAAAAAATCAATTACAACCATTTCAATTTCACTGCCCTGGTTATCCACAAGTCCATGAATCCTTCGGCTCGGGCCTTTATCAACACAACAATTCAACCCTGCCGGTTTTTAAACGGCCGTGAAACAACTAATCCCTACTCTTTTATTCCCTTATTCAGAGATAAGTAACTCACCCAAGTCAGGTTTCCAACATACATGGAAACCCTCTTGCCGGTGTAAGAAGACGTTGTCAACGACGGTGACCTTTGAACTGCTGGAGCTGATGACTTTGGGTGAGCATCACCAGAGGAAAATCTCTGAGGAAAAAAAACACAATTTATAAATTGTCGAAACTTGTTTGATTTCAAGACATTAAATCCAAGAACACAATTTCTAAATTGTTGGAACTTGTTTGAGTTCAAGACATTAAATCCGAGCACACAATTTATAAATTGTTGGAACTTGTTTGAGTTCAAGACACTAAATCCGAGCACACAATTTATGAATTGTTGGAGCTTGTTTGAGTTCAAGACATTAAATCCGAGCACACAATTTATAAATTGTTGGAACTTGTTTGAGTTCAAGACACTAAATCCGAGCACACAATTTATGAATTGTTGGAACTTGTTTGAGTTCAAGACATTAAATCCGAGCACACAATTTATGAATTGTTGGAACTTGTTTGAGTTCAAGACACTAAATCCGAGCACACAATTTATGAACTGTTGGAACTTGCTTGAGTTCAAGACACTAAATCCGAGCACACAATTTATGAACTGTTGGAACTTGTTTGAGTTCAAGACATTAAATCCGAGCACACAATTTATAAATTGTTGGAACTTGTTTGAGTTCAAGACATTAATTAAATCCAAGCACACAATTTATAAACTGTTGGAACTTGTTTGAGTTCAAGACATTAAATCTGAGCACACTCTGCAAAACCTGAAGTATTGGGTCTTGGATTTTACACTGATTGGACTGAAAGATAAAAGGTAATGTAACTAAAAAATTCCCTGAAGTCTCTTTGTCAAATGATGAGTTAATGTCTGACAAAATACTTTTCAAATCTATTAAGAAATGTAGGCAGTTCTTCTGTTACACCCCGAGTGATTGTTCCAATAAAACAAGTTAAATACAAGTCAAACTTTGTCAGGAATCTTAATAAAACACTTTGAACAACACACCCTATTGTCTTGTGACTTTCGTCCGTAAGGTCCCACATGTCCGAAATTCAACAAACCCTGAGACCACAAACTTGTATTGGGACTTTGTATAGACCATGTGAACCTTGTTTACAATAAGTGTGACCTTGTACATTCTTTGAGTATTCTGGCAGTCACGATACTACACTGGTCCTATGGGAAAGTTGACATTTTGTGTCATAATTTCCACATAAAACCAAGAGTTGTGAAGTAAAAGCTGGTCAAGTTTTGAGATGTTCCCCTTTTCATCATATCAAAAGTTGATAAGAATTAGACAGTGCAATCTCCATAAAATGTAAGATTTTATGTTTTCTTTCATTGAGCTGTATACACCGCATGCCTGCTCTGCAGGCTCTGTGTCTCTTTTGTAAACATGTGATGTCACAGGTCACATCGTCTATTGAAAATCACAGGACACCATTGCGGTGCCTTTAATCGGGAACTATTTCTAGAATTGGTTTCTGGAATAATAAACAATTACCCTCTCTGTTATGCTTTCATCCGCTGGTGCTGTAATCACATCATCATAGAGATCAACTTGTCCTGAATTGCTGTTGTACTGTTCAGCTTCCTAAAGTGAAAAACATTTTGGAAAATAAATGTTTATTGTCCAGTTCTCCTCTCCGCAAGTACTTGCAAAAGCCAATATAAATTCAGCTTCTTTCTAAGCATCATTATGCACTCTGCCAAGGCTCAAATTTTACCCTGGACCATGGTGCTGGGCCAGTGATCTGAGTGTCGTGCCAGTAAGCACCAGATCGGACAAGTCCAACCAATGGTCTTGTAACAAGACTCTTGTTTGTTCTTTTAATTCAATATCTTTTAAAACGTTTTTTTTGTCACAAACAGTCATGTTCAAGTATTGAGTTTTAGTCTAATATCTTTCAATCCGGCTGAGTATTGCCCATAAAACAGAAGAGATCAATTATTTCTTCAGGTCTGGAATTTTGTCATTTTGGGGGCAAGGGCGCTTTGGCCTTCGATGGGTGCAAATTTTCAAGGGCACTGAGGCCAAAGAATATTTTAATCTTGCGACGATCATCAATTGGGCAAACCATTCTGCACTATCATTAAATTTCCTGAATGAAAACTCAAAATAGTGGAATTTAAGCTATCAAATGATTTTTTTTTTTCAAATTGATCGGTCATCGCGGTTTGACGCGATCGCCTCTTCAAGACAGTGATACGGCGGGGATTTTCCAAACTTTGCACAAACAGCTGAAGCTCCGCCCCCCTCAGATTCAAATTTTCAACCTGGGATTTTTTTTACTCTTTTGCTCGGGGATCTGGTAAGTTTTTGTCCTTTTTCTTCAAATTATTTCCTCAATGGTGTTTCGAGTGACATAGGATTCATTAGACATTGAGGATCAAATTCAGGTTCCTCGAATTTGTGTCATGATTTTCAAAAGTGGTAAAAATGGAGCAAATCTGCTGACTAGCTGTCGAAATTCTACATTTTTAACCATTTCGCCCTGTACACATTGCGAAAGCTTCGGAACCCTCCTGCTACGCTGTCGGCACTATCGGCGTATCGCTACTACACTAGAGGCCCAAAAAATCTAATTAATATAATAATGACTTATCTCCCCCTAAAAAACGAGAATCTCCTCTTAGTAAAAATGAATGAAAAATTGATGGCAGCATACGGAAAGATTAACTTTTTTGCACCAGTTGTCCGGAAAGTGGGCAACAAAACAATGCATGTGGAGCCTATTGTGTGTGTGTTTGAAGGCACGTTTATAAAAATTAAAAAACTTGCTGTTTTCCTGCCCGAATTCTGCACAATTGCAACCAAACATGGCCTTAAAATGTACTCAGTAACATGCTATGTGTATTTGTCTCTGACAAAAAGGAGCTAATTTTATATGAAATTTTAAAGAATGTAACAAACCTGGTTGAATTCTTGATCAACATCATCGGCGTACAAATCAATGTCCACGGCGTCCGCCATCTTTTACTTGCTAAGTGAACGCTATTAACTGGTACTCTGCTGTTGTTCCATCCAAACTTCAAGTACCTATTTTTACGGGTGGTTACCAGTGAAATTTTGTTTTGTTTGTGGAGAAGAAAAACGGCGGCAAGTGAGCACGAGTTTACCCCCCCCCCCTAAAAAAAACACCCACACCTCAAAAACAAACAAACAAACAAACAAACAAACAAACAATAATAACAACGCACAACAAATATTAATTAATAAAAAAACAAACAAAAAACTATATCAATAAATAACTAAAAATCCGGCCTTCTATTTCTAGGGAAACTTCGGCACATTTCAAGTAAAAACGCAACCTTCGATTAAATACACGTAGTTCTTGATTTAAAGGCAGTGGACACAGTAATTACTAGAAATTAAAAAAAATATTAGCATAAAACCTGTCCGTGGTACGAGTATGGGGAGAGGAATTGATAGATAGTATCAAACATTGAACGGCTCTCTCTGAAGTATAATATTTCGACAAAGAAGTAATTTTCCACGAATTTGATTTCGAGACCTCGGATTTAAAATTTGAGGTCTCGAAATCAAGCATCTGAAAGCACACAACTTCGTGTGGTGACAAGGGTTTTGTTTTTTTCATTATTATCTCGCAACTTCGACAACCCGAATTGAGCTAGCCTTGATTGAAGACCGCCGCTGTATAAAAACCCACCCGTCGTATATTCATTGTGCGTAACATCGCACGACACGATGCCCCCGTACACTATCCGCATGCGGAGGCCGTCAGGTCGATGACGGCCTCCGCATGCGGTTATGGTACGAGTGCGGATGACTTGTGTGCACAGTAGTCGTACGATATGACAGTGTTTATACCGCACGCACCACGCACAGGGTATACGGGTGGGTTTACAGCGACGTCTTTTCGGAGCGAATAATGCGACGGCCTTGAGCAAGGCTAGAATTGAGCTCAAAATTAATTTTCACAGGTTCGTTTTTTGCGCATAATGTTGAGATATACACCAAGGAAGACTGGTCTTTGATTACCAATAGTGTCCAGACAAAAATAGTGTTTGAAAAAAGCGCGGAAATCTAGCGGGACCCGCGCGTAGCGCGGGTTTCCCGCTAGTATCAATAAAGTTATCCGATGTTAAAGGCAGTGGACACTATTGGTAGTAACTCAAAATAATTATTAGCATACAACCTTTCTTGGTGACAAGTAATGGGGGGAGCCTGATGGTATAAAACATTGTGAGAAGCGGCTCCCTCTGAAGTGACATAGTTTTCTAGAAAGAAGTAATTTTCCACGAATTTGATTTCGAGACCTCAAGTTTAGAATTTGAGGTCTCGAAATCAACCATCTAAACGCACACAACTTCATGAGACAAGGGTGTTTTTTCTTCCATTATTATCTCGCAAGTTCGATGACGGATTGAGCTCAAATTTTCACAGGTTTGTTGTTTTATGCGTACGTTGAGATACCCCAACTGTGAAGGCTAGTCTTTGACAATTACCAATAGTGTCCACTGCCTCAGTTGGTATTGAGACCGGGATCCCAGCCAACCCCCCCCCCCCCACACACACACAGACCCACCCCGTAGGTAGTAGACTATTATGTCTACATGCACACCAAAGCACAACAGCCGATATTATAATAAGAGGGCGATGTTTATGCCAAAAACAACTATATCAGGTACTAAAAAGTTTTTGTTGACTCACCTCAATAAACAGTAATAATAAAACTTTTTTTTAATCAATTTAAAACAACGGTAGTCAATAATAAACAGACCAAAGCAAAAGGAAGAGAACAATATTATTAATTCACTAAAGGAAAAAGGGATTGCATTGTGATTAATATTTATTGCTCTGTTCATGGTCCATTAAAAAAATACATGTACTGTGTTATTACACTTTTAAGAAAGGGAAAACCCACTTGTCCTTCATAATAAACATGCATTTAAACGATTATTTACACAAAGGGAGAAGATACGGGTCCCAGTGAATTCTGTCCGTCGGAGATTCAGTACCCTAGTAGGGAATTAACGTGGGCTGTGGAAGACGAGTCAGAAGAGGGCGCTTTCAGAGAAGTTGCTTGCACACAGATCGCCATAGACCTTATCGCAAATACCAATGCGCAAGCGCAGACTGTTGAATGAGGTGCATTGTGGGATTTATATTGATCAAGTTTGGAAACCAGCTAGACCACAATGCACCTAATTCCAAGCTTTACGCGCGCGCACCGGTATTTGCGAAAAGGTCTATGGGGGGGGGGGGGCACCGAATCTCCGGTGGTGGGGGGGGGGGGGGACACAGAATCTCCTGTCACAACGGCCTATAATAATTACGTCACCTTGATCTTCATGCAAAATAAGTAACGAGTTTGCAAAACCTAAAATTGAACATTGTTGTAGCAATTTTCTCTCTTTGTCACTTTGTTATAACTAATAATGGCATAAATTTTACTATTTTGTTCAACTTGCTTTTATTATTTCAGCGTTATAGTGGACGATTGAAAAGGGGGTTAATTTTTAGGTTTGTGTGACCAAAGGTGGCAGCAGACTTGCTAAGCGCTTGGTTAAATCTCTCTCGTTGAAGATTAAAGACGGGTCTGTTTGTTCAAGCTGTTGTTGTAGGAGGGCGCTGTGCGAATTAAGGAATAATGTACATGTACCTCATAAAACACTAACTTTAGAAACGTTGTTTTTTGTTGTATAACTTCGGGTTTATTTCGAGTATAACGAATTCTTACGTTTAATTTTTATAAGGAATACTAGGAAACAGGACACTCCTCAAATCACCCCTTGGAAATCTGCATGAATCTGCATAAATCTGCATAATTATTATTCTCAATTAAAGATGAACATTCATTGAAGTTCTTCATCAGTTTGAGCATCACCCAGCAGAACGTCGAAGGTTCGTTCAAATCAATGTATCACTGTTTTCAAGTTCATTTTATGATATAAGAAATCACCAAAAAGGTTTGAAATTATTATTATCACAGCCCCATGACTTTACACACTCAAATGTAACGCATTGTTACGTCGTGTATTACATTATATATTATTTGGTTTGCGGTAACACCATGTGTGTATCTACTTGCCAGGTAGAGTTGTTCTTAGGGAACTGTCTTACTTTATTCTATAGTTAAAGGCAGTACAGTTAATTACGATCCTAAGCTAAAGTAGTAGTCCAGTCTAATTTCTATACCATCCGCCCTGGTAATAGTTAATAAGCAGGACAGTTCTTTCAGACTTGAGAAGTCTCCCGAACCTCCGATTATCTACTCCACGGCAGTAGAATAAAGCAAGACAGTTCTCTAAGAACAAACTCTACCTGGCAAGTAGATACACACATGGTGTTACCGCAAACCAAATATACATTGATACCTCACCATGCAATGCCTCAAATCCTATATGTTACATTATAATTATGTCACGTTGTGTATTACATAATAATAATGTCACGCATGCATAATAGCACACAACAATATTATTGGGTCTAAATAAATTCCGTTTTAAAAGATAAAGTACAAAGAATGCACGTTGTTGTCGATGTGTTTTATTTTGTTTTATGAGGTTTGAAGTTACAGCGAACTTTTAATAATAATAATTACAGTGTATTATTTCATCTTACTGTTTGAGTTGATTCTGTAGGTGTACAAATTGCAAGGTTTTCAATAGAATGTTCATTCTTTCTTGATTGTGAAGCAATACTTATCTTTGAGTTATAGGCCTACAAGCTTTATTTCAGCATACCCAATTTTAACCTTATTCAAGTAAAAGAATTCTAAAAACCAAAGTAGATTTGAATTTCCCCCCGAATTATCCCGTGTTGACGTACGGGCGGGGCATACAATTTACATTATTTGTAAAAGAAAACAACGCGTCAGAATTACTACTGGGTAATTTATAGGGATAATTTTACTGAAAAATTGAGTACAAAAATCATCAATACTGGCTTATTATAAGTATGACGATCATACAGAAATGAATGGATTTTAAAGAGGTGCCGTAAAAAAATGCTATTTTACAAAGCTCACTATATCCCCATGCTTATTAGCTTATTTAAACCGTTATATTTTACATCAATACAAAAATAATCTAAGACAGACTTGCAAACTTTGAAAATTATTATTGTTGTTTGTAATAGCGGGTAAGCACATACATACCTGCTCTGCTTAGCAGATGAACCAACAGTTATCGTTCTAGCTCAAAATATGATGTTTTATTACTAACAGTGATTGGCGGCCGTAGGCCTACAGGGTATAAATGTTTGCTTATTTACGAATTATGTGTCGTTCTCAAATTAAATTAAAACATGTGAGCAGAACTTCCATGGAAACCATTAAATAATACTTTATTTGTGTTTCATGGACACCATTACTGTCACAATTCAAACATTTAATGTTCTATAATTACTACACTATCCAGTAAAATAAACTTTAAATGAACACCATAGTCTCATTAAGACGACATCTCCAAAATAGTATTGCGTGACTAAAATGTGTTTATTCCTCAGCTTTACCAATACCTCTGCAGACACATATAGCAAATACCATGGCGAAAATCTGTCGACAAAAAACAGGAAATATAATTATCAATTAGTGGAGTTGATAACAAGTCCCTCAACAGCATTTCGTCAATGCATTCGTGGCTTGGAGTAGAACCGCCATGAACAGCGACTGGAATGGGAGACCACGCACGCGATTGGCGAAGCCTTCATAACTTTATCACGGTAAAGACATCTTGATTTTACTCCATTCCAACTCATTGTTACCAAACTGAGGTTGAACGAAATAATAGTCTGGTGCCATGCGCGAAGAATGTTAACATTCATTACTGTTATTGGAAACAGGGAACATGAGCAAGATGGTGACAGCGTGATAAAGGTCTAGGCCACTCAACTCACGTTCCAGTTGATCCAATGTTTACGTCACGAAGGCATTGACAAAAGGCTAGTCGCTGAAGTGCTCTAACTCTCGATGAAACGGATCGACACTTCAGGCCTGATTACGGAGGCACCGAAGGTGATTGCCCCCATGATGCCCCCCCCCCCCGGGCATTGCCTTGGTGCCATTGACGTTCTACTAGAAATTTAAAATTTCCTCATTGGGTGCCCTTTTAACGAAGAGAATGCCTTGGTGCCCTTGTCCTTTCAAAATCGAAGCATGCAGGCCTGCACTTTGTGTCAAAACATCTATGTCGTTTAAAGGCAGTGGACACTATTGGTAATTACTCAAAATAGTTATTAGCATAACAACTTACTTGGTAACAAGTAATGGAGAGCTGTTGATAGTATAAATTATTGTGAGAAACGGCTCCCTCTAAGTTAACGTAGTTTTCGAGAAAGAAGTAATTTTCCATGAATTTGATTTCGAAACCTCGGAACTAGATTCGAGGTCTCGAAACTGAAAGCACACAACTTCGTGTGACAAGGGTATGTTTTCTTTCATTTTTATCTCACAACTTCGACGACCAATTGAGCTCAAATTTTCACTGGTTTGTTGTTTTATGCATTATATCCAAAAGATTGTCAAAAACCCGTCTTCTCACTAAGTGTATCTCAAAAGTATGTTGAGATACACTTAGTGAGAAGACGGGTCTTTGACTTGAGATACACTTAGTGAGAAGACGGGTCTTTGACAATCTTTTTGATATAATGCATAAAACAACAAACCAGTGAAAATTTGAGCTCAATTGGTCGTCGAAGTTGTGAGATAAAAATGAAAGAAAAAATACCCTTGTCATACGTGTGCTTTCAGTGAAGACTGGTCTTTGACCAACAGTGTCTGGTGTCTTTAAAGAAGCCTCGACCGAACTTTGCGATTCTGTGACTTTCAAAACAGTTCCCATCTTTTTTTTATAATTTCAACAAAACATGCACCGAATAACAACTCAATCATGCATTTATTTGTCGTGCATATTATTTTGTTTTCACAGTATTTTCCTCGCTTTGAGTTTTCAAATTCATTTCGACTGAATTTCTCATGCTCCACATGAAATTGATCTAACATGCAATTTTTGTTGATGAACTTTGTTTGCTTAAAAATTACTGATATCTAACCACAATGTCAAAATCCTTTTTGGTGCTGTGGACTTAACTCCGCCATAAGCCATGTTTCATTCTTCTTCAATTTCGTGCAAGCTTGCAGCATAGAGAAATAAGCAACTTTTTTTGTTGCTTGTGTATTTTATTAATAAGGATTTGAAAACATGTCTTTTCGTTTTACGAAATGTGCAAGCAATTGTTTCAACAACACATAATGCCCTATTTATAGCCAAGTCGCAAAAAGGAATACTTTTCATGCTTTCGTTCAAACCATGCAGTGGGGTGGGAGACTTCAATTGGGTAGGTGGCACCTGACACACTTTGTCATAAGTCAGTAAGTCTGCTGCCACCTAGCGTTTAAAAATCCCCCATTATGTATGAACCAAACGCTGCCCTCACCGTCAGATTTAATTAACTAATCAACGGCGCCGTGATCCTAAAGCCTGACACTCGCAGATGGAGAAAATCAATCCCATGACCTGTTTTGATTTCATGGCGGGAAAAAATTACAACTCTTTTCAATTTTTTTTTTCTTAACTTGCGAGGCAACCAACTGTTGACATAATTAGGGGCGACATGACTAACTTCTGTTTGCATGCTTGGACACATTGTTATGGTATTCGTCATTCAGATTTGGTAAACGGAAATTACTTTATTGCGGAAGTGGGAATCCGTAAATAATTAGAACAAGTTTGACGCCATGCACAAGTCGAAACGCACATCGTACCTAATACGGGCACCACTTCTAAAGTCACATCCTGTGATTGTGACACTTCTGTCATTCTTGTGTTATTGTCCCTGTAGGCCCACTGAGCATCTCGCAACAGACTTTATAAACACAATTTCTTATCATAATCTAGGACAAAGATCTTTATAATGCCCATAGAGACCTTTTATACCCCTCTTCGTCTTGTCCTCAGTCTCTAATAGGTAGAAAATAAACACAGCTACAGACACATGCCGAAACGCACGGCAACTGGTAATAACTGGTGGTGTTAGTTTTTTATACACGAAGTACATTTTTTTTTACGTTAGTACCAATGCAAACAAACAAATAACGAGTCATTCCTCCTGCAGGCTGAACGTGGATTCTCCCACAATCCTCACCATTTCCTACTCCAATGTTTTTACTGTTTCTTTAGTATGTGGTACATACACATGGAGAGAACCAGGCCCATTATCTGCAATATTTGGGTTAACATTCAATAAATGGCACAATTGTTTTAACACATTCTATTAAATTAATTTGTAATACGTCAATATTAACTGCATGATGAAGACGCGCCAACAAGTAATTAACACAGCGCCCTCTCTTGTTAATGTTCAAGGAAACCTAGCACTGGCTGAATGTGGTGCTTGCGCGTTTGATCTTGCAAGTTTCCATGTTTGATCTAAGCGAAATCTGCCTATGCAAGGAGTATATATACGTTAGCTATGGGTGTGTTCGATTAGCTTCCCGGATCGACCCTGCGGTGCTCATTCGGGGGGAGATGACAAAAGCTAATCGAACGATCACTCGCCCTCTCGTGACGTCATGCACCTCGGCCCAGCCCCGAGTGACCCGTTCAACAAGCAGGGCAATTGGGGCTGACCGGGGTCGACACGGGGAAGCTAATCGAACGCACCCACAATATCCGATCAACAATTAAATTTGACCTGAATTCAAGTCGTTGTTTCTCTTTCTGTGTTGTGTCCTTGAATGGCCGTAGCGTCAGCATGAGTTACGGCCGCACAGAAACACGTCTAAATATTCAATGGTTATGAACTCACCTCAAGGAAAGCCAATCCCAGACCAACACCACCAATGTACAGTGCGTGGCTCTTAACCCAGTCTTGGAACGAGTCGTAGCAGCCATTGGTATTTAGGTACATTTCGTTGGGGTAGGTGGTACCCACGCCGTAACATTTCTCGAAGTCCAAGGGTGTAGGGTAGCTACCAGACACGATGTCAGAAGTGTTGGCAACCTAGGGAGTC